>NW_008329138.1:4210860-4218326 GCF_000622305.1 Nannospalax galili | reverse complement strand
TTATGCTGCTTAACATAGTATCTCCACCTACATGCATTTTCCTAAACATTTAATTCCATTTCTTTTTATTTTTCTGAACCTTTTAATGTTTTTCATTTATTCTTTTTCTTTTAAAATATCATTATTTATTCTTTGAAATTTTCATATATGTATAAAACAAAATGTGATAATGTTCGCTCTATAAATTCACTCCCTCTAACTCCCCAAATCTTCCTTAACATGTCCTCCTCCCAACTTTATGTCCCTTGTTTTTTTCTGAAATAAATCAGTGAGTCCAACTATTCTTTATAGATGAATAAAACTCCAGTATATGTGCATACATACATAGATATATACATATATATAGATATAATTTTTCTTATTGATTCAATTTGTTGAGTTCCAATTCCATAACTTGATTCTTGTGAATAGTGTTGTGATAAACATGGCTGTGCACATATCTCTGCAGCATGCTGAATTAAGACCTTCAATATACATTCCCAAAGTGGGACATCAGGGCCATAAGGTAGTGGAACTTTTAGTTTTGCAAGAAATCTCCATAGTGATTTTTATGTGGCTTGATCTAACTTAGATTTACCTAAGCAGTGTACAAATGGTCCTTTCCTGCCACATTCTCACCAGAATGTGTTATTTGTTTGCTGAGAATCTTCTGTTTTGTCTGTATGTATGTAAGTGCACCTGTGTATGTAATGCTCATGGAGGCCAGAACAGGATGTTAGACCCCTTGTAACTGAAGTTATAGGTGGTTGTTGTTCACTACATGGGTTCTGGAAACAGAATATAGATCTTTTGAAAGAAGAATTAATGCTCTTAACTGCTGAGCCATCTTTCCAGCCCATTGCCCATTGTTCTTAATAGTTTGAGAACTGATTGTCTATTTTGTTAGTCCAAATACTGATTAGGTTAGTTTTTGGTCCTTTGACTTTTAGTTCTTTTTAAGAATTAATTACTGTTTGTTTTAGTATATTAAGGAATATACACTGAGCATGTTCTCCCTCATCCCCACAACCATTCTTTTAGTCATCACTTCTCCCTCCTCTTACCCACCCTCATTTCCCTAGTTTTACTTCTACTTACAAAATAGGTAGATAGATAATAGATATATGATAGAGATAGATGATAGATAGATAGATAGATGACAGATAGATAGATAGATAGATGATAGATAGATAGATAGATGATAGACAGATGATAGATAGACAGATTATAGACAGATGATAGATAGATAACAATTTTTGTATCTATATAAAATGTAGATACCACAAATGAGAGAAAACATATTCATTTTTGTTCTGTGGTTGACTTTATTCACTTAAAATAATTAGGCTCATTTACATGTGTTTTTCTACACTTTATATTTCTAGATTCTTCTTTATGTATAAAAATAGAATATATTTTGTATATACACCACAGTCATCCATCCCTCTGTTGGTGGACACTAAGTCAGTTCTATATCTTGTATGTTTGCTTCTGTGAACATGACTAAAATAAGCCCTGATGTGCAAGCATATCTGTTGCTGTTGACTTGGAGCCTTTTGAGGAAATATCCAGGAGTGTTATAGGTCCACGATATGGAAGATCTATTTTTATCTTTTGGAGTGCTCTCTGTATTGACTTCCCTAGTGGCTGGACAAGTCTACATTCCTATAAGCAATGTAGGAGGGTTCTCTTTGTCTACATCCTCATCAACATTTGTTGCTATTTGTTTTCCTTTTTTAAAATTTTTGGCCATTTTTTCATTCCAAAGAGAGGCCATTTTAACACATTTTCCCAGAAATAACTTGAAGCAAGATATATATATGTTTAAATGTGGAAGTAGGAATAAGTAATCAAAGGCCAAAAGATTTGCCAACATAGTGTCAACTTTGGTGAAATAATGGTTTCCATTAGCTTTTTTCTTCTTTTCAAGAAAAAATCCTAACAAGTTTATTGGGTTTGCTAACACAGCATAGGGTAGGCATTTATGTACAGAAAAGTGGACACCCCCCTACCCCATTTATGGCTGAGCTGGACAGTACACACTCAAATATAGATCCTGTGACTTCCTGAGAACCACACAAAATGGCAAGAAAGGTGCCTCATGATGTTCTCAACTTAAATATCCTTAGTCCATCCCCCACTTGCAGCTAAGGTTGACTGATTGGATGTGAGAGGTAACTGACTCCTGTAACTACACCTTGATGCATGTGGGAAGATATGACTGTTGCCATAGTGGTTGGAGGACACTTCCAGTTAAAAATCCACCCCTTCCTCCGGCTCTTATTCTTTCTGCCAACTTCTTCTGAAAAAGCCTCTGAGCCTTGGATGAGGTGATAGGTGTGGGATGATCATCTTCCCATTGTGGTAAGGCACTGAACTTTCACGTGTCTGCATCATCTGGTTTCCATGGCCTATTGACTCATTTCAGTGGGATTCCACCTACTATAAACAAAAACACAAACAGGAAGAAGTGGTGTAAACACAAATACTTAGACAGTACTTCAGCAGGTGCTTCACATTCATCTAACAGAACAATTGCAGTGGCTTCCTCACTGGCCTGTATCTTCCCCTGCCACAGGGGTTTGGACAAGTCTACAGTAGCAGATGTGTGTTCCACCTCTAGGTGTGGGCATTATATCCAACTGAAAATTTTCTGGTTGTACGTACACTAAACGCACTACTGTTGCACCAGCTGGAACATCTAGTTTGGCATGTTGATAGTGCAGCATGTGGGGTCTGTTATTGAACAGAGTTATAGGGGAACAGAATTATTACAGTTCTCCCCCAGGTATCTGAATGTAGCCTTCAGGCACTATGAAAGCCACCCATCCAGTGGCAGGGAATTTCCAGCTTAGTCCTAGTTTGATTTCTCCCTCTCCTGTGCTCACATCATGCTGTGTCTTCAGCATGGGAGATTTACCGTGCATTTTTGGTATGAAACCAGTATTATTGGCAATGGCCAATAATCATTTTGCAGCCTTCTGGGGCTCCTCTTACTAACAGCTCATAGTGGGGCAACCCACTTCTGGAACCAAGATTTTCATTTAATAACCGTATGGCTTAGTATTTGTATTCTTAATGACTGTCATTCTGATGGGGATAACATGGAATCTCAGTGTCAGTCTTGACTTTCAACTCCATAGCTACTGAAATTGAACATTTTTCCTGTTGATTAACATTTTACATTTTATCTTCCTATAACTAATTAACTCACTCACTGATCAGATTATATGATTTAATTTTGTTCAGTTTTTTAGTTTGCCTATTTCACATATACTGTCATATATAGCCAGCAAAAGTTTTCTCCCTTTTAGTTGACTATCTTTTACACACTTAACTATTTCATTTCAAGTAACAGAAGCTTTTTAGTTCCTCAAGGATATGCATCATTTGTTCTTATTTCCTGAGTGACTAAAATCATATTCAGAAAGCCTTTATCTGTGCACTTATCTTGAAAACTTTTCCCTACATTTTCTTCTAGTAGTTTCAGAGTTTCAGGTCTTATGCTAATATCATTGATCTGTCTGAAGTTGATGTTTGTGTGGAGTGAGAGACAAGTATCTACTTTGATTGTCTACATGCTTTCCCAGCATTGTTAGTTGAAGAGGTTCTCTTTTGTCTGCTGTATATTTTGGCATTTTTGTTAAATTGCAGGTGGGTGTATCTGGGTGGGCTTTATTTGGGTCATCCAGTCTATTCCAGTGATCTGTGTCTCTCTTTTTTTTGTGCCAGCACTATTCTATTTTGATTACTAAGCACTGTAGCATAATTTTAAATCAGGTATAATAACACTTCTAGCATGATTAATTTTGCTCATTATTGCATCGGCCATCAGGGTTTTTTTCAATGCTTCTATATGAATGTAAAGGGTTTTTATTGCTATTTATATGAGGAAAGACTTTGAAATTTTGACTAGGTTTGCATTAAGATTGTGCATTACTGTTGGTAAAATGGACATTATCACAATATTAATTTGAGCATTGATGGTCTTTCCATCTTATAATTTCACTTCAATTCATTTCTTTGGTGTTTGAAACTTTTCATTGCCAAGTCACTCATGGCAGTGCTTATCTTTAATCCCAGCACTTGGGAGGCAAAAGCTGGCAGATCTCTGTGAGTTTGAGGGCAGTCAAACCCTAGGCCAGTGGGGGCTACAAGGAGTCCCTGCTTCAAAAAACATTCCCTCCAAAATAAAAAAGTTTGTTACCAAAGTCTTTTACTGCCTTGGTTAAGGGGATTGGTGTCATGATTATTTACCATGTTTATTAATGGCATATAGGTAGGCTACTAATTTTTAACTGTTTTTATATTCTGCTATTTTGCCTAAAGTGTTTATCAGTTTTAAGATTTCTCTGGTGAATGTTTAGGGTCTCATATATATAGGATCATCTTTTCTGTTAACAAGGATAATTTGACTTCTTTTCCTATTTGTCTCAGTCATACTTATTTCTTGTCCTAAGGGCTTAGCTAAGACTTCTAGTACTATATCAAATAATGGTGGAGGATGTGGATGCTCTTGCCTCATTCTTGATTTTAGGAGAAATATTTTGAATTTTCCACACTTAGTAGAATGTGAGGTATAATTTCATCAAAAATATTCTTAAGTATGTTATTTTCCTTCTATTTTTATTTCAGACCTTTAAACATGACACTATGTTGGACTTGCCAAAGGCTGTTTTGCACCTATTTTAAGAATCATGTGAGTTCTTCCTTAGAGACTATTAATCTGATGTATTACATTCATTGTTTGAATGTGTTAAATAGATTCTTCCATCCAAGAATGAAGCCAGCTTGGTCATGGTGAATGATATTTTGAGGCATTGCTGAATGTGAATTTCAAGTTATTTTATTGACAAATTTTTCATTCATATTAATCAAAGAAATTGCATGCTATATTTCTTTATTTCTTCCATTCTTATCTGGTTTTGGTATCAATTTAATATTGACTTCAGAAAATATGTTCAATAACATCCTTTCCCTTTCTATTTTTGGGTATCAATAAATCTTTATTAATTTATTCTTTAAAATCTTACTGAATTTTTGCAATTTTGAATCATATAATTTGATGGTAATTAGGTCCCTGTCCCATCTGCAGCCTTCCTACTGAACACTTACCCCTAAATCAAATGTGCTCCACTGTATTTGCAGTAAGTCCTATAAAGTCTAATTTGTGCTCCTACATATCCCTCAATGTGTGCTCTTCCATAGAAGCCTGGTCAACCTACCAAGAGTCCTATTCTTGTAACACTGTCTCCCTACCCCACTAACCATCAATTGTTGAAAGTTCCTTAGGTTGGACTGGGATTTCTTTCACATTTCCCCATGTCTATGCTGGGATTTTTGTCTAGTTTAAGCTTTCATGAGACTTGTGCATCTTGTCACTATTGCTGTGAGTTCATATACAGGACTGATTAACTGTCTGGAAAACTCTGTTGTCTACCATGTCTAGCTCTTACAGTCTTTCTGCCTCCTCTTCTGCAATGATCCCTGAACCCTAAAGGCAGAAGTTTTAAATAGGTATCCTATTCAGGGAACTGATTAACCATCTGGAAAACTATATACAGAACTGATTAACTGTATGTAAAACTCTGCTGTCTACCACGTCTAGTTCTTACAGTCTTTCCTCCTCCTCTTCTGCAATGATCCCTGAACCCTAAAGGCAGAAGTTTTTGTTGGGGACCCTGCTGTGTAAAGTAGTAGTTTCTCCATGTCCGGATAGCCCACGGGCTTGGTTCAAAATGCAGAGACTCCTTTTAACAGCAGTGTGTCTTTCCTAGCATTTTCCTGACTCACGTTTTGAAGTGACCGCCACAAATGCCCTACCCTTAACATGGCCTCTGGCTCTGGAAATGCCATGCTTTCCTGTGTGATTTTTCTGGCGGTCTGGCAACCTGGCAGGAGTTCACTTCCATATGTAAATAGGGTGTCTCACAAAGTGCCTATCAGCTAAAGCTTTTACCACTACCCCCACGGTATAAAATATCCTAGTCTTCCCTCAATAATAGAGAGCTGGATCACTAGGAGCTAGGAGCTGAAACACTGAGACCTGAAGCCAAGCAGAATCATTTAATAAAGGGCTGTAACATGGACTAAGCTGAGTCCTGTGTCTTACTGCCGGCAATCCAGCCTCTCCGGGGGGCGCTATCCTTCCATCATCGACTCACGGACACCCAGCTGTAGCCGCCTCGCACTTTCCCACGTATTCCAGCGGCCGGCCGGTGGATCTCGCATCTTGAGGAAAGTGCACCGGTGAAATTAGGGCAGGACCCGGCCGGGCAATGCCCCGGCAGCAGCAGACGTTCAGCACCTCAGCAGCGGACAACAACGTGGAATGCGGCACGGCGGAGAAGCCCGCAGGACCTGCTGCCGCTTCCAGGTGTGCGCGGGGGCCCCGAGATACCTGCGCACCCCATAGCTGGTGCCCAGTGCACCCCATAACTTTTAAATAGGTATCCTATTCAAGGATGAGCACTCTGCAACATCAGCCAGTTGTGGGTTTCTGTGTGAATCACCATCTGCTGCATAAGGAAATCTCCCTGGTGAGAAAGATGCACTCATCTTATGTGTAGAGGTTGCATTAAGAATGTGTCACTTAGGGCTATGCATCTCATGGAGAATTATTCTCAGCATTTGGCCAGTTGTCAAACTCTGTTTTAGTCTCCATCTGTTGTAAAGAGAAGCTTCTTTGATAAATTATGAGAGGTATACTTGTCTGTAAATATAAGGATCCATATTTAGAATTAAGAAATTATATTGGTCTGCAGGTGTTGCAAAATGGGTTTTTCTTTAAGATCTATGACCTCTCCAGCCATGGATATTCGGCACTGTTTACACTACCACATGGGAGTCCTCTCCCATTGAGAGATCCTTAATTCCAGTAATTATTCACTCATAAGATAAAAGTGTCATTACTGCACCAATAGCAATAGTTTGGTGGACCACCTGTTGTTTATTAGACTTTACAGTGGGGCAGGACCATTGATTGTTTTCTCCCTTCATAGTTTGCATAGCAACCTCTGAGACTGTTAGTCAGTATTCAAGGAAGAGAGTTCTGGGTCAGTTTTAGCTTCATTATTCCATATCCTCTGTCAGAGGTATGTCCTGTCTTCAGCAGTAGGGACTTACCTTCAAATTTTGGGAGGCAATCAAGGGCTTTGGTAATAGCCCATGTCATTTGGGGAGTCTCTTGGACTACCCAGACCAACAAATTGAAGGGAGGTTTTTCCTGCCTGGCATTCAAGGAAGAGAGTTCTGGGTCAGTTTTAGCTTCATTATTCCATATCCTCTGTCAGAGGTATGTCCTGTCTTCAGCAGTAGGGACTTACCTTCAAATTTTGGGAGGCAATCAAGGGCTTTGGTAATAGCCCATGTCATTTGGGGAGTCTCTTGGACTACCCAGACCAACAAATTGAAGGGAGGTTTTTCCTGCCTGGCACTGAGTTTTTTGTTATAGACTCTTCAGCTATACACTCAAATATATATATATA
>NW_008329138.1:4196692-4210798 GCF_000622305.1 Nannospalax galili | reverse complement strand
TATATAATGTGAAGTTTTAGGTAGGCTTTTGAACTAAGATATTTTGCCCCTGGTTTCTCAAACTGTCCAAGCATTATTTTTCTCACCTTTTATCCCGCTGTATAATTCACCTTACTCACTGCAGTTAAAATGCATCTCTTTCCCCAATTTCCCCCATGATATCTCCTGTCTCCTACTATCCCCCCCACGCTCCTTTCCCTTTGCCTCCATGGTTCCTTTCCATTTCCCTGCTCCTGTGGCATCAGAATATATGCTTGTGTCTAAGGATTTGGTACTATGATGCACTATTGAGAGAATATTTGTCACTTGTTTTTCTGGGTCTGTGTTACTTTGTGTAGTAAAACAGTTTCTAGTTCTAGCCATTTACTTGCAAATTTTGTGATTTAGTTTTTCTTTACCACTGAATAGAATGCTGTTGTATAAATATACCACATTTTCATTATCCATTCAACAGCTGAGGGATATTTAGGCTGTTTCCATTTCTCAGCTATTGTGAAAGGAGCAGCAACAAACATGGCTCTGCAAGTATCTCTGCAGTAGGACGAGTCCCTTGGGTATAGCAGGATTGTATAATAGATTTATTTTCATTTTTAAAAATGTTTTCCATAGTGATTTCCACAATGGTTGCACAGCTTACAGTTCGCCAACAGCGGATAGGGCCGCCCTTTCCCTGCATTTATGCCAGCATTTGGCGTCACTTTTTCTCTTGATCTTAGTCATTTTGACTGTGGTTAAATGAAGTCGTAAAGTAGTTTTTATTGGCATTTCCCTGATAACTAAGGAGGTTGAACAACTTTTAACGTATTTCATAGACATTTTCATATAGCTACATTTTATGAAACAATTTCTACACCATTGGTGCTAGTTCTCCTTTACTGTACTGGTAGAATTCATCAGTTTAGTTGTCAATTTCCCTATCTTAGATAATTAAAAGTTCCAAGGATAATTAAAGAGATATGTTTTATTTGAAAGTGCATTTCTTTTTAAAAGCCTAGAACTTAGGGACAACGGTTTTATTTAAGTGGGAACTTGTACAAACTTCTTATGAGTAACTTATTTAATAATTTCTAAGCTCAGAAATTAAAAATAAAATGTTTAATAACTTCTAGTTTAAGTCATGTCATTCAATAAAAAGTACTGTGAAGCCAAGAAAAAAATAAATGTGAATAAAAGGTAAATACAGCTTATATTTACTGAGTTCTAAATGGGAGGAGTGTGGAGAGAATTCAGTCCAAGCTGAGAACTGTGTATGATACAGGGAGGAGGCTAGCAGTTGTTTTGTTTGTCATTCAGTAAATGATTTAAAGTGTGTTAGGATTATTTACTTTCTTCATTATTACCATTATTACATGTTTATAATAAGTTGTTTTCATGTTAGAAAAACTGTCTTGATACACATCTATTTTTCAGAATATAAGTAATTTCCTCATATTATTTAGCTAAGCTCTGAGTTGTGAATGTGTGCTTTGACTAAAGAACTAAGTTCTAATGGGATTATGAAACAAATTAAATTTCCCAAACACATATTGAAACTGAAATTACCCCACATAAAATACTCAGTGCCCGCTGCTATCATTTATGTGCCACTCTTTGTGACCTCTGTCTTATAACAATCTGAGTACTTTTCAAGCATATCAATACTGCCATTACCAGTTGTAATTATTTTAATTAAAGTTTAAATTTCAGTTATATTCTTTGGTGTGAATATTATGGTTATGTCTAGATAAATTTCAAGAGAATTTAATTGATAATACTTTAAAATTAGGATCTATCGACTGTATATTTTTTGTAGAATGAATCAAGTTTTATATTTGTAGGTCACCAGTCTAATTAGATATTAATATACTATTTTTTAAATTTTTAACTATTTTATTTGTTATCTTTATTTTATGTGTATGAGTGTATTGCCTACATGTACGTGAGTGCACCCGTGTTGTGCAATGCCGTAGAGGTCAGAAGAGGGTGTCAGATTCCCCTGGAACTGGAGTTAAGGACTGTTCATAGCTGCCACGTGGGTGCTGGGAATCGAACCTGGGTCCTCTGCAAGATCAGTCAGTGCTCTTAATCTCTGAGCCATCTCTCCAGCCCCCATTAATATATTTTTTTAAGTAATGACAGAGGAACTTACAGAGCAAATTGCTCTGATCCATTAAACTTAGAATGGAACTGAAGTTTAGGAAATAGGCTAGTACAGCGAGGATGACTGTCCGCATTTCCAAAGAAACCTTGGTCATCAGCATTTCCATATTTTTTTTTCATGTGACATTATAATTTATATTTTTAAATTAAAAATATTTTGTTAGCATTACTTTCTTTAAGAAGTGACATGATGTCATTGAAAGACATTGTGTAGGTCAAGAATTTAGAAAGAGAGTGAGTGGCAAACTTACATGTTAGGTATTTACATATCTTTTTGTGAATGAAGAACAATGCAAACATAGAACACCACAGGAAAAGGACATTGATAGGGACATTGTTTCCCTTGAGATCAAGAACATCAAACTGGAGCACAAGTGTGAATATTGTTATGATGAAAGTCATAGCAAGTATAAATTTAATAAAGCAACAAATGAGGGTCAGATATCTTATTTCAGGCATTATAGATAGAAAGCTTTCGAATTATTTTTATTAAGAAGGTTATTTCTCTTATAATATTAAATAAGTGGTAATAACTAATATTAAAGAAAAACTATACTAGGGAGAGTTAAATCAAAAGATGAAAGTGAGCTACTAGAAAAGTGCTTCAAGATGCCCTGGGGAAGTTTAGTAAATGTGATTAGGTCAGAAAAGTTTAAAAATTGGTGCATCTGGAACTCAGGCCCTTGACCTCTCCAGGAGACTGGGAACGATTGTGCTGATTTCTGAATTTCATTTCAAGGAAAGTTCTCAGGTCATTGGAGATTATTTGACTTTCTAAGACTGGGATAAGAATTATATATCAACTGGACACATAATAATTTGTAACTTTAAATTTTGTAAAGAATTAACCAAAGTAAACTTTCTAAGGGTGGTCAGAGTCTCTTGAAGCCCATAATCAGGAAGAAATTTGTCTAAATTGAGTCAGGCTGAGGGAAAGGAATGTAGAAATGAACTTTATTAAAAATAAATCAGCATTTACATTTACTGTTTAAAGAGTATATCAACATACCCTTAAGGAAAAATAGCTAGCCATTGTAATTCCCATATTACATCAGCACTTGAAGAACTTGAAGAAGCTTGTTGTTTGCTTGCTTGCTTGTTTTGAGACAGGATCCCTCTGTGGACCCAGCTGTCCTCGAACTTGCTGTGTAAATGAGGGTGGCCACAATCTAACACAGATTCACTTGCCTCTGCTTTCAGAGGACTGGGATTAGAGGAGCTTGCCAACATGCCTGGCCTTCCTGATTTTTTAAACTTCTAGTTTAGAGCTAGAAATTCCTTTATTAGGACTACTTGTTATTTGTCCTAGAAATTTTGGGATGTTGTGCTTTCATTTTCATTGGTTTCTAGGAATTTTTTTACTTCCTCCTTGATTTTTTTCTTTGACCTCTTCCCTATTCAGTATTGAGTTACTGTAGTCTCCATATATTTGTATGAGTTCTAGAGATTCTTTTGCTATTGGTTTAAGCTTTATTTCATTGTGGTCAGATTGGATACATGGAGTTATTTCAATTTTTCTGTCTTTGTTGAAATTTATTTATTTATTTTTTTTGTCTTTTTGAGACAGGATCTCTCTGTAGCCCCAGCTGTCCTGGAATTCACTATGTAGACCAGGCTTGAACTCACAAAGATCCACCTGCCTCTGCCTTCCAAGTGCTGGGATTAAAGGCATGTACCACCATGCCCAGCGATATATATTTTGTGCCTATAATCTATTTTAGAGAAATTTCCATAGGCTGCTGAGTGGAATGTGTATTATTTGGTGTTTGAGTGGATTATTCTGTAGGTATCTATTAGTCCAATTAATTCTGGTGTTTCTCTGTTTAGTTTTTATACAGATAAAAATATGTCCAATAGATTGGAGAAAGTGGAATATCGAAATCACCTACTATTCCTGAGCTGGAATTAATTTTTGACTTGAAGTTCAATGGCTTTTATGTAGTTATGTGTGCCAGAGTTTTGTATGTATATGTTTAGAATTATAATTTCTTCTTGGCTATTTGACCACCTGATCAAGATGAAGTGTTATTCTTTATCTCTTCTATTTAATTATAGTTTGAAATATATTTTCTTGCAAACCAGGATAGCAGTCCCTGCTTGTTCCCCACTCCTGTTTGCTTGCAATGTGTTTTTCTATCCTTTCTCTCTAAAGTGACACCTATCCTTGAAAGGAAAATGAGTAATTTCCTCATAGGAAATTAAAAAGATAGATTTTGTTTTTGACTTCATTGAACTGATCTTAATTATTTGATTGGGGAATTGATGTCATTAATAATTAAAGTTAATTTTGCAAGGTATGTGTTTTATTGATGGCTGTCATTTTTTCTGTTTCTGTACTATTTTGTGTTTCAGTATTTGCAGATTCATCTACCTACTCCATTCTGAAGTGTTCCTTTCAGGATACTCTGTAGAGCTGGTTTGGTGGCCATGAAATCTTTTAGCCTGCTTATATAATGGAATATTTTTCTTGACCTTCACTTATGGAACATAGTTTTTTTTCTCAGTAAAGTAGTCTGGGTTAGCAACTGTGGTGTTTTAGAACGCAGAGTACATTTCTCCAGGATCTTTTTTCTAAAGTCTCCTTTGAAAAGTCAGCTGTTCTTCAGATGACCTTGCTTTTGACTTGTGGATTTCTCTTGCAGCTTTTAATATAATCCTTCATTCTGTATGTTTAATGTTTTAATTATAGTTTTTGAGAGTGTCCTTTATGGTCTTCTCTATTTGATGTCTTTGTGCCTCTTACATCCATATAGGAATGCCTTCCCTCGATTGGGGAAAGTTTGTTTTGTGATTCTCTTGAAGATCTGGTCCATGCCATTCACCTGGACTTCTTCTTTCTGCTATGATTCATGTATGTCATTTTTTATTGTGTCCTAAAGTTCCTACATATTGTTTTCATAAAATTTATTATTTTTTTCTAAAATATCCTGGAATGAATCTGACCAAACACATCAAAGAGATCTACAAAGAAAATTTAAAATCTTTAAAGAAAGATTGACAAAAATACCAGAAAATGAAAGAACCTCCAATACTCATGGATTGGAAGAATTAATATTGCAAAAAAGATCATGCTACCAAAAGCAATATATAGATTCAATGCAATTCCAATCAAAACCCCCATGACATCCTTCACAGAATTAAAAAAAAATCCTTAAATTCATATGGAAGCACAAAAGATCCTGGATAGCCAAAGAAACCCTGAGCATAAAGAGTAATGCTGGAGGGCGGAGGGGATTACGATACCTGACTTCAAAATATATTAGAGAGATATAGTCATAAAACAGCATGGTATTGGCACAAAAATTGGCCTGTTTATCAGTGGAACATAATTGAAGACATTAACATGAGTACATGCAATTTCAGCGACCTGATATTTGACAAAGGGGCTAAGACCATTCACTGGAGAAAAGACAGCATTTTCAGCAAATGGTGCTGGGAAAACTGGGTCTCCACCTGTAGAAGAATGAAACTAGATCCTTATCTTTCATCTTGCAGAAAAGTCAACTCCAAATGGATCAAAGACCTCAATGTGAAGCTGGTAACTCTAAAACTGTTAAAAACATTCGCAGTTACCTACAAGATATGTGTTGATATAAAATATAAGGAAAGGACTCTCTAAATCAGACAACAGTTTCTCAGGAATTAAGGTCAGCAATCAACAAGCGAGACCTCATTAAACTAAAAAGCTTCTGTACAGCAAAAGAAACAATCAAGAAAGTGAAGAGAAACCCCATAGAGTTGAAAAAAAAATCATTACCAATGACAAATCTGACAGAGGCTTAACATCCAGAATACATAAAGAACTCCAAAACAAAGAATCAAGGAAACAAATGATACAATTAAAAGACAGGCTAAGGATCCAAAGAGAGAGTTTCAAAAGAAGAAATAGAGATAGCAATGAAACAGCTTTAAAAGTGTTCAATATTGTTAGTTATTAGGGAAATGCAAATTAAAACCACCTTAAGGTTTCACCTTACCCCAGTCAGACTGGTTAAGTGAACAAATGATACCGAATGCTGGCGAGGATGTGGAGAAAGGGGAACACTCATTCACTGCTGGTGGGATTCAAACTCCTGAAACCCCTATGGAAAGCAGTGTGGAGAACACTTATAAAAATAAAAATGAACCTATCATAAGACCTGGTTATACCATTCCTTGGCATATACCCAAAGGACTCATCCTATTCTAGAGACACTTGTACATCCATATTTGTTGTTGATCTTCTCACAATAGCTAAGAGATAGAAGCAACCTAAGTGCCCCTCAACTGATGAGTGGTTAATGAAATTGTGGTTCATTTACACAATTGAGTTCTACTCAGTAGTAAAGAAAGACGAAATAATGAAATTTGCAGGTAAATGGATGGATCTAGAAACTGTTATACTAGGTGAAGTAACAGAGACTCAGAAAAACTAAAGACATATGTCCTCCCTTTTCTGTGGATCCTAGCACCAAATCCTCAAAAGTGAGTACATATCCTGATATAGGTACAGTACCCAGGAAAATGGCATGGAACCAGAGAGGTAAAGGTAAAGAGGGCACCCAAGAGAAAAGCTTAGTAGGACATGGATGTTACTAAGGGAGAAATGTGTGAAGAGAAGGTAGTTAAATAGGAAGGGTAGAAGGAGGGATATACAAGGAACTATGGGAATAAAGGAGAAGGAGCTCAAGAGAAGTGGGACCATAGCAGAGAGAAATTTTCAAGGGAGAAATGGGGAAAATGGAGACACTTTAAATTAGGAGGGTGTGAGAGAGGATAAGACAGGGAGAGAAAGAGGAGAGATAAATAGTGCCTAGGTAGTTTATAAAAAGGGGGAACACTATGTTAGTCTAGAAACTTACTGAGTAAAGCTGAAGCTACATAGCAAGAGACAGTACAAGAGGGGAGAAACCTTCCTTTGAGTTGTTGGCCAGGGTAGCCCAAGAGACTCCCCAAATTACACAGGATATTGTCACAGTCCTCGATTGCTTCCCAGTACTAGACAGTAAGACCCTATTGCTGAACACAGGCCATTCTTTGGACAAAGGCTTTGCAGCAACAGAGCTAAAACTGACCTGAAACTACTTCCCCTGAAGGCTAGCTCTCATGCTTTGGAGAACTCCATGAAAACTTCCAAGGGAGAACATCAATTGATAGCACAACCCAGGCTTTGAGGCCTAAAAAACAAATCAATGACCAACAGAGCAAATGACATTGGTGCAATAGTGGTACTTTTACCCAGAGGGTAATCAACAGCTACCTAATTGGACTTATGTCCTGGGAGGAATCTTACAAGTGGTACAATAAACATAGCCAAATACACATTGCTAGAAAAGTCATAGATCTTAGAAAAAACTCCAAGGCTGTCACATCCCTAGACAAATGTAAAATGAATCATTAAATCTATAGACAAGTATCCCAGTCATCACCCATCAAAGAAGCTTCTTTTTCAAGAGACAGAGTTAGTTCCAGAGTTCCACAACTGGTCACACACAGAGATTGTCTGCGAATTGCCCAAGCCTTAGTGACATATCTATGATGCAACCTTTACATCTAAGGCTCCCAGAACATAGAACAAGAGATGAAGAGAACACTAAGACCTCTTTCAATTCTCATCAACGAAGCTTCCTCATGCAACAGAGGGCCAGGAACACATAAGGTCACAAATGGCCAAACCACGGAGAATAAGAGTCTGCAGAGTGTGGATCTTTGGATAGGACTCCTATATTAAAATCCACACACCCAAGGGTCATTGTCAAAGATGGGGAGATGGGGTGGAAAGATTGTAAGAGCTAGGGAGGAGGTCCATATGAAAATAGCACTATAGGCTCCTGGGACTCTTCTCATACGAACCTGCAGCAATAGTGTCAGTGTACATAAGCCCCATGTAAACTCAAGCAAATGAAACCCAGTACAGAACTGTGGAAATGAACAGCAGGCCCCAATCTTAGTCAAAGAATTATTGGCAGCTTTTTACTGCTGGGTGAGGAAGAGCTGATCTTCTTAAAGGGAAGTACTCTAGATAGACTGACTAGATCCCAGTGAGTGAAGTTGAACTGAGGGACATTTGGAGACATTAACTTTACATGATAGGCCTTGACAGAAGGTATGAACTCCAATGGAGAAGGGGCTATGGGAGAGCACCAAAGGAGAAGGGCATATAAAGATGACTATGAAATACACAAAAATTTAATAAAAATTCTTAATTATCATATATTTATTGATTGCTATAATTTCTCTTCTTAATCTTAGTGATTGATAGTCTGTCTTCTACTCAGTCCATTCTATGAGTGACACTTTCCTCTGACTTTTCTAATTGGTTATTGAGTTTTATTTTCCACTGTCACTTCAGCTTCAGTTTTCCTCAGCATTTCTATCACTTCTCTGAGTTCGGTTTTCAAATCCTGAACAGTCTCCACTTCATTCATTCATATATTTTTGTTTTCTTGGCAATCAGGGAGGAGTTTATGCATATCCTCTTTAAGTTCATAGAGGTGTTTGTCTTCTTTAAATTTCTTGAATTTTTTGACCATGCTTATGATTATTCTTTTAAAATTCTGTGTCCTTTCAAAAATCTTCTAGGTGTTTCTTATATAAGCCCATTCATATGGAAGTAGAAGGTTCATGGAAGCATGCATATTTTCTGGGATCTTTGTATTTTTTGTGTTTTTTAATCTGTCATGGGCTTGTCAATGTCTTTCACTGGTTGAATATTTGATGTGAGAGTCTAGTCTGCCTATGCTGCATGGAAGTTTAGTTCTGTTTTTGATGTTGCCCAAACTTGGTTGATTGGAGGAGTGAACATGTTGGTCCTTAAGTACTCAGTATTAATTATTGAATAAAGATTTTGGAATAAAGATCACTGGTAATTGTTGTGATATGGAGGTTCTAAGGGTGATGTGGGATTGCTTGAGTGAGGTATAAGGAAGTGAGACTTCCTTATAGGAAGTCTCCTGATGTGACTCCTAGCTGGGCCTAGATATGGAAAGACAGTGTAGGGCAAAGAACAAGGGAGGCTCCCTGAAAAAGTACACAAGTGTGATTCTTGATTGGGTCTGAACCTGAAGTAGGGCAGAATAGGAGAAGAAAAATGTGTCTGAGTCACCAAGAATGCTCAGAGTTGTAGCTCCCACATAGGCTTGGAGAAGCAGCATGAAGGGATAGTGTTAGGTGAGATTTATAGTTATTAGTGAAGCAAGTTACCAACAATAATGGAAGCGTTATGGATTGAGATATGCCTCCTGTCAAATACCCTCAAATCTTGGATCTTGCACTCCTGATGGAGAAAAAGTCACATCTGAGCTGAGCACAACAGACCAAATAGAATTTATTTTTATCAGAATAGAAATAGAAAGTACATCCTCTAGCATGGAGAGGAAATGAAGCTGAGCAGCAATGGAAAAGCCTGTCTGACATTGCTAGACCAAAAACTCTGTATCTATGCTTTCCCCTCCTATTACCTATTTTTGAGGTGCTTTGAGATAGTCCCTTTCTTAGAAGAGATAAAGCCTTTACTGGAAGAAATCTTTACCTACTATATTAGTTACTTTTCTGTTTCTGTGCTAAAACACCATGACCAAAAATGACTTTCACAGAAGAGTTTATTTTGGCTTATGGTTCCATAGGGAGAGGAGCTCATCACGACAGGCAGGCCTGGAAAACATGGTTGCAGGATCATTAAGCTGAGAGCTCACATCTTCAACAGGAAACACAAAGCAGAACAAGAACCGGAAATGGGCAAGACTATGCTCTCTCAAATACCACTACCTCTGACATACTTCCTCCAACAAGGCTACATTATCAAGGAGTCTATGACCACCTCAAAAAGTGCCACTGACCAGGTACTAAGTATTCAAATACTTGAGCTTATGGGGGACATTTCTCATTCAAACCACCATGAGCAAAAATAATTTTGTTACTGTTAAGGGCTAACAAGTTTACCAGAGTAAAAGGTAATGACATCTTGCACATGTTCCTTGAAAAGGGGCTGCATGGGAGTAGGCTGGAAAAACTGACTTTATTGTTTACCATAGAGGGCTGTTCTTATGCTCTTTTGGCTAGCAAGCTATCTCACAGTTTAGTAGCAAGCTCTCTTATCTTTCCCATTGTTTCTACCTTACATCTTTTAACTCTAACATTTCTTTAACCCTAAAAAAAGAATTCTGGTGTTTAAGACAGGATAGAGGGTATAAATTGGAGATTATATATAAAATATGGAAGCAGGAATGCCCTGTTAGCTTTTGAAGTTCTGTAAGTTGCTGTATAATCTTAGGGTATCATATATAAGACTATGGAAAGATGCAAAGATAAAATGAAAATTCTTTAAAAGTTCATGTGCAGACTTAATAGTTAACTAAATGAAATTAAACTAATATATAAATTAAAACAATACTACTAAACAATGCCATTGAGCTTAGTTATATAAGAGATTCGTAAGGAAAATAATGTACCAATTTTTACTTATATTTATTTACTTTTGGGAAACAAAGCTTTGAAAACAAATATTTTAGGGTAATTCATAAAACTGAGCAGGTAATTATTTCGGTTATACCAGTACACCAAGTGTAATTCTATGACAACAGCATGAAAATTTAAGTAATTATTTAATTTTGCACCAATAGTTCTCTGGTTACTGATGCATTAAATGTGAACAGTGTCTTATTGCTTTGTATAAATATAAGTATGACAACAGGTAAAGAAATCAACTAATAAGTTCAGTCATTTTGAAATGCCAGTGTAGTGCTTTCTTAAAACATTTTTTAACATTGTGCTGTTTATGTTTTCAAACATCTTTTGTACAGGATTATATTTTGTATAAATATAAGTTAGTTTCTTTTATGGCTTGAAACTGAAATGTCTGCCATAGGGTTATGTGTTTGATCACTTGGTCCCCAGGTGGTAGCACTCTTTTTAAGGATTGTAAAAATATTTAGGATTTGGAGCCTTACTGAAGGAAGATCACTGAGGCCAAACCTTGAGATTTTCTTGCCCATCTTGTGTCCGCTCTCCACTTTGAATGCAGATATAATCTTAACAGCTGCCTTAGGCTTCCACTAAGATATCTTCCTGCTGTGGTGGAATATATCCCCTTGAACTGTAAGACAAAATAAACCCTTACTCCCTTAAGTTATGTCTTGTCAGGTATTTGGCTGTAACAATAAGGTAAGTAATTGATACAGGAAAATTGATACCAAAGAGTGGGATTATTGCTATTATAAACCTATGTCATTTTTAGACTTTTGTTCATTAAACCTATGTCATTTTAGATTAGTTTTGTTTGCAGAATTGTGGAAGACTTTGGAAAGACCAAACAATGGAGACCTGACTCATGATTTCGGAGGAACACAAGGACTCTACTGAGAAGGAGACTAGGAAGAATCTGGCTGTATTCTACCTATATCCTGAGAGTTTGAATATGTTTGAATTAAAAAGTACTAGACTAATCTGTCATGGAAATTTCATGACAAAAAATATTCAGGTTGTGTTATGGTTATTGACCACTCCTATTATTCAGGTTTGTAGTGACAGAGAGAAACCACTGGGGCAGAAAGGAATTAAAAACATGCAGTTTGCTGGAGGAGAGGATAATGTGTGATTTCAAAGTTAGAGGCAAGGCACAGTGAAAACAGCTGTAATGAAACCCAGTTTTCCATACCGAGACAATAGGAAAGGTGCCCTAAGGGTAAGACTCTATATATCAAACCAAGGCTCCAACTTGCAAAAACCTAGTTCATTTAACAGGATAGAGCCTGAACTGAGAATGCCACTGAAAGGGTTCCCTGTTATTAAAAAATTGTCCAGGAAAGTGTTATTTTCAGTTGAACCAACAAGGAGGAATACAAATGCTGTTTTTGTTTTGTTTCAAGGGTCCTGGATACAGATAGAGTAATCAGCAGAGCTTAACATTTTCCACATGGTAATGGTTTTACAGCTATGAATAATGGAAGAAAAGAAGAGTTCGTGAATTTTTGCCTCAACATATCAGGAATTTTCTGAGAGCAGGCAATATGTGACAGTGTTGGATTCTCAGCAAGGAGGTCCTGAGAGGTCACTGCATTAAGATTTGCTAGGGAAGCCTATGTTTCCATTGAAATTCTGAGTGAGGGTTGCCAGGATCTTAGGAGTTCCCTTAAGGAAAGGCATACTCCATTATGAGCCCCAGTGGCTGGACATGGACCTTTTAGTATTTGGTGTTTGTCATTCTTGCTTTGACTTAAATTATTTTTTCCCCAGGAACTCATTCATCTTTTTGAATGGGAATGAGTGCCCTGGGCCATTGCATTTTTTAAATATGTTACATATTTCTGTTATATTAAAAAACTTTCAGGTTGTAAAAGAGATTGCCTTGAGTCTCAGAAGAAATTTTGGACATTTGAGCAGTATTGTGAATATTAGCAGACTGTGGGGAAATTTAAAGTTAGATTTTAATAGTTCATTATGAGATGGTCATAAACCAGTGTGGAGAAATGTCTACCATAGGATCATGTGTTTAAACACTTCTTCCCCACATAGTGGTGCTGTTTAGGAGTGTGTGTCTAATGCTCATGAGCTGGAACATTGATGGAGGAAGTAGGTCTCTAGGAGACATCTTTGAAGTGGTGTGTGTATATGTGTGTGTGTGTGTGTGTGTGTGTATGTGTGCATATGTGTGTGTGTGTACATTCTTGTGTGTGTGTGTGCACCTGTCTGGGGATGCACATGTGTCTGGGTGTGCATGCATGTGGGGAGGAGCAGTGAATGTTGAGTATGATTCTCTGCTCACTTCACTACCTTACTTTTTGAGACAGTGTCTCACTGAACCTGAAACTCAGGGATTCATCTAATCTGGATGTTGAGAAAGCCCTGGAGACCCTACTGTCTCTATTTTCCCAGCACTGGGATTATAGGCATGGACTACATACCTGGTTTTTATGATGGTGTCAGAAATTGAACTCACATCCTCATTCTTCTATAGGAAGCATTTTACACATTCAGCCATTTCCTCAGTCCCTGGGTTCATAGATTTTTTTATAGTTCAATCTAAATTTTGGTCTGCTTTTTACTCTTGACTGGAGACATGATGTGTGTCTCTGGCTCAAGCCCATGCCACCATGCCTTCCTAAACATGACGGACTATATTTCCTCTAACTCTAATTTGTGTCATACCCTCTCATCTTAGATTGCTTCTGACATATTTATTAACAACAACATGAAAATTTACTAATACAACTACTGTAACTTAATATATATTTAAATTTAAATAAATAAAATTAGATTCAATTAAGTTTAATTATTAATCAATGCTATTCATGTGGTAAATATTAAAAGTCTATAGTTAATGCATATTTTATATTAGCTTATGAAAGAGTCTGCCAATCAATAATCAGTATCTTGGAACACCCACTTCAGCAACCTAATGCAGAATATGTTGCAATTACAAGTAACAGGACATTATTTGTATCTAGACTATGAGCTAAGACACATACATAAGTACAGCTTTTCTGCTATCTTTATTTTGAGATAGAGTCTCATATAACTCAGTCTGGCTTTGAGCTCTCTATGTAGGTTAGGATGACTGTGAACTCCTGGCCTTTCTGCCTCCATCTCCTGTGTGCTGGGATCACAGGGTTATGCAACCACATTCAGTATGCAATTTTAAAGTTTAGTTTCAAACTCATAGTTTGTTACATATTTTTATTCCTCTCATAAGGTTGTGTTCTGGATAGCTTTAGCTGTCAGATTGACACATCTGGGTAGAGGGATCATCGGTTGGTAAATGGCTGTGGGAGACAGGCTTGAGCCTAGGGTGAAAGTCTTATTGACAGCCATACAGCAGACCCAAGGCAACAGCCTGACTGCTGTAGCACAAGGAACGCCCTCATAGGCACATCATGAGACTGATGCCTAGAGCTCGTTACTCCCAAATTCACCACCCTTGGAATCTAAATTGCAACACTTAGATATTGCAACAGTCAGGTCATGTGGTTTTCAGGAATCCAGACTCTGTAC
>NW_008329138.1:4191628-4196661 GCF_000622305.1 Nannospalax galili | reverse complement strand
CCACTATTCTGTGATAGGACGCTAAACCTGTTATGCTAATGAGGTATCCTACTTGCTGTGCTGGATTGGACCACTACCCCTATTTAAGCTTGTGCCTTCCTGCAATAAAGCAGATCTGTGTCACTGAACCTGGTCTCCTGAGTCTGAATGTGGTAACACTAGCACAGACTCCTCACCAGCCCTTGGGTCTGGACCAGATGACTGTTCGGGGAACTGAGAGAGCAGGAGAGCGGCCATAGCTGGAGGAGAGCAACCACAGCTGGCGACCACAAATGGCCTCCATTGAAATGGCTTTTGGGCATGTCTGTGGGAGCATCTTCTTGAATGTTTAGTGATATGGGTGGGTCCAGCTTATTGTGTGTGGTGCCACCCCTGGGCAGATGGGCCTATGATGCATAAGAAAGCAAGGTGAGTACGGGCCAGAGGAGCAAGCCAGTAAGCAGCGTTCCTCCATGGCCTGTGCTCCAGCTCTTGCCTCCAGGTTCCTGTCCTAGGTTCCTACCTTGGGTTCCCTCAGACATGAAATCTGACCCAGAAGATGTAAGCCAAATAAACCATTTCCTCTCCAAGTTGGTATGGGTCAGAATATTTTGTCACAGCAATGGAGAAACAAAGTAGAAAAGGTTGTATATTTATTTTTCAATATATTCATCCTGGAATAAATAAGATCAATAAATGTAAATACAAAAATATTTTAGAGTAATTAATAATAATTATTAAAATTCACTGATGTTTAAGCAAATTCTGCTTGAATTTATGAATACATACAAAAATTTGTACCTATATATTCACTTTATATTATACATGTAGATATACATAATTAAATTACCAGAAATTGAGTTGGTGACTGTAAAACAATGCCACATCTGTATAATGAAATATGTAAAGAAACTATTAATATAAGTAATGCATATATGAACCCATAAGGAAATACTTTTAAAATCAGTCAGACTCAAAATGCGGTACACTGATTTCTTCTGTATACATCAGATACATGTTTGTCTGTTTTTGATATCGTGGAAAGAACTGAATATGAAATAGCAATACAAGTGAATTTCTTAGAGCAGTAGAATTGTTCTGCATCTCTATGGTTGTGAAAGTGAGATCCCTCTATGCAACTCTAGAACACCATAGGGTTGTATAGCTAAATAGTAAAAGTAGTTAGTTTAAATTAAATTGGTTGATTAGATAGGTGAATAATAACTGGCAGGTAAGGAGATAGAGGTGGGTGATGGGCAGATTTTAAAGGCAGCTGGACTTAAGACAATAATGCTTATTCACTGACCATAAAATGAGAGCTATGTTGTTTGTGAATAAATTAGTAAGTGAAATTTAATAGAAAATGTAATGAATAAGGATAGGTTTTGATAACAGAAAACAAAATTCCCATCAAAACATTATATTTTAAATATAGAATTTTCTCAGTGAGAACTATCAATATATGTTAATAATTATTATAAAAATATAAAGTATAATTTGCGTGGCAGTATATGATTTTGAGTTATAAGTTTGTCTTTCCTGAAGTGATTCAACAATATAAAATTAAAGTTATTTGAATTTAATTTTCCTTATGACTTTTTGAAAACATTAAAATAATTCTGTATGCCTGGAAAATAAGAGCAATTAACAAAATGGTTTTATTCTATTATTGATAATAGTAATCACATTACTTTTTTTAAATTTTAACTCATGATATCAATATGATCCAAAATTGAAGTTCCTCTTAATAAATAAAAGTACTCCCAATTAACACTTGTGGTTATTAGTACTTTATGGTGCAAACTCAATGTAGACAGAAACTAACCTAAACTCAATCTAGAGAAGCAATGTACATGTGACCTGTATAGATTTAAGTGGATTTTGCTAATACAACAAAACTCCATAAATTATAGAATTTTAAATTCTCCTGAGGTAAAAATATATCTATTGAGGCATTTTGTGATTAATACTTTTGTCTACTGTATTTTATCCCTATTTTCTGTATTTATTTAATTTTTAAAAATATTCTATTAATTTTTATCTTATGTGTATGTGTGTATTGCCTGCATGTAGGTAAGTGCACCCATGTTGTGCAGTGCCAGCAGAGGACAGACAAGACTGTCAGAACCCCTGGAACTGGAGTTATGGACAGTTAGCTGCCATGTGGTTGCTGGAATTCCAACCTAGGTCTTCTGCAAGAACAGTGTGCTTAACCTCTGCGCTATCTCTCCAGCCCCTATTTTTGTTAAGATTTATCAAACGTATAAAGAACCTTCTTCATTAAAGAATCTGAAAGCATGCTTCAGTTATTTACCATGTTTACAATGCTTGTTTCCCTAAATGGCATTTACATCATCATAAGTATAGACTAAGTATTAAAAAGGTTAGCACAGATTATTTTTCTTTAGACTTCTGCCTTCTGATGCTCTATCATAGATGATGTATGTGCAAATTTCAAAACAGTGATTATTTATTTCTTAGGATAACAGGATTGCAAAGGTAAGAGTTTCTAGAACTTGCATTCAAAAGGGACCCTCAAGCTGCCACTGGTTTATTTCCTGTCTGTAAGTGGATCACTACTTTTCTGTCGGTGATCTTCATCTTCTGCATCCATTTATTATTTCAGTAGGAAGGATTGCATAAAAGGAAGAAGCACATCTCCTTACTTTGAAATCCATTTTAAAATCTTCTGGAAGCTCCACTGAGGATGTCCTTTCATTCCTCTGGTGAGTGTAGCTGCAATAGTAAGCTTAAGGTATCACTTTCAGTAAACTAAATCAGTATCTCATTAACCTCACCTGTTTCTCTTAAAGAGGGAAACCACCAAGTCTTACTCTCAGACTTTCTGAAATCCATTGTCTCTCATGTGCTGGTGAATCTTTGACATTATACTAAACTCATAAACTGAATAAACATTTTCTTTTGGCAACATATTTATATAATAGGTGAGTGTACCCTAAAATATTTGGCAAAATCAGTAAAGAAACAAATGAAAAAACACACATATTCATTAATTCATAGGATAATCAATCTTCTATTTTTTTTCTGGAGAAGAGAATTTTTAAATTATCATTTTAAAATCTTTATTTTTAATTTTTTATTGAATTTTTGATATTTCATACAGAACATCCTAATTATCGTTATACCTCCTTTCCCATTGACCCCTCCTATACCCCCAATGGAATTCACACATTCTGTCATTTTTGTTAAGGCTTGTCATCAAATTAGTGTCCCCAGATATCACTCAGTGGAAGTTCATCCACTGAGGTCAAGTCAGCCTATCTAGATTTCTTGCTTTTAAGATCAGCTCTTCCTCACCCAGCAGTTGCCAATAATTCTTCAACTAAGATTGGGGCCTGCTGTCCATTTCCATGGTTCTATGCTGGGTTTTTGTCTGCCTGAGTTTGTGTGGGTCTTGTGAATGCTGATGTCATTGCTGTAGGTTCATATGAGAAGGGTCCCAGGAACCAGAAGGACTATTTCTATATGCTCATGCACCTCCTCCCTGTCTCTTACAGTCTTTTCACCCCTTCTTCCACAATGGTCCCTGAGCCCTGGGTGGATGGATTTTAATAAAGGAGTCCTGTCCAAGGATCCACAGTCTGCAGACTCTTATTCTCTATGGGCCACTTGTGTTTTTTTATATTCCTAGCCCTGTCTTATAGGAGGAAGTTTCATTGATGAGAGTTGAAAGATGCAGTGGAAAGAAATAATGCTCAATTAGTTTCCATTTAAAAGTGTGCACAGCATAGAATTGATGATTAAAGAGAAAGTGTCTGTCAGTCATTAAAATCCATGCTCAATTAATACACATCCAAAGAAGGAACAAATGAATGGCGTATCTGTCACAGTAGGAAGATATGTTGTGTTTATTGGTATCTGATGAAAGAAAGATGTAGTTTTTAGTTACACACTGACTAAAGGTTGGGAATTTTAAACAGTGGGTTTGTGATGATTAAGTTAGTTATAAAATAAAAATCTGTATGTATTTTAGTGGTAGATAAATTATATTTAAACTTTAAAGCTGAAAACTTTAAGGCTGATCAAGTAGATAATTTTTTTCTTCAATCAGGTAAAGAAATGATACAGATCAAGATTAATTGTAAAAAAATTGTGTCAAAACTACATATTTCTTATATTGCTACTGGCAATATTATCAATAACTTGAATTGTATAGTTACATTGCAATCTCAATATCAACCTGGGGTTGTAGAGATGGCTCAGTGGTTAAGAATACTGACTGTTCTTGAAGAGGACACAGGTTCAATTCCCAGCATTGACAGGGCAGCCAACAACCATCTGTAATTCCAGTTCCATGGGATCTGACACCTTCTTTTGACCTTCTCAGTCATTGCATGACATGGATGCACTCATAGAGAAGCAGACAATACACTCATATACGTAAAACAAAAATAATAAGTAAAATTTAAAAAATATCAACAAAATAATAAATTCTTTCTTTTGCATAGAAATGCTCTACAATTCATTGGTTGTTAGTGATTAGTGTATTATTAATTCCATCCACCAAGCACCTCTCTCATAGAATTAATAGTATTATAAAGTATCATATATTCATACACTAATCTTTCTTTCTGGGTTTTCACTTCATGATGCCACTAAGTCACAGAGCTGATTTTTACTTTGTTTCTTGGACTGGTGCCAAGCAGAGAGAGACAGAGAATCATCTACATAATGTGTGACTAAAATTGTGTGTGTGTGTGTGTGTGTGTGTGTGTGTGTCGGGGGGGTTATGAGTGTGTTTGCATTTGACATTATTATTTCCTACAATAGATGATCTCCAAAACTTTGGTCAAAAAAGTATTTGTCAAATGAACTCAGCCTATTCATATAAACAACAAAAATGTGCAGTGCTTAATCAAGATTCACTCCAATTTTATTCTTTTAAAATTGTTTGACCAAAGATGAGATACAAACTGAGCTAGCAGATTAGAAACAAGTTGAATATATTCCAGTTCATTAATCTAAATTTTGTAATAATGTCAAATATAAAAATAGGATTGGATATAATGTTTTCTGATTCTCAACTATTTGAA
>NW_008329138.1:4188005-4191549 GCF_000622305.1 Nannospalax galili | reverse complement strand
TTATTATTATTATTATTATTATTACTAGGTGTTTATCATTATTATTATTATCATTTGAGTCAGGATCTCACTATTTAGTCTTGGCTGACCTGGAACTCTATATAGACCAGGTTTCCCTAGAAATCACAGAGATCTACCTGTCTTTGCATTGAGAGCTCAGGGATTAAAGACATGCAACACTATGCCTGGCCTTTTTGAGATTTTTTAAATGCCTTATGAGCTGTATATTTTTTGGGGGGTCTTTTTGACACAAGACTACTCCCTGTAGCCTCAGTTAACATGGAACTCACTATGTAGACCAGGGTCTACCTGCCTCTGCCTCCTGAGTGCTGGAATTAAAGGTCTGCACCACCATGCCCAACTTCAGCTGAACATTTTTTACAAAACTTTTTGATTCAGACTGACTGATCACCCGTATCTCTACTTCACAGATGAATAAAGTGAAACAAACACCATGTGATGTGCAACAGACTCACCTCCAACTTCCATTCTCTGAAATGAGAATGCAAATGCTTTATGGATCAGAAAATCCA
The DNA here is from genome assembly GCF_000622305.1 of Nannospalax galili. Classification (NCBI taxonomy): domain Eukaryota; kingdom Metazoa; phylum Chordata; class Mammalia; order Rodentia; family Spalacidae; genus Nannospalax; species Nannospalax galili. Next base: position 4,191,016 of record NW_008329138.1, on the reverse strand, counting down.
GACACACACCATAATATATATTCAGATAATTCCCAAACTCTGTGTACTGAAGATTCTGAGTGCAGAGATACCATGTCCAGAGAGTGGTGTGTGCTTGCAGCTCCATAAACATTTCTAAGCTTGAGAATGTCAGTTTGTTATTACATGAACACTCTGAATAACGGATCTCTAAAGGCCTCTTCACCCTTTCAACTGTGGTTTTCATTTTCAAGTAAAGTTGGTATTTTCTATTTTCCATGATACACATTTCGATTTCTTTAGGAATGGTTTTCTAAATGTAGTACCAAGAATTAGCATCATTGTGCAGGTCTATTCTGTGTGTACTTCAGTTTGCCAATGTTCTTGTCGCTGCTGTCACCTTACTTTAGATGTTGGAAGTTCCTCCATTTCAAGGCCACCTTAAATATCAGTGAAGTGGAAGCAGAATTTCTCACCACTGGAGCATCGTAATATCTCAATGATCCACTGGTCACTAATCTGCATACTTCAGGTTTTCAAGGAGAACAGAAAAACAGAATTTCTATCCAGGTTTGTCACAGCAGCTGGGAATTCTGGCAGTCAGCGGGGGCAGATGGTGTCGATTAGACATTGGCAGGATCAGATCTCAAGACAGTTGGATCTAAGAAGGTAAAAATGGACCAAACACAAGTCAAATACAGACTGGACGGATAGATATATTAAAATTAGCACATGAAAGAGGGACTCAAAAATAATTCTTTATGAGCTGCTTTGCTTACTCTCATAAGACTCCTTAAATTCAAAGCAGGAGTAAAATAATACCTTATAATCTTTGGAGAAAGAGTTAAAGAGACTTTGATGTGTCAGAGTAGAGAGGAATTTGATTCATGACAGATGCTCAGTTTTGGTGTACAGAGATGTATCCCCATGTTTTCACTCACTTTCTCTATTCCTGGCGGTGAGCACAAGATCAGAAACTGTATCCAGTGAGGCTACGACTAATGCCAGGTGTAATCCTTACAGGAAAGATTCTCATATTAAACAAGGTAGCCCTTAATGCATGCCAACTACATTGTCTATTACTTACAGAAGGAATACTGATCTGATTAAAATAAGGAAAACTTATTGAGGTGGGTGTGTCAAAAGGAAACAAATGGCTTCATAAAATATTTGCAAAACAAAGAAACAAAAAATATTTAAAATAAGGTTAAAACTTGTGAACAAGACAAGACAGTTTCATGGAAAGTGCACTAAAAGCACTTTGACATGAGCCATGAGACAGTTCAGCAACACTGTTGACTGGTCTTATTAAACAGCAAATTATAAATTGTAAATGATGAAGTATTCTATTGGTCGATTCAAATAAGACAAATGTTCCTGAAATTTTAAACCACTATTCTGTAACATTGATTGAATTTTAGACTAAGAGATTAATTAATTTTATCTATCAAACAAGTGTAATAGAAAACACTAACAAAAAAATCTGTGAGTTTTTAGAAAAAGCATGGCTAAGACTGTAATTTCTAGGTGATCCCCAGGTACAGTGAAATTTTCTATGATTATGAAAGACTGTGGGTAGGAATAACTTTATATCTAAAATCAACATTTCTTTTTTTCTTTCCTTCTTTCTTTTCTTTCTTCTTTCTTCCCTCCTTCCTTCCTTTTTTTCTTTCTTTGTGTTTTCAGCTTTTTATCTTCATTTTTTGGTTTTTGAGACAGAGTCTTATTACATTGCTTCCAGCTGCTGGCCTGGTCTGGACTGCTCTATGTAGACCATCCCAGCCTAGGCTTCATCTCATCTCACAGACATCTGCCTGTCTTTGCCTCTGGGGTTCTAGGTTTAAAGGTGTGTACCACAACATCAACATTTCTTACCTACAGAGAGAAGAGCTATTTTAGTTTGATGACATATGAATAAAATAACTTCCCACTGAGTAAACAAATTCATTGACAGATGAATATAGACAGTAAAGCTTCTACTTGCTATCATTATCAAAGTGAAGGGTATGCTTATAATTTCCAGTGCAAATGATGATGTTAGAACAGCTTCAACCATGCTACAGAATTTCTCTTCACCATAAAAATAAAATATTGATAAAAGTATTTGCCACAAATTACAAAACATACTTGATTATGAATTATATAATCAGCCAGCCCCAACGTTCCTTTGGCTGTCTTAATTTCGATGACTCTAGAAGAGAAAAGAATTTGATTGTGTGGCAGAATTTGGTGAATTTGGCTTGGAATGGACCAACCATGTGAATAATACACCCCAATTTGGAGAAACAACAACCTACACTTGAGTGTTTCTTTTCATATGCAATGAACAAATGACTGACTTCAAAGAAAGAAATTGAATCAATTTCTTGAAACATCATATTCAGAGATTTTAATATTTTCTGAAAGATCTTGAAGCAGGTAAATAGTTCAGTTAAAAATCTGTTTCCTCCATTACCCACATCTACAGTTGCTGATGACCTAAACTCACTGCTTTTACCTGAAACATTCTGGAAGTCTGATACGTTTGGAGAGTATTAGAAAACATGAAGCGTAGCTCTGCCTCATGACTGGCTTTTCTCACTTTTTTCATGAATGATGCTGCTTACCAGATACCTGAGGTATCCAAAGCTTTTATCACAGAAATAGTCACATACGCCAGCATCCCACTGCTACTGTTCAATTTGTAAACAGTATGTGAAGGTTTGTCAAATTCATGTGTTTTCAGCATGCTACTCTGTCACTGTCTTGCAGGTTAAAAAGCCACCACATCTTCTGCTGCGGGTCTCCCAGCAGAAAACAGGTGCATATTGATTACATCTTCAGCAGGGAAACAACAGTTTTGTCTCTTCTTTACCATGTCATTATAATGTAAAATAGCAGCTAAAATATGGCAACAAGCTGGTCTGTAGTGAACTGGAGGTAAAGTTTCCAGATGTTTGAGAAGTTCCTGATGTGAATTGGCAGGATGGCTTCCTTTCCTTTATTTAATGATAGCATTTGCTTATTGCTTCTTTAAAGACACCCTACTGTGATTTTTACAAACATAACTCCAT
>NW_008329138.1:4184704-4187544 GCF_000622305.1 Nannospalax galili | reverse complement strand
TGAGGTCCATACATATGGACCTCTGTACAAGATATATAGATACACAGATATAGATACAGAGGAATGAATGAAAGCTGAAAAACTACATGATACTGTGAGGTAGTTGGGTAGATATTCTATCAGATCTTTCCCTATATCTATGTACTTATTTTTATTTATACTTTTACACTAATATGTTCATTTTTATATTTTAGGTACATTGATGGAATTTTAAACATGGACACTAGGGATGTCCATTAACAATAAGAGTATTGGGCTGATGAGATGGATCAGCAGTTAAAAGCACTTACTGCTCTTCCAAAGATCCTGAGTTCAGTACCCCAGCACCTATGCCCTCTCTGGCCTCCACTAATGCCTACACATAAATGTCATGCACACACAGAGACACATACACACGTTTATTTTTTTTTAAAGAGGATGATTTTGTCAGGTTAAATATAATAATACTTTGAGCTGAAGAGATGGCTCAGAGGTTAAGAGCACTCGCTGCTCTTACTGGAGGACTTGGATTAGATTCCCAGCACCCACACTGCAGAGAGCAACCAACTGTATCTCCAATTCCAGGGGCTCCAGCGTCTTCTAACCTCCATGGGCAGTGCACAACATTCGTTCACTTATACAACATGAGTCGTATATTCACACACCTAAAATAAAAATAATAAATGATGCCAACCAACTGTGAATGGAGGCTGCCCCGAACTGACCCTGAATAAACTTCCCTCTTCATACCCTGATTAACTTAGGTATTTTGCTATAATAAAGGAAAGCTAACATAAAAATAAATAAATAAATAAATAAATGAAATATTTTTAAAAACAATTCTATTTTATATCTCTCCTCATTCTAGGTAATACGTTTAAATAATTATAAACTAAAATATACTTTACTGATGTACAGGAGTATTTTAGGTCATATGTTATTCATCATGATGTTCTTACTATAAATTATCACACTGAAAACCTGTTGCCATTTTATTGTTACATTTAAATAAAGTCCTATACTGTCAAAAAGTTAGTGTCATCTGGGTGCACATAGCATAAGGCATCTGTATTTGATCAGTGTTCTTTAGGTTTAGCTCCAACTTCTTCGCTTTTGAAGCTCAGTCGTGTGACTCCAATAGCAGGAGTGATGTGCAATGCTGCTCAGTTAGTCACCTACCAGGCAGTTGGTGATATTCTCCATATACAAAGAGTTTAAATAGTTACCCTATAAAGGGAGGACAATGCCTCTATCAGACACCACAGACTGAAAAATAAAACCCTAATGTCAGGAACCAAGTCCTTCTTTTGGAGGGTACCATACACACTCAAAACAATATTAGCTATTGCCTTTGCTCTTGATTACCAACCAGAACTTGATGGTAAAACCCTATTGATGAAGACACTATATATGTGAATCAGAATTTTTAAAAAATGAGAAATTAGCTCTGGGCCTGGTCCAGCTCTCACCACCCTCTGTTCTCCGGCCTGCACACCTGCCAGCCTGTTTCCTGGACTCAGGGGATGAACTCTCAGCCCAGGCCCACCACTGTTTCCTGATCCCTTGCATCCAGATGGAACCAGTTCCTTCTCGAGGTCCCCCGGAGCCCTCTGGGCCTGGTCCCGCCCTCACCTCCCTCTGTTTCCCTGGGCCTTCACTACTTGCAGGCCTCTCTCAGGGGTAAGTCCATCAGTCCCTCAGTGCCTTGACTCCACCAGCCTCATTCACCCTCCCATCTCCCCTGCCCATCTTTCCTCCTAAACTGGGTCCTGTCCCATTCCTTGTCTTGGCACCCCAGACACAGGAGAACCACCACTGCTTCCTGATCCTTTAGCATCCAGACCAACCCAGTTCCTTCCTGGGTCCCCAGGAGCACTCTGGACCTGACCCGGCCTTCACCTCCCTCTGCTTTCCTGGGCTGCACCACCCACCAGCTTCTTTCCTGGACCCTGGGGCTGACCTCTTCAGCTGGGGCTACCACTGCTTCTGGATCCCTTGCATCCAGATGGATCCAATTCCTTCTCGAGGTCCCCAGGAGCTCTCTGGGCCTGGTCCCACATTCACCTCCCTCTGCTTCCCTGGGCTGCACAACCCACCAGCATCTTGCCTGGACACCTCGGCTGACCTTGGCATCCTGATCCTTTGCATCCAGACCAACCCAGTTCCTCAGTACAGTCCGCAGGAGCCCTTGGGGCCTCTTCCTGCCCCCACCTCCCTTTGCATCTCTGGGTGGCAGAGCCAGAGCTGCCTTAGACCAACATCTTTGCTGGGCCCCACTCTCAGGCCAGTCCAACCCCAGGATTCCTGAGGCCAAAATCTATCCTAGGGGAATCCAGACCTTAGGAGAAAGCCTGAGAGCATCTGATCCTCATCTGACTTGGGCCTCTGTGGAAACTCCTGAAGACAACAGCAATCTGGCCACTCCAATATAAAATCAAAAGAGAGAACCAGAAGCTTGGACAAACCAACTTTTCATGCCCAAAAAGCACCACAAAGGCAAATAAAGTTTACAAAAAGAAGCAGACCTAAACTTGAATGCTTGAGTCACACAAGAATCAGAAACTACAAAAGAAATTCACATGTCAAAATCACAGAGAAAAAAATAATAACATAAAAAAAACAAAATGACATATCCCCACCAAATACCAATAGCCCTCTGTGTTGGATAGCTTTAGTGTCAACTTGACACACGTGGGTTGAGGGAGCCTCAATCAGGAAATGCCTCTATTGGAATGGCCTGTGGCCATGTCTGAAGGGCATCTTCTTGATGAATAATGTGGGAGGGCCCAGCCCACTGTAGGTGGTGCCACCCCTGGGCAGGTGGGCCTGTGCTGCATAAGAAAGCAGGCTGAGCAGGGGCC
>NW_008329138.1:4177442-4184285 GCF_000622305.1 Nannospalax galili | reverse complement strand
AATAAAGATCTGCTTTTACTTTTGGCTAAGAATATGTGTTCTGTTTCGAAACTCAAATCTTTAGGATAGTCACTTATTAACTTGTTTGGAGGCACTGGATCGTCTATATTCTTTTCAGTGAAGAGAAACTTCAGAAGTGCTAAAGTACACCCTTAGCTCTATTTTTGCAGCTATGCAGGAATATACCAGTGGAGCCAGGGACTTTAGAAAAATAAGTAAAAATGTATTGCAACAACAAATGTGGATGCCATATTCCTTTATAGCACATTATTAAAGTCAGTACTCTCCATGGCACATCATAGTAAAAACACTAAATGTACAAAACAAAGAGACAATACTGAAAGCTGCAAAAGAGAAACTAGTCACATATAAAGGAAACCCATTAGGATTACAGCTGACTTTTCAATGCAAACTATGAAAGCCAGAAGAACCGGTTTTAAATGACCACAGATGACAACCCAGTTTACTATACCTAGCTAAATGTCTATTATAGTCAAAGGGGAAAGAAAACTCTTCCATGACATAAATAAGCTGAAGGAATTCATGTCCACAAAATGAGCCCTTCAGAGAGTTCTGGAAGCCATACAAAGATCTGAAGAAGGGAATGACTATATCCAAAGGGTTGTGGAAAGAAATTCAATGATGGTAAAACTGTGGAAAATACAGCTATATCAAGAATGTAAACAGAAATAAAAATTACAGGATTCAATACAGATCTTTCCTTAATAACTTTATTAACGGACTGAACTCCCCAGTCAAAAAACACAGACTAGGTGAATGTTTTAAGAAATAAAACCATCTTTTTGTTGTCTGCAAGAAACTCATTTCACTTTCAAGGACAGGCACTCTCTTGAGGTGAAAGAATGGAAAAAAATACACCAAGCAAATTGTACTAAGAAAAGAGCAGGCATTGCAATTCTAATGACTGATAAAATAGACTTTAAACTAAAACTAATCAGAAGAGACAAAGAGGGCCACTTCATTCTGATCAAAGGAACAATAAACGAAGAAGATATTATAATCATGAGCATATAGTTACCAAACTGTGGTGCACCCAACTTCTTAAAAACAAACTACAGGACTTTAAAACCCAGATTAATCCCAACTCATTAATAGTAGGGGACTTCAATACCCCACTGTCTCCATTAAATAGGTCAACAGGGCAGAGAGTTAACAGAGAGACATCTGAATTAAACAATACCATATAACAAAAGGACCTAACAGACATCTACCTAGTATTCCACCCAAGCACTAAAGGACATAATTTCTACTCAGCACCCCATGGAACCTTCTCCAAAATTGACCATATGCTGGGGCACAAAACAAGCCTCAACAAATACAAAATGGTTGAAATAATTCCACGCATTCTATCAGACCACAATGCAATAAAGCTTACAATCAACACGGGAAGAGGCCCTAGTCACCTAATGAGCACATGGAGATTAAACAACACACTCCTGAATGATGAATGGGTCAAAAGAGAAATTAAGAAAGAAATAAAATTATTTTTGGAACTAAATGAAAAGGACAATAAAACACAACAAAACCTCTGTCTGGGACATGCTGAAAGCTGTCCTTAGAGGGAAGTTTATAGCTCTAAATGCCAAAACAAATAAACAACTTAACATTGCAAATCGAGACATTTGAAAAACAACAGCAAATGAAACCCAAACCCAGCAGACAAGAAGAAATAACAAAAATCAGAGCAGAAATTAATAAAATCAAAACAAAGAAAACAATACAAAGAATCAATGAATCCAAGAGCTGGTTCTTTGAAAAGATACACAAGATTGACAGACTGCTGGCTCACTTACCCAAAAGAAAGAAAGAGCACCTCCAAATCAACAGAATCAGAGATGAAAGGGGAAACATCATGACAGACACAGAAAGATACAGAACATTATAAGGGAATACTTTAAAAACCTATATGCTACTAAGTATGAAAATCTAAATAAATGGGTGGATATCTAAAGGCATGGGAACTACCAAAACTGAACCAAGAAGAGATTAACAGTTAAACAGTCCCATAACAAAATAAGAAATTGAAACAGTAATACAAAACATTCTGTCTAAAAAAAGCCCAGGACCATGTGGATTTACAGCAGAATTCTATCAGACATTTAAAGAAGATCTACATCCAATACTATTTAATGTATTCAAAAACATAGGATTGGAAAGAGAACTTCCAAATTCCTTCTATGAAGCCAGCATCACTCTAACACCAAAGCCAGGTAAGGAAACAACCAAAAAAGAAAACTATAGATTCATATCCTTAGTGAACATAGATGCAAATATTATCAACAATATACTTGCAAACTGCATACAGACACACATCAAAAAATAAAAATAAAAATCATCCACCATGATCAAGTCAGCTTTATCCCAGAGATGAAGGCATGGTTCAATACACCTAAGTCAATAAATGTCATAAATCATATAAATGGGCTCAAGGCAAAAACCACATGGTCATCTCAATAGATGTAGAGAAGGCCTTTGACAAAATCCAACATGCATTTATGTTCAAAGTCTTAGAGGGAATTGGACTGGAGGGAACATACCTCAACATAATTAAAGCCATATAAAACAAACCCACAGCCAATATCATTCTAAATGACATCATTCTAAATGGAGAAAAACTGGAAGTATTCCCATTGAAATCAGGAACCAGACAAGGCTGTCCACTATCTCCACTTCTCTATAACATAGTGCTTGAAACTCTTGCTATAGCAATAAGACAAGAGAAAGAAATTAAAGGAGTAATAATTGGAAAAGAAGAGATCAAATTATCCCTTTTTTGCAGATGATATGATATATCTAACAGATGCCAAATATTCCACCAGAAAATTCCTAGAAATTATTAACAAGTTCAGTAAAGTGGCAGGTTACAAATTAACCTACAAAAGTCTGTAGCCTTTCTATAAACCAATAAAAAGCAATCAGAGAAAGCGCACATGGAAACCCTACCCTTCAAAATAGCTGCAAAAAAATAATATATCTCAGAATAAACTTGACCAAAGACATTAAAGAGCTCTACAATGAAAATTACAAATCTTTAAAGAAAGAGATTGAGGAAGACATCAGAAGATGGAAGGACTGTGGGGAGCCGTAGGCCCCCAACTCAGAAACAACAACCATTGTCTGTGAAATTAATTGCTGACAGGTTAAACTTCTGACCTAGCCTAGACTGCAACTAAAGGGTTTCTGCAACCAGAGGGCTTTGTGAAAAACATGTTTTTCTGCCCTGGCTATTTGCAATGCCTGGGAAACTTCCTTATCTTACAAGACCATTGGAGTCTTGTGGTATAACTGTTGGTTTCTCACTGTAACTTGTAATCTAACTTTAGAATTTACTACTGCTGCAATTGTCTGGTAACAAATGTGCTGTCTCAGTGGAATTTACCCACTCGGCTTCTTCCCCTTTTTGCTTCCCTATAAAAGCTGTGTGCAAATAATAAATGAGACTTGATCAGAAGACTGTCTTGTCTCCATTCTCTGTGTCTCTTGCCCTATTCAATCCCCACTCCTCACTCCAGGTACCCCATTGCAGATCCTGCGGGATGGGACAAAGGACTTCCCATGCTCATGGATTGGAAGAATTAATATTGTGAAAGTGATCATCCTACCAAAAGCCATTTATAAATTCAACGAAATGCCCATGATTCAAGGAAACCAATATCCCCATGAAATTTTTCACAGAATTGGAAAAAAATCATCCTAAGATTCATATGGAAGCACAAAAGACCTTGGATAGCCAAAACAACACTGAGCACTTAAAGCAATGCCAGGGGGATTACTATACCAGATTTTAAGCTGTATTACAGAGCTATAGTCATTAAAACTACATGGTACTGGCACAAAAATAGACCCATAGATCAATGGAACAAAATTGAAGACACAAATATGAATATATGCAACTTCTGCTACTTGATATTTGACAAAGGGGCCAAGAACATTCACTGGAGGAAAGACAGCAAGTTCAGCAAACTGTGCTGGCAAAACTGTATCTCCACCTGTAGAAGAATGAAACTAAACCCCTATCTTTCATCTTGCACAAAAGTCAATTCCAAATGGATCAAAGACTTCAATGTAAAGCCTGAAACTCTGAAACTGTTAGAAGAAAACTTTGTCAAAAACCTAAAAGATGTAGGTGTAGGAAAGAATTTTCTAAAATGGATATCAAGTCCTCAGAAAACAAGGTCAGGAATTAACAAATGGGACCTCATTAAACTAAAAAGCTTCTGTACATCAAAGGAGGCAACCAGGGAAGTGAAAAGAAAACCCACAGAATGGGACAAAATCTTCACCAGTGACACATCTGACAGAGGTTTAATATCCAGAATATGTAATGAACTCATGAAACAGAGAAGACGAGAAGTAACCCAATTAAAAGATGGACTAAGGAGCTGAACAGAGAGTTCTCAAAAGAAGAAGTAAGGATGGCCATGAAGCATCTTAAAAGATGTTCAACATCACTAATAATTAGGGAAAGGCAAATTAAAACCACTTTAAGATTTCATCTTACCCCAGTCAGACTGGCTAAGATCAAGAGAACAAATGATACCAAATGTTGGAGAAGATGTGGGGAAAGGGGAACACTCATCCACTGCCGGTGGGGCTGCAAACTTGCTCAATCCCTATGGAAAGCAGTGTGGAGAACTCAAAAAACTGCAAATGGACCTACCATTTTACTCAGTTATACCACTCCTTGGCATATACCCAAAGAACTCATCCTATTGAAGAGACACTTGTACATCCAAGTTTGTTGCTGCTCTTTTCACAATAGGTAAGAGACGGAAGCAACTTAAGTGTCCCTCAATTGACGAGTGGATAATGAAAATGTGGTTCATTTGTATGATGGACTTTTACTCAGCAGTAAAGAAAGATGAGATCATGAAATTTGCAGATAAATTGACGGAACAAGAAACTGTTATATTAAGTGAAGTAACACAGACTCAGAAAAAAAATCAACGCATGCTCTCCCTCATATGTGGATCCTAGAACCAAATCCTGATAAGGAAATGTATCCAGACATAACTACAGGAACCAGGATAATGGAAAGGAACATGGGAGGTAAAGGAAAAGAAAAAATCTGAAAGAGAAGAACAGTAGGAAATAGGTGTTAATAAGGGAGATATTGATAAAAATTGGGTTAGTTTAAGGGAGTGGGGAGGGAAGGGTATACAAGAAACCTTGGGGATAAAGGGAAAGAAGGAACTCAAGAGTGTAGGGCCATAGGAGAAGGGTATTATTATGGGAGAAATGGGGAAAATTGGGGCACCGTAATTGTGGAAAAATGATGGAGGGGTTAGTCAATGTTAGAGATAAATAATGCCTACCTAGTTTTAAAAACCAGAGGGAACCATATTAGTCCAACAACCTACTGATAAATTATACATACCAGATCAAGAAATATATGTCTAGGTATGGTTTATCTGAGAACAGTTGCTCTTTGCCCAAGATTTATCTACAAGGCACACAGTAATTAAAGGTACCAGATGGGTGTAACTAACCTTCTTGGATGTTTAACAGACATACTTTGAGGCCTATACTAATTTATTCATAAAGGACAGTTTTTCCTCCTTGCCCTCCTAGGTTGACTAGTTCCAGGGGAAGGTGAACATCCCCCAAAATGTCCTGTGATTGTGGTGGGTCACCTGTTCTCTTCATCAAGGAGGCCAACGAGACCTCACGATATGGACATGAACCAGTGTCCAGTCTCCAAAGTGGATGGTCAATACAGAGGAATCATTTCCTCCATGCTTCCAAGTGAATCTAGCCATGAGCAAGCAGGACCTTTAACTTATCTTCACATAGGGAGAACCAGTAAAAGAAACGAGCCAGGGGCTCCTCCCAAGCCCATGTGACCCCTGAGGAACAGATGCTCAAATGACCTTAAGAGTAAAAATAAATTGTTTTATCTGGGCCAACTGTATGGCCTTAAACATCCAAAAGGAAAGTATAACCAAAGATTAAAGGGGCCAATATAATTTTTTAAGAGTCCATATGTATAGCTAAAGGCTACATAACAAGCAAAAATGCCAGATACAAGATACCTTCTTTTGAGTTGTTGGCCAGGGCGGCCCAAGGGACTCCCAGATAGTAACCCAGCATAGAACTGGGAAAATAAACAGCAGACCCCAGTCTTATCTAAAGGCATATTGACAACTGATTGCTGCTAAATGAGGAATGACTGACCTTCCTATAACAAAGACCTCTAGATAGACTTACTAAATTCACCAGATAGACAAGCAGTGGGGAACGGCTGGAGTGCTGACAACATAGTGGACAGTAGCAGAGAAAACGGAGTATAAGGGCTCTTGTAGGGGGAGGGAGGCTCTGGAAGGGTGCCATCTGGGAAGTGGGTGCGTACTTGAATAAGATGGTTTGGGATGTTCTGTGTGATTTAAACACACTGAAAAAAAATTTATTATATTTGAGGAGGAAGCATAAAAGTTTACCTCATGTTAATTAGTAGAGGTGATGAACATTACCATTGAAATCTACCCAATGACTTTATAGACACATACCGGTGCCAAGGATCGGAGTGCAACCGATTACAACTAGTAATAATCAGATACATAGAGATTAGAGACGCATGCTCCAACATCTCAGTGTTATTAGCAAAAACAATAAGTCTTTCTGTAAGAAACAGTATATTTTAGAATGAAATGGAGCTCTTTCTTAAAGGTTATAAAACCTATTCCATTTTATGTCTTACAGGGTTTATACTGGGTTCAATATTGTATAACTATATTAACTCAACAGTGAACCTAAAAATTTTATAGCCACTTTTGAAAGAGATGTATCTTTGCTCTGGAAACTGTTATTGAGTATGTTAAAGCT
>NW_008329138.1:4165695-4177354 GCF_000622305.1 Nannospalax galili | reverse complement strand
CAGGGTTTATACTGAGTTCAATATTGTATAACTGTATTAATTAACTGTGAAATCTAAAAATTTACAGCCACTTTTGAAAGAGATGTACCCTTGCTCTGGAGTGTGTTACTGAATATGTTAAAGTTGTAATGAAATGCTTCTTCTAAACATGTGGTTATTAATTTTTTTTAAAAATAAGATTTTAAAAATTGCTGGTTGAATTTAGGTGAATTTTGGCTTAGGATTAGGGAAGAATTTCCAACAATTTCTGAAATGGTCCTAAATGTGCTTCTTCAATTTTATCCATGCTCAGGTTCCATGATCTCAGAAAGTAGCTGACTGTGACTAGTAATAATCAAATATATAGAAATTAGAAATGCATGTGCAAACATCTAAGTGTCAATTGCATTAAAAATGAATTTTTCTGTATGAAACTGTGTATTTTAATAATGAAATGAAAATCTTCTTTAAAGGTTAAAATCTCATTTAATTTTAGGTCTTACAGGGTTTATACTGAGTACAATATTGTACAACTGTATTAATTCAATTGTAAACCTAAAATTTACACTCAGTTTTGAAACAGATGCATCTTGACTCTGGAAATTGTTATTGAATATGTCAATGCTGTTGTCATGAAATGCTTCTTCTAATTATGTGGTTATTAAATTAAAAAAATTTTTAAAGTTAATTAATAGGCTACAAACTGTATTAGTTTCTTACATAAGCCATAGATTTTAACAATTTCCTGGAAGGCTAGTCAGCCAGTGATTATATTTAACATTAAATAGACATCCTTTGTCTTGCAGTACCATAATTTAGACTTAGAATGTTTTTCTCTGATCCATGACTAAGGTGGTGATCTGCCAAGCCCAACATTCTTGTTCTCCTTCAGCAAATTGAATCTCGTATTGGGAAGAATCCTTTTTCCAAATTGCTCCCATGTTCCTGAATAAGAGACACTTTGATTTTGTTGATTTACCCAATCTCAATAATTTAACTCTTTCTAAGAAAAAAAATTAAAATATAAAATTACAAAAATCATCTTGCTTAGGAGGCTCCTGAGTGAAGAAGTTAACTATGCAGACTAGCTGTTAGCCATCTCTTAATTACCATGAACGTTGAATCTTGTTGGAAGAATATTGTACAGCAATCCAATCTACCCTTCAACATTTGCACCGGAATGTCACAGAGGACTTAAAGAGAACACCTACTTAGTTGGAGACAGTAGAGATCAGACCGTGCCCTGCCTGAGAGTCTCCATTTAACAAGCACATCCTAGGCTTTGGCAAACATAAAAGAAATGTACTGACTTTTCTAAGAATTAAATAAGAAAAAAAAAATCATGCAAAAAATAGAAGGAAAATAGGTCACTTGGTACAAATTCAAATTCCTCCAAGGTCCTCACTTCTTGAAATCAAATATGTTTTAGATTGCAGTCCCTGCTGAAAATTGCTTTCTGCTTTTCAGCTCCCTCACTTTGACTCAGATAGTTGCATAAGCGTGAGAGGCTGAACTACGTCCACACAGAGTGAGAGGCAGGACCCCTTTCTTTTTGGAGCAAAACCAAGAAGGACCTTCTCTATGCTTTCTCTGTGCATATTTGGTTGCAGAATTTAGAGTAACTATGTACCATTCTGCAGAAGTAAAACTGTTGGTTTTGAAAAAAATGAGAAATTAATCTGGCATTTATGTCAAAGCTTCATTTCTGCTGCCTATATTTCACAGTGTGGAAGTTGCTGTGTTTGCTACTGGAAAAAGAAAAGTAATGATCAACCTTACCCAGCTGTAAACCATGTTAGATACAATAATGACTGGCCTGGCAGGACAAGCTCACTGGCACAATAGTGACATGAATGTTAAGGAGGCAACTAGCCAATTCCTGATTGAATTTTAGATCCACTTCATGAGATGGGGCCATAACTGGCACTGTTATAATGGCCAGGAACCTGTGGCTAGACAGGTCACAGGGTATAGGGAAGGACCTACTACTATTACTCTACTAAATGGACATAGTATTAAACTGACTTCTAATGGCTAATTTTTATATCCATAGTTTAATCCATATCACAACTCTCACCAGTGAAGCTTCTTTTTGCAATAAATGGTGATTAACAAAGATACTCATAATTGGTTAATATGCAGACAATAAGAGACTTAGGAGTGTTCATCCCTAAATGGAACTCATATCATACTGTCTCCTTCCCAGATTCAGGGTTTACTGGGGAAGAGAAGACAGGAGTATAAGAGCCAGAGATGGTGGGCAGATAAAAGGAAACCATGCTTTCCACACAGCAGTGTAGTTGCACATATGAATTCAGAGCAATTCTTTCAGCATGCTCAAACTTACACAAAATCAAGCCAAGTAAAAATTCACCTTAGAGAGTGTGAAATGGGCAGGAAACCCCAAAACTAGCTGAGGAACTATTGGTAATTGACAGCTGCTCGGAGAGGGAAAGTCATTTTTTATGGGTCTGGTATAGGGTCGGTTGATCAGGTTCCAAGGGATGGACTAATAGTGGATATGAAGTAAGGAGGGTAATAACATGGGATGTTGATAGGAAGGAGGTCTCAATATGATTAAAATACCTTGTATGAAACTCTCTAGGAATCAATCAAAATATTTAAAAACAAAGGAGATATGATTAGAACAAATAAAAGTTAGGAATATAAAATATAATTTGCCTTCTTGTAATTATCCAATTTTCTTTCTATATTCAGGTGGAATTAAATATTTGAACTATGTGATTTTTTTCTGGTGTCAAAATTTTCTTTAGAATTTTCAGTTAGGGATACCATGAATAATTATGTTTTTATTTCTGTGCGAAAGCATTTGTCCTTATGTTGAACGGTCATGTTGCAGGATATGGAATTCTAACTTGAGAAACTTTATTTCACTGCTTTTTTTCCTATGTTTGTTTTGCTTTTGCTTTTTATGAGACAGGATCTCAGTGTATTCCCAGCTGGCCTGGAATTCACTTTAGAGAACAAGCTGGCCTGGATCTCATAGCTATCCACCTTCCTCTGCCCTCTGAGTGCTAGGATTAAAAGCACCTTCCAGTGCAGCCAGGACTGCTTTCACTGATGGAAAGTGGTACACTCTTGCTGCTCTTCTGGTTACTAATGACAAATCCATTTTAATTCCTGTTCTTGTTCCTCAGTGTGGAAAGCATTTTATTCTGTCCTACCCTCTTACTTTAACACTTTCATGTAAACTTTTGTCTTTCAATTTTAATACCTTTCCTGGGTGTAATAATCTGTTTTGAAGTGAGTAGTAGTTAATGCAGATATTCATAAACATTCAAAATGCTGAGAATAGGTGTCTGAGAGTGCTCAGCCATAGCTAGAATCTGGTTGCCAGCCTGCCTGCCCCATCCCCACAAAGCTCAGGGAACCTCATGGAAGCTGGAGCAGGAAGGATGTGGGAGTTGGAGAACAGATAGGAGGGGTTTGAAATGTCCTCTGGACATGACTTGGTTGTCGGAAACATGAAATCATGGTATCTGTGGAAACCTGCACAAGATCAATTCAGTTAAAATATCCAGCATGGACTGAAGAGGAACTATGGCAGCCCCTTTCCTTGTTCGGGAGTCAGTTGATGGCTGCTTGTACAGGGAGAGGAGCTTTGGGTGGGAGTTGTCCATGTCCCGGTGGATAACTCCACAACCAAGCCAATCTGGGCAAACTGGTTGAAGTCAGTGGGTTAAAAATATAATAATTATTATGATGCATAATATAGGACATGAAGTTGAGGGGGAGATGTGTTGGAAGGGTTCCATGGTGTAATTTTCTCTGGGGGGTGATTAGAGGTGGACATGATCAACAGATATACATATATGAAATTGTATATATATATAATGAATTGTATACATATATGAAATTTTCCAAGAATAAATTAAATATATTCTTTAAAAAGGACTTTTTTTCTCTTATTCTCTGAAATTTGGATACCTTAATGCCATGATGTGTGGGAATGCGTCGTGCACATGCATGTGCTGTGTTTTGTGTACATACATGTGCTGTTTTTGGCATCTATGTGTGTGTGATGAATGGCATCATTATATTTGGCATGTTTCTCTCCACTAGTCATAGAGAAATGTGGTGCATTTCGCTGAATCTTCTTCCATTTCTCAAGCTGCCACACTGACCTAGCATTTATGAGGGTGATGGGGATCTGGACTCTAGTCTTCATGTTTGCACAGCAAACATTTTATTCACTGAATCATCTCCTCAGCCCCCCTCATGCTTACTATGTTATAAGAAATTCCTAGTAATTTCAAGGTCACTGTTAAATGTAATTTGGAATACAATTACATTTACTTTTCAGATAGCATGCTTTATGATTTTGGGTTGTAAAACAGAAATATTGTCTCAGTAATAGAAAAATTAAGCGCATATATAATGATCATTTGTGTGTAAGGTAAGAATTGAGCTGTTTAATGTTTGTTTGCCTCTATTTGACAGCTGCTTTAAATTCTTCTTGGGTCCCTCCTCTTCTCTCCTTGAGTTTCATAGTCCCTCCATCTGTCTGTAGCTCCCTCAGCTGTGATTTCTCAGCCACAAATAGAACCCTATTGGTACCAAGGCATGGGAAAGGCAGATTTTGAAATAAATCTCAGTCTTCCATTAAGTTCATATCTTCAGTCTCCAACCTTTACAAGTATGTCTGCTACCCTTGCATTCATCCCCAACCTACTTCCTAAAGTAGAAAGAACGTCATTTTGCTTGGAAAGAATCTCAATTTTATGGTGAAATCTCTGAGTACTATTGGCTGATTCTCCCTTCTGGCAGAGCCAGGAAGACACCATCCCAGAGCCTCACTTTGTGAACCAGATGAGGCTAGGGGAGGAAATATCCCCAGAAGCGCGGGCCCCTGTGCCACAGGTTCAGGGTATACTGTTTGCCATTTTTTTGGAGTCTGGTGAAATGCATCACACTTAACTGTAAGACGTCATGTGAAGTGGATTTATTATTGACACAAAAGCAGCCAGGGTGGACATAAAGCTGGGATTGACTGGATTGACTGGAAACCAGTCCTCCAAGGCCTGGGGAGTTGCCTGGGGCAGATGGTGTCTTGACTTCTTGTGCTCCATGTGCACCAAACCGGGTCCTCGGAAGGCAGCCCGTTCCAGCTTTGTGGCTGAGGGTCGCTAGAGTCAGTGGGGCGAAGAACTGAAGTGCGGTAGTTTGGAGAAGGACCTGAAACTTAGGTTGAACTGTTGTAGACACCTCCACGATGAAGGTTATTACACGCTCAGCACAGTTTAGCACAGGAGAGGCCTGGGTCAGTCCAGTGCTCTCTCAGTAGAATCCTGTACAATGCCCTTTAAGAATGTCACCGCCAGGAAAATTTCTCCTCACTGTTCCACATTCAGCCTCTGGCTAGTCTTCAAGATGTCGGTTTATGTCTCTTTCCAGGGTCAGAATGTTGTACCCATGAGGATACAGCTCTCCAGAGCTTTGGTTGGTGTTTGCTCATTACACTTAAGAGTGAAAAAAATCACACATTTTGTTTCGTGTGTATTTTACCCATTCAAAGAATGGCAACGGAGCATTCTAAGTTACCACGGAAGGCACAAAACATAGCACAGTGTTCTCCCTTCTCTTGTCAATGGGTTTATTCTGTTATTAGTGAGGCCAGTTTCTCACTGTGTACACATGTGCCTATTTGATAAAACAATTTTTTTTTCTGGTCTTTTTGAGATAGGGTCTCCCTGTAGCCCTAGCTGGCATGTATTCGCTTTGGAGACCAGGCTGGCCTCGAACTCACCGAGATCCGCCTGCTTCTGCCTCCCCAGTGCTGGGATTAAAGGCATATGCCACCACGCTCAGCAAAACTTACAATATTTTTATTAGAGTTTTGTGAGATTCTATTAACTATTATTTACAAAATATTCTTGGCACATTTTATAAAATCAAACATTTTGATTTGTTACTTTTTTTTTTTCTACGAACTTGTATATACAGTTCTATTTCCACATACAGCAAGTTGTACCCTTAGGATTTATGACCATGTGACCTTATTTTACAAAGTGTTATGATTCCTAGGACCCCACCTTCCTGACTTCTCTTGGAGCTGGCCCTGAGAGTTGGCTCATAATTGTCACTATCAGGGGTATGAAGGTGATCTGGCTGCAACGTGTTTCCCATTGCTCACTAGGGTCAATGTGGCAGATCTGGCTGGCTAGGTGGGTGGTCATGGCATTGACTTCCTCTTCAGCCCATGTGCATCCCTCCCAAAGCTGTGTGCTCAGTGAAGAAGCCAACCTTCCCATACAAAGGTGGGCCATTTTTCAGGGAAGGATATGAGTAGCTATGCTCCCCCACTAGACTGGCAGGGAATTGGGATATGAGACATTCAGCCTGGTGCTGGGCACATGATGTGGGTGCAGTGACCTTATGAAATGGTCACTAGATAAGACTGAAAATACACGTAGTCCTGCCTGGCATTGAGGCAAGACAGTGTGCACAATTTGTTACTTTTTAGTTTGATTTTGTGTCATAGTCAAGACTGTGAGACCGAGAACATTTTCTTATGTTGTTTCTTTTATACTTTTTTATATATGTCTTTTGTACTTGTAATTTAAATCACTGACTCATGTGTAGTTTATTTTCGTATTTTGCAAAGTATTGAGTCCATTTCTTTCTTTGATTTTCTTTGTTTTGATTATACTTTCTTCCTTTCTGAAGGCCTGATTTCCATTTTTAATCATTCCTTTCTTACTCCCAGGGAACATGATTAATTCCATTGGTGTGGCTATTTGGGAAAGTAATTCAGTTTTATATTTCCTTTGAGCTCATAAAATTGTTTGTTCTCCATTATATTTGTAAAAGATATCTTTAATACATATTCCTGAACAGCCATCTTTGTACCTTTCAATATGCTTAAAACTGTGTTTGTTTTTGAACAGACAATATTGTCCTTTTCTTTCTTTTCTGCAAAACATATTGATTTCTTCTGTGGTATTAAACTACTTTTCCTTCACAGTGGTTTGGGTTAATTTGAATCTGACTAAGGCATAGTTTGGTATCATTTTATTGAAGAGAAGTGTAAACAGAATTTACTGAAAATCTTGATTTTTGTGTATTTGGCATACATTCCTAGCCCCCAGTAATACAGAGCTCCCTAGGCTCTGTAATTTCTTATTTTAGGCAAAGTTATTTCTCTGGCTTTTGGTAATTTCATCAGGGCCTAGATCAGTGTTCGCTTGAACCCTCTATAGCGACCCTGTAGATCTAACTTTTTTCTCAGCAAAATTATCTCCCCTCCAGTACTCTTTCCTGACTTGACTGGTTCTTAGATTTACTTGAAAATGTGTATTAGCATTGTTTATTATTTCTGACACCTTCGTTCGTTCTTTGAATCTTTTTTCTGCTGTTTTCTACTTTCTTCTCTCTCTAAGAGTCCAGCTTCATAAATAGTACATTAATACTGCTCTGTTACTTTTGGTCGTGGAGGATGATGACGGCTTTCACACAGTTTCCCTCCCTCGGCTTTATTTTGGGCACTACTGATGAGTCGGATCTGCCTCCAAATTCACAAATTAGTTTCTCAGCTATATTTCTATTTCTAATTCTAAGAACTAGTCAAAGTACTGCTTCGTATACCTTAATTTGTCAACTTGATTATTTAACATTGAATATAGTTATTTTAATATTTCCATGTAGCTATATGTTGGCACATGCCTTTAATCCCAGAACTTGGGAGGTGGCCTGGTCTACATAGTGAGTTCCAGACTAGCCAGAGCTACATAGGGAGACCCTGTCTCAAAGACCAAAGCAACAAAATATTCTCACGTGGTAGTTTCAGAGCCTGAATCATAAATATTATATTTTAAATTAATATAATGGTATAGTCAGTGTTTCTGGTGTAATTGACATGAAAAATTATGCACACTTTTCTATATATTACAAACTATTCACATTGTAAAATATACCTCTCCAGTAGGATTTGGTAATGTGAGAAGACTCATTTGTTGTCTATGCCCTCAACATTATGTGATGTGTGGCCAGCACAACTGAGGACCTGAATTTTAAGTTTTATTTAGTTTTGGTTAAATTTAAATAGTCACATAGAGCTGACTGTTGCTGTATTAAACATAAAACTCTATTATTTATCAAATCTAATCTTATAAATATTAAGTAAAGAAAAACTAATTCCAAATAAATTACTCCATCATCACTTCTGTACAAAGGACACTTACCCCGCATGGGTGAAGGGTCAATATAGATTCATGCACAACGAAGGCATTCTGAAGCACCACTGTAAACTTGACGTATCTGTTGGCAGCAAATGAGCTTTTCTCACTCAATTAAAAGTAGTTTGTTGCAAAAGTTCAGACAGGGAAGTACTTTAGTTACCTATATTATCCTTCAAATACGGCTCTGGGAGATGATAGTCCTTTCTCATCACAGAGTCAAATGTGTATGAATTTAACTTTATATGCTGAAATACACGGCCTATTCTATGAACTTCACTCAATTTTGTCAGTCGTATCATGACCAGGAGAGATCAAAACTGAAAATAAGAAGGGGGCATTTTGATATTCTGTGGACTTGTCTTGAACACTAGATATTCCAGTATCATTTTCCTCTTGTGTCAACATTAGATGCCATGAGTTGCTCAGAGTGAAAGGAGCTACACATTTCAATGATTTCTTGATAAATTTTGCTCTGAACAAGCCCCAGGATTCTGATATTTCAACTCAATATAAATATCAACAACACTGAATGTTTCTTTACTTCTGTCTAATATGTGCATGATGTAAACTATTTCACATGTATTTTAATTATGAAATCTCACATTTATGTGACATCTCATATCTAAAATAGTGGCCAAATTACATTTAAGTAGCTTCTCTTATTAACCATTTATAAACAGAAAATGTGGGTTTTGTGAAGATGCTGATATAATTCAGAAGCCAATGAACTGAATCATTTGTCAATTTGCAGATTTGCCCCATTCACCCCCTGCAGTGTTCCCAACATTATTTCAACTAGATGAGGTGGTGTACAAACTACTGGTAATTTAGCCAGCTGATAATAGATGCATACCATTTTAGCACTGCAGCAGGGAGCCCCTGTACTGCGTTTTCAGTTCACAGCGTTGTTGCACAATATAACACCAATTAACACTTAAATGATAGAGTTTCGGTTTCTAGGTAAAGTCTGGGAATTCTTCTTTGATCCTCTGTAGCAGAGCCTGTGCAGATATGATATTTAATCAGCTGAAAGCCTAGGGCATGCACTTGTAGTGCTGCAATTATTTATAATTGAATGTAGCACTGCTGGTGTAGCAAGCCTTACTGGCATCATTTGGACAAGGGTTGATGGTTTCTGGTAGTGCTCCTAGTTCCTGACTCACCAGGTCATTCTGCTACAATGAGAGAAAGGATTTTAAAGCGCTTGGTTTTTTACTAAACTCAAGGAGTAGGAACAGCAACAGTAGTGAAAACAAAAACCAAATTATTAATCTTGAAAAATAAACTTGATCCTCCAATTTGTGCCAATTGTCAAATAGTAACAAATCATACATCTATACACTTACATATATCTACACAAATAATGTGTGTTTATGTGTGTGTGTGTGTGTGTAAAGTAAGATATCACAAATAACTTATAAACAGATTTTTCAGGATCTACATATTAATTCTCAGTCATCTCTACAACAGGACTAATAGACTCATAGTAGTGTTGATAACACTCCTGTAATGGATTTTATACCCTGGTAATGGTGTGATAACAGAGTAACATCTGAAAAAGTTCTACACAGTTCCTGACATTAAATGCATATTAATTGCTTAGACACCATATCATCATGAGGAAAATACAATGTCATTTAGTTAGAAATGCAGGTTACACACGGGGCATGGTGTCACACACCTTTCTTCCTATCATCCTAGCAGAGACAAAGGCAGAGGGATCAGAGATTCTGGTCTACACAGTGACTTCTAGGCAGGCTGGAAGGCCCTGTCCAAAAAAAAAAACAACAAAAAACAAAGAAATTTGGGTCACTGCTGAGGTAAATTGAGGTAAATTCAAAATTACAATTCTAAAATTCTAATAAACATAGCCTTGGTGTTTCCTTTTAACCCAAATCTTTTTTTCTGATAGTCTTTCTTCCATACTCATTTACACCAATGAGATCTTGTTAGTTCACTTCTTTTACTGACTTTTTTTTCAACTGCCACGTTATTTGGAAGGTATTCACAGTATGCTAAACTATAGCCAATATTTGGAATACACGTCTTTCAACAAGACAAATTCAAAGTTGGGAAAAATCCTATCACATTTTTTCATCCTGGAGCTTAATTCCCATTACAGACATCTTTCTAACACACCATTTCTATCTTCATGCCATTGCGAGAGCAGCAGAACTATCTTGGCAGGTATTAGATTGCATATTTTGTGTGCAAATGTTATTGATCTTGGAAAGCTGTGGCCAAAAGACGGTCTAACTTTCTAATTTCTCTGCCTGCTATGTTTTTTGTGGGTACGATGACTCATCTATAAAGAGAAACACCAATGAGGGCAGCTACTGCTTACACCTGAGTAATTATTTGAAAAATGCAGTGACTTAGAGTTGATTTTGCTCATCTGGCTTTTTGAATGTCACATAAGCAACAGTACTAAAAAGCACAAATGGTACTGTGAAAATGAAAGGCAAGGCATGGGGACCCTCCCTCCATGATTGTTGGTGTGTCATATGCACTTTAAACTTTAGCTCATTTGCTTTATTATTTCTAAACAGCCAGAAAGTAGTGTATGTGGTGGTATGCTTTTTTTATCTGGCCTTGTGATCTAGAAATTACAGTGTAAGAGCAATGGGGAAAAGTTACGTTCATTAAGAAAATTACTGGATGGGGATTTACATGATAGGGGGTTGAAATTCAAACCTGCTACAATTAACAGATTTTACTTTCCATGATTCTCAAGGGTTGAGAGTAGATGAGCTAATAATTGAAGGATTATTGTATAATTTTAGAGAGAATGAATTGCAAAGTAGTTTACTTTTCTTAAAGCACTAGGAATTATATGACATAAATATTAGCGTTTAATTTATTTAAGTGATTAAATATATTTCCTTTTGAATTAATCTATTAAAGCTCATCTAAGATGATTATATGATTATAGTTACATATGCAGTTTCATCCCCATTTTCATCATGACTGACGCACTCACAAGAAGCTAACTTCCAGTTGTTTCTTAAAAAATTTGGGACTAGAGAGATGGTTCACAGGTAAAGAGCACTGTCTGCTCTTAAAAGAGGACCCAGGTTCAGTTCCCAGCACCCCTATAGTGTATAAGACCCACAGCCATCTGACACTCTAGTTCCAGGAGAATCTGATGCCCTCTGCTGACCTCCATGGGCATTACATGACATGGTGCACTTACATGCATACAGGCAATACACTCATACACATACAACCTTACCCCAGTCAGACTGGCTAAGATCAAGAAAACAAATGATACCAAATGTTGGAGGGGATGTGGGGAAAGGGGAACACTCATCCACTGCTTGTGGGGCTGCAAACTGGTTCAGCCCCTATGGAAAGCAGTGTGGAGAACTCTTAAAAAACTACAAATGAACCTACCATTTGACCCAATTATACCTCTCCTTGGCATATACCCAAAGAACTCGTCTTATTGCAGAGACACTTGTACATCCATGTTTGTTGCTGCT
>NW_008329138.1:4162450-4163690 GCF_000622305.1 Nannospalax galili | reverse complement strand
CCAGGTTTTTTTGGAAATGTTATTTAGACAAAGTTTCTACTTGTTGAATCTTTTATTTTATTAAGTAAATTTCGTTAGTTATACCTTTACAAACTGTTCCCATGTGTTTATAAACATTAAAGATCCTTCTGGTTTCATTAACCTTGCTGTACGATTTAATTATTATGTGTTTTATAGCATCATTGACATACTCCTAACTTTAACATTTGTTGCTTTTTGTTATGTCAATAGAGATTCTACTCTAATTGTTGAAATAGAAAGAATTAAAGGAAATAATGCTTTTTTGAATCATGTTTATCTTTTGGCAGTAGTTATAGATTAAAGTAGAGGAAGACAGAATTTTGTGTCCTAAGGGACATTTCATAAAGTTGAGACACAATTAAAAATTTTTCTGGGGGGTAGATATTGCTGGTAGGAGCAGGGACTATCCCATATGCCCCTGGGATAAAGAATCAGCTAAAATGTAGAAGCAAAGGATAGTGAGTCGCTCAGAGGATGAGAACAGAAGGAAGAGGTACCATTCTGAGAGTCCTGAAAGTGAAGGGACAGCAATAGTTACTTGAGTGTAGTGAGCCTAGAGTCTTATTCACAGCCCTTCCAATGAGGTTCTGCCCCAGAGAGACAGTATCACTGTTAGACAAGCCTGGTAACACAGTGGAAGTGGGCAGATGGCTTCTACTTCTCTCTCCTCCTCTCCAGGTATCCAAATGCAGCTGAAGCTAGCTACTGAGAGCTTGAGTGCTGTGGATTCTTGAGCTGAAAGTAATACAGAAAATGCTGAATTCTGGAGCTGCTGTGGGGCCAACAGGATATTTGACTTTATTTTGAATTTTTAACATGTTATCTGGATAATCTAAAAAAAGAAACCTAAAATAAGGAATTTGGTGAAACCTACCTCTTTTCCTCTCTATTTCCAGAACTTTCTACTGAGAGCTTGAGTGCTGTGGATTCTTGAGCTGAAAGTAATACAGAAAATGCTGAATTCTGGAGCTGCTGTGGGGCCAACAGGATATTTGACTTTATTTTGAATTTTTAACATGTTATCTGGATAATCTAAAAAAAGAAACCTAAAATAAGGAATTTGGTGAAACCTACCTCTTTTCCTCTCTATTTCCAGAACTTTTCCCCCTGATATTTTTGAACATGAAAAACTTTAAAATAAAAAGTTTAATTATTATTTTTTTAATTTAATAACCACATTATTAGAAGAAGCATTTCATTTCAGTTTTAACATGTTTAA
>NW_008329138.1:4134081-4162388 GCF_000622305.1 Nannospalax galili | reverse complement strand
TTTTAGGTTCACAGTTGAATTAATACAGTTATACAACACTGAACTCAGTATAAACCCTGTAAGACATAAAATTGAATGAGTTTTTAACCTTTAAAATAGATCTCCATTTCATTTTAAAATATACAGTTTCCTACAGAAAGACTCATTTTTAATGCTACTAACACTTAGATGTTTGCACACGCATCTCTAATCTTTGTGTATCTGATTATTACTAGTCACAGTCGATTACACTCTGATCCTTGGCACCTGAATATGGATATAAAGTCATCAGGTAGGTTTCAATGTAATGTTTATCACCTCTACTAATTAACATGAACTAAAATTTTATGCTTCCTTTTCAAATATAACTCACTTTTGTATTTGTTGATTTTTTGTATGTATATCATATAGAACATATCAAACAATCTTATTCATCCATATACTGATATGAATGCACTCCCTTATATAAATGCGCTCATGTTGTGTAATGCCTGGAAATATCAGAAGAGTGTGTCAGATCCCCTGGAACTGGCATCACAGACAGTCGCTAACTGTCATGTGGGTGTTGGGAACTAAATTCAGGTCCCATACAAGAGGAGCCAGTGATCTTAATTCCTGACTCATCTCTCCAGTTCCTGAATGTGAGAAATTTGATAAATCTTAAACTACATACATTTTTCTTTTTTTTCTATGAAGAAAATCATTTTACATGAAGATTTCACAATTTAAATATTTGAAACAATTACATCTCATTCACATTTTTGTTTAATATTTATTTGTCAGAAAATGTTCTCAACTAAACACTTGTGGCAATTAAACCTGTGTGGGAGTATAAATTTTGAGAAACTTGCAAAAAGTTATTACCTTGTAATATAACGATATTAAAAATCTTCATTGCTTATAAAGGGCTGATTTCACTGTTGCTGTTGTGCTCTTAACACAGGACCCCTAGCTGGGGATTAAATTAAAATTTGCAATGCAAATTACAGTTTTAAGATTGCGGGCTATCATAGCATGTCTTTGCTATTTTTCTATCAAAGCTATTAATTTTAATATACACTGCTAGTGTGTTTGTGATATGATGAGAGAAAGATGGCCAAAGTGGTAGAATATTAAGAGAAAAATCACCAGGGCCAGAGCTGGCTCCACAGGCCGACTATCACACTTCTCAGCACACGCACAGTGGAGCTTGGCTTTTGTTCTTCAGAGGTCTTCAGTGAAATAACCCCTCATATCCCACCTCCATTGCATAGTTTTCAAAAGAAACTTGTATCCTGGATCATAAATAAACAAATGCTTAATATAAAAGGCTTAAGGCTTGTAAGATATCTAGCTTCTTTAATTTTTAATTATTTTTGAGAATTTCTAACACGTATACTTTCTTTGCATTATTTCAGTTGTTCTCAGTTCCCCAACATCCCCTCCCATATGCCTCTACTCCCTTTCAATATCTTGTTCATTTCATTATTGTCACATATACATATGCACACACGCACACACACACGTATATTTATATATGTACAGTGCACTGAATCCATTTAGTGGTGCTCTCCTGTATCTGTGTTTAGGGCTTCCCACTTAGGATTAGATGACCTTCAAGGAAGCAAGTCCCTGGAGAAAACCGATTCTTCTTCTCTCAGCATCCATTGATTGCCTGGGACTGAATGACATGCCCTCCCATCCACCTTGCATGTCAACTAGTTTTGTCATTATGCATGTCTCTTTGGGCTACCATACTGTGGAGATTTTATTGGCATAACCTCCCTATCCTGTCTAGAATTCATTAACCAGCAGAAGGGGTCTTATCCCTCTCATCTTACATTCTTTCCACCCTTCTTCTGCAATGTTCCCTGAGCCCTTAGGTGTACAGGCTGTAGTGTAGATGTGTACACTAAAAAAAGGAATGTTTGTGTAATGTTGACATACTAAACAAGGCATTCTACAGTCTTTTTCAATCTTGTATTTCCTTATAAAAAGTCCTTTAAATGTTACATTTTAAGCATGTTTCAATACTTTCAATTCCTGGTTCACAGTAATCTGATTAAATTGCTTCTCTTTTCCATTTAACAAATTCTTTGGTCCTCTCTGAAAATCTATCATTTGATCTATCACTGGGATCTTTCCAGAGCACAAGTTCTGTGTATCAGAAAGAAAAATAATTATGTCAAGAAGTGCACATTTTTTTACAATATCACTAGAAAAGAGAGAAATGAGAAAGCAAGATTCATTTTGATATGATTGATTTCTTAGACTAAAAGGTTGCTTAATATGGTCCTGTTAACCATCATGGTATCATTATCAGCTGTTGTTATCCACCAACTTTGACTTGTTAATGTTATTTCTCGGTGGTAAAACGTTTACTGAATGAAGACATTAGCTAGTAGATACCATATACCACAATATTTGCTTTTGTTCTCTGAACAGTAAGTCTCAAATTATTTATCGATTTAAAATTCTTTAACTGTATTTTTGTGATTTTCATATAGTCTGTTTAGAATTAAATAGAAGGTTTAGGAAGGTTTACGTTAAGAAGTCAAGGGTAAGGATGAAGATGTCTCCTACGTTAACATCCTGTTTTGGTGTTATGAGCAGGGAGAGATATATGTACAGTGCACTGAATTTTTAATTGGTCTCAGGAAAAGGCAAATTATCAGTTACTAATGGTTAAATAATTTCACTTTATAGCCATTATTTTAAAATTCTATTTTCCATCTATCTCCTGTGTCCATCAGTATCTGACTATGAGAGAGATCTGACCAGATGATAGAGATTAGGGAGGATGAAGGACTTACACAGTTATCAAAGTAATTTTGCTTGTTCTATGTGGAAACAAGCCAAAGTTTCAGAGTAAAAAATAAGTGCAGTGTAATCCTTCCCTAGAGTCACAGGTCCACTGAGCTGCTTTACCATAGAACTAGAAAGCACTAGGGGAATTCATTGAACCTGTAAAAATTGAAGTTTTCAAAGAATTTTTCACAGAATTTTTCAAAGCTGGCATTGGAAGTTATTTTTTAAATTTGTGTTTAGTTCTAAAGTTTACAAGGTAAAATGCCTACAGATATAAGATGAACAATGAAAAATTCAGTTATAGGAGAACATACAGTGAAACTTGTGGCTTTCCATAGAAATTATACTCTTTTATAAAAAATAGTATTTTGTTTAGTGAAGCATTGTGTGAATAAGAAAAGAGAAAGTGCGCAAGGTTGGATGTGCTACAGCACAGCCAGGACTGGACTGGGGAGGTTCACTGCATAACCCGGGATGGGCTGCAGGGAAAGGTCACAAGACTTAAAGGTGGGCCGTTTTTTTATTAATTTGTCACCTGTCCTTTCAGGGCTGGGAGGAAAGGTCTGAACTAGAAGGTGTGTGTGTGTGTTTCTTCAAGTTTAGAGAAGTCCAACCTCCTGCAGCAGCGCAAACTCTTAGGACAGGCCATCTTGTAACCACAAAGGCCAGGGCCACAAGCAGCCTTCACAAAGGTGACATGGCAGATGCTCAAGAGTGAAACAATATAAAACCTCGAGATTCACCACTCCAAGTTAATTATCTAAGGATGAGAAAGGTCAACAGCAAAGCCAGGTAGAAGGGATGTAGACATAGATTGAAAAAATTGCCCATTCCACATTGAAAACAAACAAAAAGGATAAGAGGCAGGTGTGGTTACACACAACTGTAATTCCAGAACTCAGGCTGAAGCTGGAGAATTAGAGTTGGAGGCCAGCTGGGGCTACATGAGACCTTGATCACAAGGACAAGATGAAAGAAGTATCCCCAGGATCAGGGTTTAGTATCTTACAGCTCAATGGAAGTGTTTGCCTACCAAGCGAGTGGGGGCCTAGTTTCAATAGCCAGTACTGAGAAAACAAAAACCAAGAAACAAAATAAAAACACCAACCCTAAAGCTACCAGGCATCAGTTCAGGGACTTAAGCCTTCCCCGTCAATAAAGTCTCACTCCCCACTGCGCATCATACATAGTTCTTGGTGGGGCATTCAGATGACCCATGAGAGGCTAAATGTAGGGCAGATGTAGACTAGCAGGACACACAGCCAGGTTCGGGGGCACAGCATCCCCCCACTCACCAACAAAAGACCAGCCCAGGTAGAGGGAAGCCCCCAGCTCCTGTTTTGGGGCTTTGCCAAGAAGGGTTTATAGAAGTCCTGGATGATGGAGTGTGTGGTCCAGCAAACAGGGAGGAGGGTCAGGATACCTGACATGATGAAAATGATCCCAGAGCGGAGTACTGGGCAATTCTTAGAAACTCTCATCTACACAGTTGTACACTTAACTCAGACAAGGTAGTCCAGCAGGCCAACCAGGGCAACCAGGAGAATAATGACACAGAGGGGTCTCGTGGTCTGTAGGTCCTGGGGCAGCGCCAACAGTGAGTCATACCTTGCACTGCATCTGGTCAGTGCTCTGTACCACACAGTACTTAGCTCACTGTCTGGGCCATGATGAAAGCAGTCACCTTCCACATGGGCAGGGCACAGGACACCAGGGCATTAACCCTGCCTAGCAGGGTCAGGTTGAACCCCAGGATTTGTAGACCTGCAAAGGCAGTGCTGAGGTTGACGGGGCAGAAAATGTGACCAAAGAGATTCCTAGGTCTAGGGTAGAAATTAAAGTCTTGAGGCATCTTCAGATTCCTAAATTTGATCAGGATGATGTCCGAACACCTCTCTCTCTCTCTCTCTCTCTCTCTCTCTCTCTCTCTCTCTCTCTCTCTCTCTCTCTCCCCTCCCTCCCTCCGAAAGTAAATATATAAATACCATTGAATAAGAATACAATTTTTTAAAATCTTAAGAACAAGAGAGCATCTGTGTGTTTGCCACGTGTGTGCCTGCAGAAGCCAGAAGAGGTCATCAGATACCAGGAAGCTGGAGTTACAGGTGGTTGTTAACATCCTGGAATGCTTGGTGAGATCTGAACTCTGGTCCTCTGGAAGAGCAGTAAATGCTCTTAAACACTAAACCATTGCTCTAGTTCCCTAATACAAGTTTGAAGCCATGAGTGTGGGCACATACCTATAATCTCAGCACTCAGTAGATTGAACAATGGGAGAGGCTTGACACCAACCTGGACAACACAGTGAAAATCTGTGACAAAACAAATAAAAAACAATCATTTTGTTAATATAAGTCTGCCTTTGGTTTAAAGCGTCTGAGAGGATAATTTGTGATTGTTACAATAATATCCAAAGCACTATGGGCCTCAACTTTATGTAACTTCAGGATGGTTTTAGAATACTTTGGGAATCCAGATTGCATGTGTGAGTCTCCATTAGGGGGTCCGTTTATACATTGCTGGATATGGGTTTCAACCTACATAATAAAACCTGCCCCTGTATGTTCTTAACGTTATCTGCACTACTCCATTTGTAGGTCTCCAGGCATCCTTTCTCTCAGTAGCTCAGCTAGTCTCGTCTTGACTGTTCAACAACCTCTTATTCTCCCCACCTTCTTGAAGAAAGTTTCTGCTCCTTACCTCTCTCAGGTGAGTCACAGCAGAATGTTGGGCTAATTGTTCACCATTTCTTCATTAATAACCACTGCCACTGAATTAAGTCAAAGAACATTGCTTTTGAAAATATTTTATTGATTATTTCTATTTTAGTTATGTGTATGAGTGTACTGCCTATATGTATGTCAGCATAGTGCATGACGCTCATGTAGTTCAAAGCCCACGAAGGTCAGAAGAGGGCCAGAGCAGCCGGTGCTCTTAACCAGCTCCAAATATTTCTTAATGATTTTTAACTTAAAAAAAATTATTGAGAAATTCATACATGCATATAAGGAGTTTTGATCAAATCCACGCCCACTCCCTCCCCTCCAACTCCTCCCATATCTCCCCATCACTTTTTCCTGACAACTTCATGTACTCTTTCTTTTTGAAATGGGGCTTTTTGCTACTCTAACATCACCCCTCTGAAGAGGTAACCCTAAAATCTTTTAGGGATTAGATAAGAGCTGCCAAATATTTTTGACATTTTTGGCATTTGGAACAGAGTGTGTTGCTAAGAGGCCCCTCGGACATTTTGACTTTTAGCCAAGAAACTGACTACTTTGGGGCC
Source organism: Nannospalax galili (assembly GCF_000622305.1). Lineage (NCBI taxonomy): Eukaryota > Metazoa > Chordata > Mammalia > Rodentia > Spalacidae > Nannospalax > Nannospalax galili. Next base: position 4,156,336 of record NW_008329138.1, on the reverse strand, counting down.
TTTTTACCCTAACTGCATAATAGTCAATTCCTACCTCATATTCTTAAATATTTCTTAATTTTACAATTAGATACTGTGTTCCTTTCTGACGCAGGCAGCTGCCTTCCTTCACATAACCATCTAACGTCCAGACTCTTGGTTTATTTTTGTTTTTTTTGTTTTTGTTTTTTAACTCCAGTAAAGGAGGTAAATTAATCAAAGGTGTTTCACTATCAAGAACATTCTGGAACAGTTAAGAATGAAACTTCTGTATAGGAAGGATAATACAAACAATATTTATTTTCTTTTTTATTTGTTTTAATTTAAAGAAGCATTGACACAACCAATATATTTCCACAAATAAATCTCATATGAAAAGGGGATACTGTAGCATAAACAGGGGAATTTAGCTTGGATTCTAGAGGTGACAAGGAAGTCTCAGTTGTTTGGTATCACAAGAGACTCAAAGGATGGAAAAGTTGAACCACTGGAACAAGTTAGTTGTATAATAAAAAAATAGGTTACCATCAGCAATTTAAGATCTGTGTGCTCACTTCAGTTGTGGGGAATTATCGCTGAGAGGTGTTTGCAAGTCTTTTTTTATAACTTGGATTTAAAATCCAGGCAGTTGTAGCCAAAAGCAAATAACCTACATGGAAGCTACGCCCCAAATTAAAATTTCCAGAACATAAACCAACACAACTCACTTACGTAAGTTTAAATTTTATAGCAGCCATACGCAAAAAGCACAAAGAAATAAATGTGACTTAATATATTAAATTCAGTAGGTTCAAATATTACCAATTTATTATATGATAAATTCAAACACTGAGATATTGTTTAAATAAGGCTTTGGAATTAAGTGGCTCTTTTACACCTTAATATGGTAGTTCAGAATAGCTACATACCAATTTCTAGCAGTCATGACTCTGCAGACTGTTAGGTAAAGTTCAGGTGTTTGCTCCTGTATTTGCTGCATTACTTCTCTCTACCTATTTCTAATATCTGTGGAGAAACAGAACCATTTTATGTTGAAATAACTTATTATACAAGAGATATATTTCTATAACATAAATAATATTAATTTTGTTTTGTAATTCTGTTTTAACTTAATTTGAAGTAAACATGTTATTTAAGTCAAGCTTATTTTGAACTTCATGGACAGTGTGATAACCAGAGAAAGCAAGTGATGGTCAGAAGATAATTTATGGGACCAGGTTCATTCCTTCCAAAACGTGGGATCCTGAACTAAGCCTCAAACCATCAGTTTTGGAAGCCAAACCACTTATTTGCTGAGCAATCTTTTCAGTCCTATGAGTAATATACACGTCATATACATACATACATAGTCATGTTATAGATTCAATAACATAGAATAATATGAAACTGAGGTTTAGTACAGCAAATACGGGTATTCTGGTAAATTTGGAATTTGAGATGATTCTTAAGGAATGAAAATACAGGCCAGCTTATTTTGCTGCTTTCAACAACGAAACTTCAAATTTTCTAAATGAAAGAAATTGCTTGATTAGTAAAATATACATTCTAAAATATAATATTTCAAATTGTGGGTAACATTAAAATGATTTAATGCAATTTAATGTTTGAATAATGAGTGTGGTTGATTGACAGAATTTGTTGGGAAAAAATAAAAACCTACACCATCCCCATGCCTGTCCTGTGAGCCTGATTTTTCTTGGAAATCTTACTCTCTTTAGAATTGCTTTATTCTACCATCATGGAGACTGTCATCAAATAATCTATTTTCTACTGTGCTGTTTCAATGTTCCACATTAATCTGAGGAAAACACACTAAAATATATTTACCTATTGTTTATTTGGTAGTATAAGTGTTGCTATTTGGTAAAATTAAGTCATGGAGGATGCGTTGAGGATTGGCTCAGAATGCTGAGAATGAAAAACTACAAAACCTTCCCAGAATTAATTGTAGAAAATGTTAAAAATAGTTTCTTGATGTGAATTTGTGACTTTAAAAATTAAGTTTGGAGATCAATATTTTAAAGAGGAGATGCTAGAGCTCCTTTCTCTGGTTTCAAATTCTTTATCATTGTCTTAGGGATTGTTCCAAGTGCTTTACCCGTTTGTCTCTGAGTTTTATAACCTGTGGAAGAAGCTAATGACCAAACAGACTTCTGTGGAAGAATTGAGAAAATAGAAAAACTGAGCAAAAGCTCTGTGTGATGCACAGAAATGTTAGCTGTATCACAAACCTAATTATTATCATGACAGCTTTTGTCTTTCATATTTTATAGGTAGTATTAATATGCAAATCCAGCACTCAATTTTTCTTATTAATAACCTTCTTTCATTTTAGCTTCTTAGAAATTCTCTTCTGTGTGGAACAAAACCTCCCAAGGGGCACTGAACTATACAAAAGAATTATTTTGATTTGACACAAATCCACACCTTCTTATTTAGTACATGAAAAATTTGTGTTGGAGATGAATCAACGCACTAGAAGCCCAACAACATTCAAATTTGCAGTAACATAAATAAAGTGGCAATTTTCCCACAGGTTTGCCACTAACAGGGCTCCAAACACATCTTACAAGTCAGATTATCAGATGCCTGTCAACAGTCAGAAGAAATACATATATGTCTGTGCAGAATCTACTTCTAGCCATTATTTCCATGGTCTGTAAGTCAGTAAGAATGAGCCCAGTGTTTAGAACACTGCAATGTGGTTCATTTACAATTTACTTTAGTGACGTTCCACGCCCTAATATGAACCCAGAAAAAATTTATTAATGCTTCTGCAGCTGTAAATAGTGCCCAGTAACAAGCACTGCATATTAAATTACTTATACTAAAGAAAGACAGATTTGTTTACATATATCCATTTAGAGGAAGTTTGTCTCTCCAACTTCTTTTCATAGTGAGGATAAGTAGGCAGTCTGCAATTTTTTTCTATGAATTTATTTCTATAAATTTTAAAAAAATTATTTATTTAATAGCCACATAACTAGTAGAACTGCTTCGCTGCAACAGCATTGACCTATCCAATAACAATTACCAGAACAAAGATGTGTCTCTTTCAAAGTTGGCTGTAATTTTTAGGTCCACAGTTGAATTAATACAGTTGTATAATATTGTACTCAGTATAAACCCTGTAAACATAAAATTGAATGAGGTTTTAACCTTTAAAAAAGTTCTCCATTTCATTTTCAAATGTACTGTTTCATACAGAAAACCTCATTTTTAATGCAACTAACACTTAGATGTTTGCACATGTGTCTCTAATCTCTATATATCTTATTATTACTAGTCACAGTCAGTTACTTTCTGAGCTCCTTGGCACCTGAGCATGGATATAAAGTCATCAGGTAGATTTCAGTGGTAATGTTTTTCACATCTACAAAGCAAATTTTTATGCTTCTTGCTCAGATATAACTCATTTTTTAATTTATTGATTTTTTGTGTGTATTTCATCTTGAACATCCCAAACAATCTTATTTATCTGTATACCCACATCCTAAATGGCACCCTCTTATAGCCTCACCCATACCACTGGAGCCCATATATTCTGACATCTCTGTTACTGTCCACTGTGTTGTCAGTGCCCCCAGCTGTTCCCCAGTGTTTGTCCATCTGCTGAGTCTAGGCAAACTATCTAGAGTTCCTTGTTTTAGGAAGATCAGCTCTTTCTTATCTAGCAACAGTTAGTTACCAATATTCCTTTAGATAAGATTGGGTTCTGCTGTTCATTTTCCATATTCTATGCTGGGTTACTGTCTGGGAGTATCTTGGGCCACCCTGGCCAACAGTTCAAAGGAAGTATCTCCTGGCTGGCATTGTTTCTTGTTATGTAGCCTTTAGTTATACACATGGACTCTTAAAGAATTATATTAATCCCTTTGATCTTTGATTATATTTCCTTTTGGCTGTTTAAGACCGTACAGTTAGCCCAGATAAACCAGTTTATTTTTACTCTTAAGGCAGTTTGAGGATCTGTTCCTCAGGGTTCACATGGGCTTGGGAGGAGCCATTGGCTCCTTTCTTTTACCAGTTCCATCTATGTGAAGATAAGTCAAAGGTCATATCTTTGACTGTGGCTGGCTTCACTTAGAAGCATGGAGGAAATGTTTCCTCTGTGTTGACCCTACTCTTTGTAGACTGAACACTGGTCCATCTGGTGTGGTTTCCAATGCATCCCCTGAAAAACAGGAGAGGTGACTCACCACAGTTACAGGACATTTTGAGAGATGCTCCATAGTCCCTGGGAACTTAGTCAACCTTGGAGGACAAGGGACAAAAACAGTCCTTTAAGTCCCTCTGACCAGATTAGTTAGTATAGGCCTCAAAGTATGGCTGTTAAACATCCAAGAAGGTTAGTTCTACTAGTCTGGTACTTTTAATGACCATGTGCTATGTAGATAAAGCTTGGGCTCTCAGATAAACCTTAACTAGACATATATTCCTTGAGCTAGTTGTATGTATGGTTTGTCAGTAGGTTGTTGGACTAATATGATTCCCTCTGGTTTTTTTTTAAAACTACCTAGGCATTATTTATCTCTCACATTGTCTAACCCTTCCACCATGGTTTCCCCATTTAAAGTGCCCCCATTTTTCCCATTTCTCCCTTAATAATACCCTTCTCCTATGGTCCCACAACTCTTGAGCTCCTTCTTTCCCTTTAGCCTCAAGTTTCCTTGTATAATCCTCCCTTCCAACTCCCATTAAAATAAACCCATTGTTATCCATATCTTCCTTATTAACACCTTTTTCCTATTGCTCTTCTTTCAGGTTCTTTCTTTTCTTTTACCTCCCTCATTCCTTTCCATTATCATAGTTCCTGTAGTTAATGTCTGGATACATACTCACTTATCAGGATTTGGTTCTAGGATCCACAAATGAGGAAGAACATGTGTCGATTTTTTTCTGAGTCTGTGTTCCTTCACTTAGTATAACAGTTTTTAGTTCCATCTATTTACCTGCAAATTTCATGATTTCATCTTTCTTATCTGCTGAGTAAAACTCCATCGTATAAATGAACCACATTTTCATTATCTACTTGTCAGGTGAGGAACACTTACTTAGGTTGCTTCCATCTCCTAACTACAGTGAAAAGAGCAGCAACAAACATGGAAGTACAAGTGTCTCTCCAATAGGATGAGTTCTTTGGGTATATGCCAAGGAGTGGTATAACTCAGTCATATGGTAGGTTCATTTGTAGTTTTTAAAGAGTTCACCACACTGCTTTCCATAGGGGTTGAACCAGTTTGCAGCCCCACCAGCAGTGGATGAGTGTTCCCCTTTCCCCATATCCTCTCCAACATTTGGTATCATTTGTAATCTTGATCTTAGGCAGTCTGACTGGGGTAGGATGGAATCTTAAAGTGGTTTTAATTTGCATTTCCCTAATTACTAATGATGTTGAACGCTTTTTAAGATGCTTATAGCCATCATTATTTCTTGTTCTGAGAACTCTCTGTTCAGCTCCTTAGCCCATCTTTTAATTGGGTTACTTCCTTTCTTGATTCTTTGGTTTTTGAGTTCGTTATATATTCTGGATGCTAAACCTTTGTCAGATATGTTGCTGGTGAAGATTTTCTCATATTCTATTGGCTTTCTCTTCTCTTCCTTGGTTGCTTCTTTTGATGTACAGATGCTTTTTAGTTTAATGAGGTCCCATTGGTTGAGTCTTGACCTTGTTTCCTGAGTAATTGATGTACAGTTTAGAAAATCATTTCATACAACTATGTCTTTTAGGTTATTGCCAGTATTTTCTTTTAACAGTTTCAGAGTTTCAGGATTCATATTCAGGTCCTTGATCCATTTGAGTTGATTTTTGTGCAAGGTGAAAGATAGCGTTTAGTTTCATTCTTCTACAGGTGGAGACCCAGTTTTGCCAGTACCATTTGCTAAACATGCTGTCTTTCCTCCAGAGAATGTTCCTGGCACCTTTGTCAAATATCAGGTGGCTGAAATTACATGTGCTCATATTTGGGTCTTCAACTTTTTCCATTGATCTACAGGTCTATTTTTGTGCCAGTACTATGTTGTTAGTTTTTTTTTTTCCTATAGCTCTGTAATACAGTTTATAGTCTGTTATAATAATCTCCTCAGCATTGCTCTAAGTGCTCAGGGTTCCTTTGGCTAACCGAGGTCTTTTGTGCTTCCATATGCATCTTAGGATGTTTTTTGCCAATTTTGTAAAGAATGTCATGGTGATTTTGATTGGCATTGCACTGAATCTATAAATGGATTTTGGTACAATGGTCATTTTCAAAATATTAATTCTTCCAATCCAGAAGTTGGAGGTCCTTCCAACTTCTGATGTCTTCCTCAATCTCTTTCTTTAAAGATTTAAATTTTTCATTGTAGAAATCTTTAATGTCTTTTGTCAAATTTATTCTGAGATTTTTTTCTCAGCTATTGTGAAAGGGAGTGTTTCCATGTACTCTTTCTCTGATTGCTTGTTATTGTTATATAGAAAGGATACAGACATTTATAGATTAATTTTTTAACCTGCAACTTTACTGAAAGTGTTAATAATTTCTAGGAGTTTTCTACTGGAATTTTTGGCATCTCTTATAATATCACCTGCAAAAAGGGATAATATGATCTCTTCTTTTTCAAATATTACTCCTTTAATTTCCTTCTCTTGCCTTATTACTCTTGCAAGAGTTTCAAACTCTGTCAAAAAAGGAGTGGAGTTAGTGACCAGCCTTGTCTGGTTCCTGATTTCAATGGGAATGCTTCCAGTTTTCCTCCATTTAGAATGACGTTGTTGTATGTGGCTTTAATTATGTTGAAGTATGCTCCCTCCATTCCAGTTCCTTCTAGGAGTTTGAACATAAATGCATGCTGAATTTTGTCAAAGGCCTTCTCTGTATCTTATAGAGATAACCATGTGGTTCTTGTCTTTGATTCCATTTATATGATTTATGATGTTTATAGATTTACTTATATTGAACCATCCCTGCATCTCTGAAATAAAGCCAACTTGATCATGGTGGATGATCCTTTTGATGTGTGTCTGTATGCGGGCTGCAAAGTATTTTATTGAGAATTTTTGCATCTATGTTCATTAAGGATATGGGTCTATAGTTTTCTTTTTTGGTTGTATCTTTACCTGGCTTTGGTATTAGAGTGATGCTGGCTTCATAGAAGGAATTTGGAAGTTCTCCCTCCATTTCTACCTTTTTTAATGAATTAAATAGTAAGGGATAAAAATCTTCTTTAAATGTCTGGTAGAATTCTACTTAAATCCATCTCATCCTGGGCCTTTTTGAGTTGAGAGGTTTTGTATTACTGTTTCAGTTTCCTTATGTGTTATGAGTCTGTTTAAGCTTTTGATCTCTTCGTGGTTTAGTTTTGGTCATTCACATGCTTTGAGATGCCCTTATAATGGTCTGAATCTTTTTGATGTCTGTTAGGATGTTTCCTTTTTCATCTCTGATTTTGTTGATTTGGAGGTGTTCTTTCTTTCTTTTGGTTAACTGGGCTAGGAACGTGTCAATCTTGTTTATTTTTTCAAAGATCCAGCTCTTGGATTCATTGATTCTTTGGATTGTTTTATTTGTTTCTATTTCATTAATTTCTCCTCTGATTTTTGTTATTTCTTCTTGTCTGCTGGGTTTGGGATTCATTTGCTGTTGCTTTTCAAGTGTCTTGAGTTGTAATGTTTAGTCATTTGTTTGTGTCCATTCTGATTTTTGAATGAAGGCACTTATAAAATTCTCTCTAAGGACTTCTTTCAACATACCCCAGAGGTTCTGTTGTGTTGTATTGTCCTTTTCATTTGGTTCCAGAAATACTTTTGTTTCTTTCTTAATTTCTGCTTTGAGCCATTCATCATTTAGGAGTGTGTTTTTTAAACTTTATGTCTTCATGTAGGATTTCTTCTGGTATTGATTTCAAGCTTTATTGTATTTTGGTCTGAGAGAACGCATGAAATTATTTCAATCTTTTTGCAGTTTTTCAAGCTTGTTTTGTGCCCCAGTGTATCATTGATTTTGTAGAAATTTCCATGGGGTGCTTAATAGAAAGTATATTCTTTGGTGCTTGGGTGGAATATTCAGTAGTTGTCTGTTGGGCCCATTTAATGTATGATATTATTTAATCAGATGTCACTATTAATTTTCTGTCCTGTTGACCTATCTAATGGAGACAATAGGGTATAAGTCCCCTACTATTAATGAGTTTGGATTAATCTGGATCTTAATCCTGTAGTATTGTTTTCATGAAATTGGGTACACAAGAGTTTGGTGAATATATACATTCATGATTGTAACTTATACTTGGTCAATTGTTTCTTTGATCAGAATGAAGTGGCCCTCTTTATCTCTTCTGATTAGTTTTAAAGTATTTTTTATCAGGTAATAGAATTGCAGCACCTGCTTTTTTCTTAGTACCATTCACTTGGCATTATTTTTTTTCCATCCTTTCACATTAAGGTAGTGCCTGTCCTTGAAGGTGAGATGAGTTTCTTGTAGACAGCAAAAAGATGGGTTTTGTTTCTTGATCCATTCAATTGGTCTATGTCTTTTGACTGGGGAGATCAGTCCATTGATATTTAAATTATTAATGAAAGATATGTATTGATTCCTGTTGTTTTTATGTCAGTTCGCATTCTTGGTGTAGCTGTGCATTCCCACCATTATACCTTCATTAAATTGCTTTCGGTATCCCCTTGGGTATTGTCATTCTTTCTTCAGATCTTTGTATTGCTTCAAGGACTCTCTGAATGGCTGGTTTTGTGGACATGAATTCTCTCAGCCTATTTATGTCACAGAAGATTTTTCTTTCCCCTTTGACTATAATAAACATTTTGGCTGGGTAAAGTAACCTGGGTTGGCATTTGTGGTCATTTAGAACTGGAAATACTTTGGTCCAAGCTTTTGTGGGTTTCACAGTTTGCATTGAAAAGTCAGCTGTAATTCAGATGGGTATTCCATTTGACTTGTTGTTCTTCTTTTGTAGCTTTCAGTATTCTCTCTTTGTTCTGTATGCTCTACTATGATTTGCCGTGGAGAGTTTCTTTTCTGGTCCTGTCTATTTGGTGTTCTATATACTTCTTATATTTGTATGGGCCTGTCTTTCTTTAATTTGGGGAAATTTTCTTCTACAATACTGTTGAAGATTTGCATACCATTATCCTGTGATTCTTCTCTTTCCATATGCTTGTGATTTGTAAATTTGGTCTTTTTTATGGAGTCACACAATTCCTGCATATTCCATTCTTGTGTTTTCTTAAATTTTTCATGATGTTTACTTGAGTGGTCTTATTCATCCACTTTATCTTCCAGTCTTGATAGCCTCTTTTCCATTTCATTCACCCTATTGGTGAGGCTTTCTCTTGTCATTTCTAACTGGCTTATTGAGTATTTTACTTCCTTCTTCATTTCAGCTTGAGTATTGTCTAATATATTTAAGTCTTTTCTGAATTCACTCAGAAGTTTGTCCCTATCTTTTTTCAGTTCTTTGATTTCTTTGTTTGTGTGTTCTTTAACTTCTCTGAATTATTTCATCATGTTTATAATTATTATTTTTAATTCCATGTCCTGTGTTATCTCTAGAGAGTTCTCATTGTACTCCTCTACAGGACTGTTGGTACGTGGTGAGGGTATATTATTTGGGTTTTTCATGTTATTATTTTTTCTCTGTGATTTTGACATGTGGATTTCTTTTGTAGTTTCTGATTCTTTGGTGAGCCTCAAGCCTTCCTCTGTTGAGTTTAGGTCTGCTTCTGCTTCTTTTTGTAAACTTCATGTGGCTTTGTGGTTTATTTGTTGGACATGATAAGCTGGTTGGTCTAAGCGACAAGTTCTCTCTTTTGGTTTTATATTGGAGGGGCCAAATTGTTTTAATCTTGCTGCTCAGGAGTTCCCATAGAGGGCCAAGTCAAATGAGGATCAGGTGCTCTCAGGGTTTCTCCTAAGGTCTGGATTCCTCCAGGAAAGATGTTTGACTCAGGAATTTGAGGGCTTGGATAGCCAGGGACAAGAGCCTGTCTCAGGCATGCAAAGGCCGGGGGGGGGGGTTAAGGAATAGGCCCTGAGGGCTCCCAGGAATAGAGCATGGAATTGGATTGATCTGGATGCAAAGAATCAGAAAGCAGTGGAGTGTCTGGACCAAGAGGTTTGGGGTGTCAAGACAAGAAATGGGCCAATGTGCATGCTAGGAGGGGAGAAGGGGTGGAGGACTAGGAGAGTAAATGAAACTGGGGGAGTCAAGGCACAGAGGGCACCTCCTAACTTTCCTAGGAAAAAACAGCAGTCTGCATTTTTATCAATGTAATATTTTGCTTCTTTGATGTATGACAAAAATACTGTCACATAGAAGATATTCAATTGAACATAGGCAGATGTCTTAAAACTAATAACTGAATCAGTAATGATATTTGAGAGACATGTTTGGATGCTTTATTTATTGTTATTTTTTCCTTTATTTTTCAAAATTGTCTATAAAAGACATTTATGCAGTGTAAAAATAGAAATAATAAAGCTGCTAAAATAAAATATGCATAAAAGCCAATTACCAACTTCATATAAAATAAGGTAGTATTATCGTTTCTCCTCTATTTCCCCTCTGGGAAGATCCAGATTACATCTTTCAAATCACGTTGAATTTTAGAAAGGAGAACATTCTCTGATTATACAAAGCATCACAAAGTACCTTTTAAACACAGTTCTGCTAATTTTTCTATGGTTTGATAAGATAATTGCTATCATTGATTCTTTTTTCCTGTTTTATACTTAAGGAGAAAAGGATTATCTAAGATCATATCATAGGTACATAAATGTATATGGACACTGCATTTTAATAATTGATTTTATTGATTGATTCAGTACAAGCATGTGTTAATGAAAAAAATCCTCATGTAGGCATCTAAATATAATGGTGGGGCTGATAACTCAGGGGACTGCTTGAGACCACCAGAATCCTGCCTCCACATGGTGGTGAGCTTCCCCCAATTGTGCTGTACCCAATCCCCTAACTGGGATTGCTCCCAAGACCCCATGGCAGACATGGCTTTGGTAGGATAAGTCTGAGACCTTAGCAGACAACGAGAAAGGGTGGGTTCTGACCTCCATCTGTGTAGCAGCTGGTATATCAAGAGACCACCAGAGCGTGCTTAGCCTGGCCTCCCTCTGGCATAGGGGCTGAGAACTCAGCAGACCAACTTAGAGTCCCAAAATCAGTCCCCCCTTAGGGATCTTCCCAAATATTTCTCTGAGTTCCTGCTAGTAGGGGTCCAAACCTTAGAAGGAATCCTGAGTATACCTAACTGGAACCTGACTTTGGCTTCTATGGGTACTCCTGAGTAGCTGATCTGAAGCCATCAATTCCCTCTAAAATAAAACGAGAGAACCTGAAACCTGGACCAGCCAGCATTATAGAACCAATAAGAAAATGACCAAGGCACATCAGTAATTGCTTGTATCATTCAACTTACTTCAACTTAATTCTCATATCAAAATCATAAACAACAAAAGAAATTCACATGCCAAAATCACAACGAAAAAATAATAAAATGGAAAGCCAAAACACTATGTCCCCACCCAACTCCACCAGTCCTGTAGAAGAATTTGACAAGGAGAATCCCCTACAGATAACCCAGGGAACAGAATTTAAAAGAACAATCATAAACATAATCAAGGAATTTAATGAATTTAAAGAACATATGAACAAACAAATCAAAGAACTAAAAGAAAATAGGGATAAACTTCTGAACGAATTCACAGAAGAGATAGAAACACTGAATAAAATTCAGGCAGAAATGAAGAAGAAAGTAAAAAACTCAGTAAGCCAACTTGAAACAACAGCGGAAAGCCTCATTGCTAGAATGAATGAAATGGAAAAGAGAATATCAACACTGGAGGATAAAGTTGAGGAACTGGAATACTCAAGCAAAGATTATGAAAAATTTTTTAAAAAACACAGAAAAAGAATATGCAAGAGATGTGGGACACCATGAAAAGACCAAATCTACATATCATAGGCATAGAGGAAGAAGAATTTCAGTTTAATGATATTGACCAGATCTTAAACAGGATTGTAGAAGAGAGTTTCCTGAAATTAAGGAAAAACATCCCCATACAAATACAGGAAGCACATAGAACATCAAATAGAAAGGATCAGAAAAGAAACTTCCCATGATATATCATAGTAAAAATACTAAACGTACAGAACAAAGAGAGGATGCTGAAAGCAGCAAAATAAAATAACAAAGGAAAGCCCATCAGAATTACAGCTGACTTATCAATGCAAACTATGAAAGACAGAAGAACCTGGACCAAGGTATTTCAAGTTCTACATGACAATAGATGCCAACCCAGAATACTTTACCCAGCAAAAATGTCTATTATAGTTGAGGGTCAAAGAAAAATCTCCCATGACATGAAAAGCCTGAAAGAATACATGTCCATGAAACCAGCCCTTCAGAGAATACTTGAAGCAATATAGAGAGAGGAAAAAGGAACAACTATACAATGAAGGGACAATTAAAGAAAATAAAGGTATAATTGTGGAAATACAAAATTAACAACACAAACAGCAATCAAAATGACAGCAACCAATACATATATTTCAATAATAACCTTTAATATCAATGGACTGAACTCCCCAATCAAAAAACACAGGCTAAGTGAATGGATTAACAAACAAAATCTATATTTTGCTCTCTGCAAGAAACCCATCTCATGTTCAAGGATGGGCACTACCTTAAAGTGAAAGGATGGAAAAGAATATTCCAAGAAAATGGCTAAGAAAAAAGCAGGGGTTACAATTCTAACATCAAGCAAAATAGACTTCAAATTAAAACTAATCAGAAGAGATAAGGAAGATCATTTCATTCTGATCAAAGATACAATTAACCAAGAAGATATTAAAATCCTTAACATATATGCATCAAACTCTGGTGCAACTAAATTTATAAAACAACACTACAGGACTTTATGACACAGATTAACGCCAACTCAATACCCCACTGGCTCCATTAGACAGGTCAATAAGACAAAGAATAAACTGAGAGATACCTCAATTAAATGATACCATACCTTAAATGGACCTAACAGACATCTTTCAAATATTCCATCCAAGCACCACAGAATACAGTTTCTACTCAGCACCCCATGGAACTTTTTCAAAAATTGACCACATACTGGGCCACAAAACAAACCTCAACAAATACAAAAAAAAAAAAAATGAAATAATTTCATGCATTCTATCAAACCACAATGTTCAAAATCAACACTGTAAGAAACCCTAGTCAGTACAGGAACTCATGGCAATTAAACAACACACTCCTAAACAATGAGTGGGTCAAAGGAGAACATAAAAAAGAAATGAAAGTATTCCTGGAATTCAAGGAAAAGGACAATACAACACAAAAGAACCTCTGGAACACTTTAAAAGCAGTCCTAAGAGGGAAATTTATAGATCTACATGCCTACATTAAAAATTTAGAAAGAGCCCAAATAAATGACCTAACATTGAAACTTAAGTCACTGGAAAGGCAAGAGCAAATGAAACCCAAACCAAGCAGAAGAGAAGAAATAAAAATCAGATTAGAAATTAATGAAATAGAAACAAAGAAAACTATACAAAGAATCAATGAATCTAAGAGCTGGTTCTTTGCAAAGCTAAACAAAATAGACAGACCCCTATCTTAGTTAACCAAGAGAAAAAAAAAGCAAATCCAGATTAACAAAATCAGAGATGAAAGGGGAAACATCACAACAGACACCCAAAAGATCTAGACCATTATAAGGGAATATTTTAAAAATTTATACTCTACTAAATTTGAAAATCTAAAAGAAATGGATGGATATCTAAACTCATGGGAACCACCAAAATTAAACCAAGAACACATCAACAATTTAAATAGAATAATAACATATAAGGAAACTAAACAAATCCCAGACCCAGATGGATTTACAGCACGATTCCATTGGACATTTAAAGAAGCATTTCAATGAATACTTCTTTAAGTATTCAACATGATAGAAGCAGAGGGAAAACTAACAAATTCCTTCTATAAGCCAGCATCATTCTAATACCCAAACCAGGTAAAGTCACAACCAAAATAGATCCAAATCATTAATGAACACAGATGCAAAAATTCTCAACAAAGTAATTGCAAACTGCATACAGACACACATCAAAAAAAAATCATTCACCATGATCAAGTGGGCTTTATTCCAGAGATTCAGGGATGGTTCAATATAAGTCAGTAAATGTCATTATTCATCTAAATGGATTCAAAGACAAAAAAACTCATTGTCAACTCAATAGATGAAAAAACCTTTTGACAAAATTCAGTATGCATTTATGTTCAAAGTCCTAGAGGGAATTAGACTAGAGGGACCACACCTCAACATAATTAAAGCTATATACAACAAACCGATAGCCAACATCATTTTAAATGGAGAAAAACTGGACGCATTCCATTAAAATCAGGAACCAGACAAGGATGTCCACTATCTCCACTCCTTTTCAACATAGTGCTTGAAACACTTGCTACAGCAAGAAAGAAATTAAAGGCCTGCTAATTGCAAAAGAAGGAGTCAAACTATACCTTTTTGCAGATGATATGATACTGTATCTAAGAGATCCCTAAAATTCCACCATAAAACTCCTATAACTGTTCAATACTTTCAGTTTTGTGGCAAGTTATAAAATTAATCTACAAAAATCAGTAGACTTTCTATATACCAATATCAAGCAATTGGAGAAAGAGTACAGAGAAGTGCTCCCATTCACAATTTCTGCAAAAATATAATATATATATACACATATATATGAATAAATCTGATGAAAGACACTAAAGATCTCTACAATGAAAATTTTAAATCATTAAAACATGAGATTGAAGAAGACACCAGGAGATGGAAGCACCTCCCATGCTCATGGATTGAAAGAATTAATACCATGAAAATGACCATCCTGTCAAAAGCAATATATAGATTCAGTGCAATTCCAATTAAAATCCCCATGACATGCTTCACAGAAGTAGAACGAAAAATGTTTTAATTTGTATGGAAGCACAAAAGGCCCTGAATAGCCAAAGCAACCCTGAGCACAAAGAGCATCGCTGTGGGGATTGCTATACCAGATCTCAAAGTATCCTACAGAGCTATAGTCATAAAAACAGTATGATATTGGCACAAAAATAGACACATAGATCAATGGATCATGATTGAAAACCAAAACCCATGTACATGCAATTTCAGCCACCTGATATTTGAAAAAGATCCCAAGAACACACAACGGAGGAAAGATAGCATCTTCAACAAATGCTGCTAGCAAAACTCGATCTCCACCTGTAGAAGAATGAAACTAGATCCTTGTCTTTCACTTTGCTCAAAAGTCAAATCCAAATGGATCAAAGACCTCAATGTGAAACTGGAAACCCTAAAACTATTAGAAGAAAATATTGGCTGTAACTTACAAGATATAGGTGTAGGAAAGCATTTTTAAAATCAGACAGGAGTTGCTCAGGAATTAAGGTCAGCAATCAGCAAGTGGGACCTCATTAAACTAGAAGGCTTCTGTACAGCTAAAGAAACAATCAAAAAAGTGAAGAGAAAATACAAACAGTGGGGAAAAAATATCTTCATCCATGACACATCTGACAGAGATTTAACATCCAGAATATATAAAGAACTCAAAAAACAAAGAAGCAAGAAAGGAAGTAACCTAATTAAAAGATGAGCTAAGGAGCTGAACAGAGAATTCTCAAAAGAAGAAATAAAGATGGTTAAGAAACATCTCAAAAAGTGTTCAACATCGTTAGTAAATAGGGAAATGCAAATTAAAACCACCCTAAGGTATCACCTTACCCCAACCAGTCTGGCTAGGATAAAGACAACAAGTGCTACCAAATGCTGGCAAGAATGTGGAGAAAGGGAAACACTCAGTCATTGCTGGTGGGATTGCAAACTCATGCAACCCCAATGGAAAACATTGTAGAGAAATCTTAAACAACTAAAAATGAACCTACCACATGGCCCAGTTATGTCACTCCTTGGCATATACCCAAAGGACTCATCCTATTGTAGAGACACTTGCACAACCATATTTGTTGCTGCTCTTTTCACGATAGCTAAGAGATGGCATCAACGTAAGTGCTCCTCAACTGATGAGTGGTTAACAAAAGTGTGGTATATTTACATAATGGAGTTCCATTCAGTAGTGAAGAATGATGAAACAATGGAATTTGCAGGTAAATGGATGGATCTGGAAACTGTAATACTTAGTGAAGTAACACAGACTCAGGAAAATTTAAAAGACATGTGTTCTCCTTCATTTGTGGATCTTAGCACTAAATCGTTTTAAATTCCTTGTCCTTTTAATAAGATGATACTCTACAAGCATCTCTTCTGCATGAAATAACTGCCATTCATTATGACTTCAACAGTGCCTGATTGCAAAGCATCATCACAATTGGGCTTGTTGTTGGTTGTGCTCCTTCATTAAAGGAGGGGCAAACAGCATCACTGGACCTTCACCAGAGCATCCAGCCACTCTTCCCAGCCAACTATATGTAATTTGGCCCTAATCACACCTGGTCTCCTAGATGTGTGGAGGGCTAAATTGTACAATCTGGGAAAGGCTAGAAAGAGAAGGCTTGACCCACCCTGGGTAAAGGCTTTCTAATGTGCATACCTTCCGGTCATTCATACACCTCAGCAACCCCTCATTTATCTTGGTAAATAAGATCAGTAAATTCATTGGTTCCCCAGTAAAATCTTAATTAAACACTGGTTTGCTACTGGAACCTTAAATGGGAATAAGCATTGCTTAGTATCCCAAGGAAAATAATTCTCGCAACAGATGGAAAATTTATTTGTTAATGTTATTATGTCTTATAATTATTTTTTTAAAAAAAGAAAATGAGAATGTGAAAGATTTTAAAAGCATATGGGAATGGAGATGCTTTTCAAAGTAGGAAGAAAAAAAAGAGACTGCCTGAGCAAGTGATGAAAGTCTGTGTAGGTTTGTTATGATATATAAAGGATGAGACAAAAATAATATGTACATAATCCTAAAATTTCTAAGGTCATAGTTTTGTCAACTAGTTTACAGAATAAAATATATATCTAGTTAAGGTTTATCTGAGAACATTTTGTTTCTTCACCCACACTTTATCTACATAGCACGTGGTAAGTAAAAGTACCAGAATGGTGAATCTAACCTTATTGGATGTTGTCCTAATTTGTTTGTTCATTGCTGTGACAAAACACTCCGACCATTACTAACTTGGGGAGGAAAGGGTTTATTTTTCTTACATCTCCCAGGTCACAGTTCATCAGGGAGCCCAAGGGGCTCAGGGCAGGTACCTGGAGGCAGGAGCTGGAGCACAAGCCATGGAGGAACACTGCTTACTGGCTTGTTCCCTGGTCCCTGCTCAGCCTGCTTTTTTATGCAACACAGGCCCACATGCCCAGGGGTGGCACCACCCATAGTGGGCTGGGCTCCCCCACATCATTCATCAAGAAGATGTTCCACAGACATGGCCACAGGCCAGTCCAATAGAGGAAATTCCCCAATTGAGGCTCTTTCAACCCAGATGTGTCAAGTTGACACTGAAGCTATACAGCACAATTGATCCCTTTTCAACTTGAAACACAAACAGATCACTATTAAATCACAGCCTTTCCAATTCTTGTTCCCAAGATATGATGTTAATATCACAACACAAGACAGTACAACCTTAAAAGCCCCCCACAGTCCTTAAAAAAATCCAAACCTTTAAAAGTCCTCAGTCTCTTTTAAAAGTCTCTTAACTGTGGGCTTCTGTAAAACCCGAAACAAGTACTGTCTTATTTCAAAGGGAAGAATCAGGCATACCTAATCAAAACTGAAGTCCAGCAAAGTAGCTCAAGGCTGGACATCTGGGATTCACTCACAATCTTCTGGCCTCCAAAAGATTCTGGCAGCTCTGCTTCTCTGACTCTGTGGACGACAGCACATACAGCTCATCTCACAGACCCAGACCAGCTCCATTCTCCACCTACTGCTGTCCCATGGTCCTAGCATCTCCAAAACACTGGGGTCTCCACTGAAACTGCGGCTATACCTTCATCAATGACCTCTTCTTCCCTCTTGGGGTGAAAAGCCTCAGATTTTCTCCATGACCCCTCAATCCTGAGGGCTTCACTGCAACTGAAGCTGCACTTTCACCTATGGCCTTTCCTGGTCTCATAGAGTGACAAGCCTCAACTACTCTCTGTGGCCCCTTCATGCTTTCAACACCATAACCATGAAGGAAACTCTTACACATTACCAAGTCCTGCTTCCAGCTATAGATGGAAGCTCAGGTCCCTTCTGTTTGCTGACCCTGAGGAAATACCCTCCAGAAGACTTCACCACAGTGATGCTGGTTTCTTGTTTCTTACAGCTGATTTTTCAGACCCAGCTAAACAGCCTCAATTGTCCCAGTAAAGCAAAGGTTGTACTTCAGGCTCTGGTCTCTTAATCACAGCTGATTGCTCAGCCCTAGCTGACCAGAACCCATAGATTCTCAATTCAAAATATCACTCATCAAAAAGATGCCTCACATAAATGGCCATAGTTCAGTCCAATAGAGGAAATTCCCAAATTGAGGCTCCCTCAACCGAGGTGTGTCAAGTTGACACTAAAGCTATCCAGCACAGATGTTTAACAGCCATATTTTGAGGCTTATACTAACTAATCTGGTCAGAGGGACTTAAAGGACAGTTTTTGCCCCTTTCCCTCCAACGTTGATTAAGTGTCACAGGACTATGGAACATCTTACAAAATGTCCTCTAACTGTGATGAGTCACCTGTCTTCCTGTTCATGGAGGCCATGGAGACCCCATCAAATGGGCTTGAACAAGTGTCCAGTCTACAAAGAGGAGGGTCAATGTAGAGTAAACATTTCCTCCATGCTTCCAAGTGAGGCCAGCCATGGTTGAGTAGGATCTTTGACTTATCTTCACATAGATGGGACTGGTAAAAGAAAGGAACCAGGGGCCCTTCCCAAGTCCATGTGACCCCTGAGGAACAGATCCTCAAATGACCTTAAGTGTAAAAATAAATTGATTTACTTGGGCCAACTGTATGGTCTTAAACCCCCCAAAAGGAAAGTATAACCAAAGAGCAAAGTGATCAGTGTATTTTTTAAGAGGTCAATGGATTACACTTCCCAGACATTTGGTTTAAGTCCACATAAAAAGTTATTTTAACAATTATTTCTCATTGAAGGTTTTATTCTGAATCAGAAAGTGCTGCTCAGATGTAAGACTTCAAATCTTGGTCTGCAATATTTTAGTGCCCACTGGTATTTAAGAGAGACAGCTTACTGTTGTTCTAAAATGATGGCCAAATTTATTGTCTCCCCCTATCTATAAGCCTTTGAGGGTGAACTGACACTGATCCTATCCACTCCAACAGCTATCAAAATGTCTGAAAGCAAGTCCTGAATCCATCACTCTGGAGTCCAGCCTTGGCAAACAAAAGAAAAGTGAGGAGGATCCCAATAGAGGGATGCTTTTGGAAGCTCTTGTCAAGAAATTACAATGGACTCTCATATGAACATTTGAAAATTGCCCTGTTCTGACTTTTTCTAGTTCTCTGTCTATAACTTGTAATGCTAGTTACTCTTGCCTTTACTTCTCCTTCACATCTCCTATTCACCAGTCAAGGACTTTCTTTCACCCTACATATAAGAGTTACACAATTTGCGAGTCTTTCAGTTAGACCCACTGAAGGGGTATCCTAATTGCCTCACCCTACATCCCTGTTCAGCATGGAAGAAGTCAGAGTGTTCTATGTCCCGATTCCCTATCCACAAGATGGGTAAGCTCTTCAGAGAGTGGTGTGATACAAACAGGATGTAGGAATTGGCTAGGCAGTTACTGTAAAAATATTCCAAAGAAAAGTAGCCAGTTTCTTGGCTAAATATCAAAATCAAAATGTCCTTTGGCCGCTTAGTAACATACTCTGTTCCAAAGGCCAAAAATGTCTAAAGTATTTTGGAGCTCTTATCTAGTCCTTAAAATGTTTTAGGATTACCTCTTCAGAGGATGGAACATTAGAGTAGCAAAAATCCCCACAAAAAAAAAAAAGGAGTTATTACATGAATTTATCAGAAAAATGTCATGGGGAGATATGGGAAGAGTTGGAGGGGAGGGAGTGGTCAAGGATTTGATCAAAACACCCTATATGATTATATGCTTCTATGAAATTCTCAGTAAATTATTTTAAAAATGATAATATAAAACCTCTTGATAAATTGATTTCATAAACATACAATGAGAATACCTTTTTAATGCATAGGAATGAAAAAATAAAAATCCAGTATGCCAATAAAGTGATAAATTATAATTGTATGAAGAAATAAATCAGTATATGACAAGTGATAATACATTTTCTTGAAGTTGTTTGAATGTAGCCCTTCGGCAAACAAAGCCTCTTTTAAAATAGCAAATCAGTAAGGAAAACTAGCCTTAAGGACTTTGAACAAAATTTAAGATACTATTTTTATGCTTAGGAAACAACAGCATGAAATATAAAATCATATGACAGAATATGTACTTTTTCACAGCATGTATGAATTTAAGACGCAATACTAATGATAAACCTTTGTTCAGTGAGAACTATTTTAAGAAGACTTTATCAGAACAAATATTAAGTGTTTTACATGCCTGATAGGAGCACACATAGGAGGATGCAGTGCTAGGCCTTTTCAAAAAAGGGCCTTCCTCAGCAAAGTAGACTTCAGCATATCACAGGTGGGAAGGTCAGCAAAAAAACATAACTTTATCAATATTTCAGAAAATCAGGATCACCACAGCTACAAAAGATTTCTCTTTGACCTTCCTTCTCAAACATCTAGAGAGGTGGATTTCAAATTATTCAAGATTCTGTTTTCACTTTTGATTCAAAGACAAATATATTTATTGCTTTTCACGCATGTTGGTTATTGCTAAAATATTGTTCTCCAGTGGAATAAAGTGGATAAATTTCAGTAGCGATGTAGAAGAAATTCATTATAATGAAAAACAGGTTCTACTGAATTAAACTTCAGCCTCCTCAGTCAAAACTATGCAATGGAAAGAGCCACTCCTGAGAGCCACAGGAAGATGACATTTTTTCTATGACAGAGGAAAATTCACTCCCTTGTTTTTGGTAGTGATTTTATGCTCTTCCTTCATTCCATGGAATTTCTCCTTCAGTTATTTTTTCCTTCTTTTAACTAAGCAATGGCTCTTTACTGACACTTGTAAGCCTTTTTGAAATACAACAATGAGAAAAACAAAATCTTAAAAATTAGAAATAGACATATAAATTATAATTTTCTAATATTCTACATGAAACACTAATAGATGTGGAAATTTAAAAATTGTATTTGAAGAAACTGGAAAATGAGGCTTTGCATGACTATGAATATATATATTGATATATCATTTATTTCATTGTCATCATAAATTCTTCTTTTTTCCTATGATACTCACAGTTATTCCATAGTCACCACTGTTTCCCTCTAATCGAGTTTATAATTACATATAGTTATATGTATGAATGGCTAAGATCCATACTATGCCTTTGTGTGTGTGTGTGTGTGTGTGCATATGTCTGTGTAGATACTCCAGTATGTCTACAGGTCAGTAGATGATTGCATATGTATATGCATGTGTGTGGAGACAAGATATTGACATTTAGTGGCTTCCTCAGTCATTCTCTACTATTGTTTTTGATACAAGGCATCTGACTAAATGTGGAGCTTTCTGATTCAGTCAACAATCTCCAGGGATCCTTTTGAAAAACCTAGGCGCCATGAGGCCACCTGATAAGAATGCCTGACAAGAGGTCAAGCATTGAGAAACTAGCTTATCAGAAAAACAGGACGTAGTGGTCAAGCCATCTGCATCTGGCAATCCCTGGGGCTCGATACCAGGAAATCAGATCTGTACCATAAGTCACCCACCCAGAATTTAACAACTTAACTTCCTCATGCTTTATACTTGTTTGAATGGGCCAATAACCATGCTTCTGCTTCTGTACCCCACTTCTGCTCTATAAAAGTGCCAAAACCCAGCATGGGGGCACGCAAGTCCTCCGAGGAGACTTTGTGCCCACAGGTACCTGTGTACTAAATAAACCTCTTGCTGTTGCAACCCGAAGGCTGACTTGTCCTCAGTGGTTTCACTCTTACATTTGGAGGTCCCACCGAGATCTGTTGGACAAGAGGGGACCACCGGGGCAACTCGAGCCTTGCGGGGAGGTGAGTCGGCTGGCTAACTGTTGTCTGTGTTGTCTGTGTACTTGTTTGCCCGTGGTT
>NW_008329138.1:4129369-4132094 GCF_000622305.1 Nannospalax galili | reverse complement strand
AAGAAAACAATATGGGTAGAAGGAGCTACTGGAGCCAAGCGCTACTGCTGGACTACAAACAGGGAGGTTCAGCTTGCTTCAGGAACGGTGACTCATACCTTCCTGCATGTACCAGACTGCCCCTACCCCCTGCTAGGACGGGACCTTTTAACCAAGCTTGGAGCACACATCTATTTTGAAAATAAGGGAGCCAAGATTACTGATTCTAAAGGAGCACCTATACAAGTGCTCACCCTTAAATTAGAAGATGAATATAGACTGCATCATGATCCCCATCCTGTCCAAACAGGCATAGATCAGTGGCTGGCCAAGTACCCAGACGCTTGGGCGGAGACAGGGGGAATGGGGCTGGCCATACATCAGCCACCCCTAATTATTGAACTAAAAGCCACCGTGACCCCGGTGGCTGTCAAGCAATATCCTATGACAGCCGAAGCCCGCCAAGGAATTAGGCCACACATTAAAAGACTGCTGGAACAAGGGATATTAATCCCATGCCGGTCAGCCTGGAACACCCCTCTGTTGCCTGTTAAGAAACCTGGGAGCGGGGATTACAGACCAGTGCAGGACCTGAGGGAAATCAACAAGCGGGTAGAAGATATCCACCCCACGGTCCCAAACCCTTATAACTTGTTGAGCACCCTGTCTCCCAGCCATACCTGGTACTCTGTATTGGACCTGAAAGATGCCTTCTTCTGCCTAAAGCTGCACCACCAGAGTCAGCCCCTGTTCGCCTTCGAATGGAAGGACTCCGATCTGGGAATTTCTGGTCAGCTTACTTGGACACGGCTGCCACAGGGATTCAAGAACAGCCCCACCCTCTTTGATGAGGCCCTGCACCAAGATCTGACTGCTTTCAGGACCCTCCACCCCCACCTGATTCTGTTGCAGTATGTAGATGACATTTTGCTGGCGGCAGAAACACGGGAAGAGTGCCTAACAGGTACGGAGGCTCTCTTGCAAGAGTTGGGGCTGATGGGCTACAGGGCCTCTGCAAAGAAGGCGCAGCTCTGCCAACAAGAGGTAACCTATTTGGGGTACCGATTGAACGGAGGGCAGAGATGGCTGACACAAGCCCGCCAGGAGACCATCTTGGGCATCCCGACACCTCGTGATCACAGACAGGTGAGAGAATTTTTGGGGACTGCCGGGTTCTGTCGCCTATGGATTCCAGGGTTCACGGAAATGGCGGCCCCCCCTGTACCTCTTAACCAAGACTACACTCCCGAGGACAGAAAGTTGCTCGAGAAAATAGGAGCATCTAACAACCCAGAGACAGGATATTGGGAATACCAAGGGAAGACAGTTCTACCTCAGGGGTCAGTAGAAGAACTACTGGATGAGCTTCACAAATGGACTCACCTGGAGGTAACGAAAATGAAAACATTAATTGAACGAGAAGAAACCATTCATTATCTCCCAAACAAAGATGCCATCTTACAAAAGATCGTCAAGAACTGTAAGGCTTGTGCCCAGGTAAACTGGGGCAAGAGCAGAGCCCAGGAAGGAATAAGGCAAAGGGGCCACAGGCCCGGAGTCCATTGGGAGATTGATTTCACTGAAGTCAAACCAGGAATGTATGGATACAAGTACTTGTTGGTTTTTATTGACACCTTCTCAGGATGGCCAGAGGCATACCCGACAAAAAAAAATGGTGTCTAAGAAGCTATTGGAAGACATCTTTCCTCGATTCGGGATGCCTCAGGTAATAGGGTCAGATAATGGACTGGCCTTCGTCTCCCAGGTAAGTCAGACAGTGGCCAGGTTACTGGGGATCGAATGGAAATTACATTGTGCTTACAGACCCCAGAGCTCAGGTCAGGTAGAACGAATGAATAGAACTATTAAGGAGGCTTTAACTAAATTTTCGCTGGCAACTGGCACTAAGGACTGGGTGACTCTCCTGCCCTTAGCTCTATATCGAGCCAGGAATACCCCTGGACCTAGTGGGTTAACTCCGTTTGAAATCCTGTACGGGGCTCCCCCTCCGGCTGTCTCTTTCTTAGATCCAGATATCTCTAACTTCGCTAACACCCCCTCCCTGCAGGCGCACTTGCGAGCACTACAGTTAGCTCACCAGGAGATCTGGAAACCTTTAGCAGCTGCCTATCAAGATTCTGTTAACACCCCTATTACACCCCATCCCTTTCAGCCCGGTGACACCGTCTGGGTCCGGAGACACTAGACTCGGAGCCTAGAGCCCCACTGGAAAGGACCCTACACTGTCCTCCTCACGACTCCCACAGCCCTCAAAGTGGACGGGATTGCAGCCTGGATCCACGCTTCACACATTAAGGCAGCTGACCCTGTGCACCGAGAACCCTCGAGGGAAGGGCAAGAACAATGGCGGCTGACCCGGACACCCAACCCCCTAAAGATAAGACTTGTCAAAGAAAAATGATAATCATGTTACTCTGGGTAAATCTATTTAGTTATGAATTTGCTCCCAGTAATGGGAGCCCCCATACAGCTGTGCCGACCCCCTGGCGAGTAATTAATCAAATGGGCATTGTAGTGTTTGAAGTCCACAAAACGGCACCAAAAGACACATGGTGGCCCACATTGTATCCAGATTTGTGCAAGTTAGCCTTAGGAGTACCGGAGCCTTGGGACTTAGAAGGAACCCACGATACTGTAAAGGCACCCAGCCTGGCAATTCCTCCCGGGAGACTGGGACTGGACCCATGGGGAGGATGCGGCCCTCCTGAACACCAGGCCATGTTGC
>NW_008329138.1:4123639-4128286 GCF_000622305.1 Nannospalax galili | reverse complement strand
AGAAATCCATAACACCCACTAAGAATTTATCTATTTTATCATTCGTTGAAGTCATAGGCCCTGGTAAATTTGTAAGATCCTTAATATGCACTATATAATAAAAACATCACAATCTGGGTTTGGAGAATTTTTTCCTCAGGCTGTCACAAGGACTATGGGAGGAGGGGATTGGATGCCACGTGTACCTCCCAGCAGTGAATTTGCCTTACAGTCTCCAACAGAAAATGAGTGTATTTTATTGGGAAAGGAAGAGGGAAGGATAAGGAAAGATCCATGAGGGTAAATGGGAAGAAAGAGCTCATGAGAGGAGGGAAAATACAAGACAGGTAAATTATCAAGGGAAGAATAAGGAAATGGGGGTACTATAACTGGGGAGGGAGAAATGAGGGTTAGACAAGGAGAGAGGAGAGAGAGAGAGAGACAGAGAGAGGAGAAATTATGCTTAGGTTGTGTTAAAAACTGTAGGTTATGCATTTGTTCAAAAGCCTATAGAAAAATATACATACAATATCTGAACTTGCACATAGCTGAATGTTGTTGAAAAACCTAGGCGCCATGAGGCCACCTGATAGGAATGCCTGACAAGAGGTCAAGCATTGAGAAACTAGCTTATCAGAAAAACAGGACGTAGTGGTCAAGCCATCTGCATCTGGCAATCCCCGGGGCTCGATACCAGGAAATCAGATCTGTACCATAAGTCACCCACCCAGAATTTAGCAACTTAACTTCCTCATGCTTTGTACTCGTTTGAATGGGCCAATAACCATGCTTCTGCTTCTGTACCCCGCTTCTGCTCTATAAAAGTGCCAAAACCCAGCATGGGGGCACGCAAGTCCTCCGAGGATACTTTGTGCCCACAGGTACCTGTGTACTAAATAAACCTCTTGCTGTTGCAACCCGAAGGCTGACTTGTCCTCAGTGGTTTCACTCTTACACTTTCTCTCTACCCCACTTGTGCTAAAGTTGCAGAAGCACAGGATACTTGACATTTTTGTGGGTTTCAAGAATCCAAACTTTGGGACTCATGCTTGCACAGCAAGCACTTTGTCGACTAGCCATCTTCCTAGCCAAGGTCCATTTATTTGAAATATTTGAAAAACATTCAAAAATTTCCCTCTCTACCTATGAATTATTATTGACATCTCTATATATTTACTGATTCTTTTGAATCGGATATTTTTCATTGTTTTGTGTCCATGCAATGAAATGGTCTAAGTTATTTAGCACCCTGCATTACCTGTCCCCTTTGCAATTAGCATCTGTCTTAGTACTTACCTTGTTGCTTTGGTAAAATGCTCTGACAAAAGCAATTTAAGGGGAAGAGTTTTACTTGGCTCCCATGTCCACAGGATAGGCCATCATGTAGGAGAAGTGCCAGGGTCAAGAATTTGAGGCTGCTTGTCAGATTGCATCTGCAGTCCAGAAGCAGTGGTTGAGGAATGCTCAGGCTCAGATAACTTCATTTTTATGCAGACCTGGGGCACAAGCCCAGGGAATGGGGCCTGTCTGCAGTAGGGGATTGCTTCCCTCCTCAGCTAATCTAATAAAGACAATCCCTCCAAGGGGCGTCCAGTGGCTAACTTAATCTACATAATCCCTCAAGGGTGTGCTGGGAGGTCTGTCTCCCAAGTGATTCCAGATCACCTAGCTTGGCAACACTAAGCATCACAGTATTGCAGCACCACACTAATGACAAGTGTTAGTTCAGTAAGAACTATTTTAAGAACAGGACAAATATTAAGTGTTTCACAAAACTGATAGAAGCATGCATAGAAGGATGCAGTGCTAGGCCTTTTCAAGAAAGGGCCTTCCTCAGCAAAGTAGACCTCAGCATATCAGAGGTAGGGAGGTCAGCAAAAAACATCAGGCATCCATTGAGAAAGGGAGAAATCCTGAGCTGCAGGGTTTCACAGTTTCTTGAGAATTCCCAGGGCTGGGCAATTTGCTCTTAAAGACCACAGAACCACTACAGGGCAAGAGTCTGCTTTCACCACCTACTAAGTGGCAAAGACATTCTTAGCTAGCATGTATAAGCACACAGTGAGGGCTTATTGTGTACCCTGATTTCTCTCTTCTCATTCCATCCCTGTATTTCATTCTTGTGGAGGAGGAGACTAAGAACTTGTGAAAACAAACAATGATGAAATTTAGAGAGAAATATTATTATTAGATTGTTCCTTAACAAACTTTCTTGTTTGTTGTTAAAGATCCCCTTCCATTCCAAGGTAGAAAATAACTTTGAAAAGAATGCAATTCTAAAGTTTGATAAATGCATGTGTCTTGGCATTACATTTTTGCTGGTTTTTTAAAATATTTTATTTTTTAATTTAGATTTTTATTGAAATTTTGTGATTGTCAAACAATATAGTTTGATGGTTTTGATGGTATTTAGATCCTCTCCCCTACCCACACCACCCCTAACTATTCAAGGGCCTTATAATGAACAAATAATAATAATAATGAAAAAAATCTAAATATTTGAAGTTAAAAAGCTAATTTCTTCAGCTAAAGAAGGAAACACTGAGAATTGAAAATGCCTTCTCTTTCTTGTCCATCTGAGAATTCACACTTGTTTCCCATACCCACCTGCTACCTATGAGTATTTTAATTTGGATGAGATGCTGACAAAATGAACTTCAAAGGAAAAGCAATGGATGTTTATTTTTGTAACTTTCCAAAAACTAATTCATTTTATTACTTAAATTAGGCTCTAAAATAATATCTTAAGTGTTCATTTTTTTCTACAATATACCCATACGTTTTCACACTAAATTTTCCTTGCTTTACGTATCTTGTTTAAGAAAATGTGGTTTATGCAAAAATCAGAAAACTGTTTGCTTTTCATTATGTCAAAGCTTAGTCTTATTTATATTTAAACATTAAATTTGCTTGCAATTTATTTTTGTTCATTGGGAAGCACACAAATATAAATACAAAAATTCAATTTACTTAATACCGTTTACTGATTAGATTATTTTTCTACTGGCTAATGCTCTCAATTTGATTATAAAACAGTTTGTAGAGTACAATTCTGCTTTTATAAGAGGTAGGAAACACAAAAATATATAAAATACATATTGCATTGCTGTGTGTGATCCTGTCGATAACTGCACACATATAAATTGGCATGTGCCATTTCAATACACATTCCTGAGATGAACTGTCCCTGTGCCTCTGCTACTGCTTCCTGCACATTCTCCACATGTCATAATGGTCTTTCCTTCTTTCCTTCCTCTTCTCTTTCTGTCTCTGTCTTTTTTTCCACCTATTTTTATTTGTGTGTGTGTGTTGGTACTGGCAGTGAAACCCAGGGCCCTGCATATGTTGCACCCAGATCTCATGACCCCCAATGACCACCAAGAAGTCTGGAGTGTATGCAACAGCAAAGAGCCTTTATTCGGGCTTAAGCTCGGGCCCTCAGATTTCACCAATGCAGCAGATCCATACTGAGAGCCCCAAATTAGACTGGGGAAAGCTTTTTATAGGGAGTTTTGCTGAAGCCTGTGCACACAAGATGCACTTTAAAATGATTGGATGATTCTATGTTGTGAGTGGGGAGGATTTGTATTGGTAGGGGCTGTCTTTAGGAAATTGGAATGTGCTGTTATCTGTAGAGCCAGAGGTTTCTGTTTCTACCTTATAAGGCTTTTACATGTCTGGGCTTGCTTGAAACAGCTAGCCAAAATAGAGCCAGTGTATTCTGACTCTTGCATTTTCTCCCTAGAGTTATGGCAGGGGTTAAATCTTCAAGCCAAGCAAATTACAGAAGCAGAAAGAAGCAGTTAGAAAAGTCATAGTCCCACATTTCCCCTTCTCCTAGTAACTAGGGATGACCCAATCATGGGTCTGGGTTGGGGTCTCTAATGAGGGGGTCCAAGGCCTGATACTGGGACCTCTGGACCATGAGTTGTACTGTACTTACCCGTTCTCTACTAAAGGCAGTCAGCCAATTGATGATACATGGCCCAATAGTTAACATTAATAGGAGGAGACTTATGGGCACAGCCAAGTCTGAAACCAAGGTGATGAGCCAGGGAGACGAATTAAACAGTTGTTCATATCACCTAGGGTCTTTTTGGTCTCTATCCTTGATACATTTCCTGAACAGAGCCATAGAATCTCTAATCAGACGAGAATGGTTAGCATAAAAATAGCATTCTTCTTCTTTTTTTTTTTTAATTAGAAGAAGCATTTCATTACAACAGCATTAACCTATTCAATAACATATTTCTGAGCTAGGGTGCGTCTCATAAAATTGGTTGTACATTTTTAGGTTTAGAGTTGAATTATTACAGTTATACAATTACAATCTTTTACTCATTATAAACTCTATAAGACATAAAATTAAATGAGGTTTTAACGTTTAAAAAAGATCTCCACTTCGTTGTTTAAGTACACAGTTTCATACAGAAAAATTCATTTTAAGGCAATTGACATTGAGATGTTTTCACATGCATTTCTAATCTCTATATATATGACTATTACTGGTCACAGTAGCTTACTTTCTGAGTTCTTTGGCATCTGAGCATGAATAAAAACTCGTCAGATAGACAGCCTTCCTCTCCCACTAGAGCCTCCATGCACTGCCTTCCCTGCCACTGTCCACTGTGCTGTCAGCACCCCAATCGATTCCCCCCTATCTGCCAC
>NW_008329138.1:4120050-4122843 GCF_000622305.1 Nannospalax galili | reverse complement strand
ACTGTGTGTCATGCAGATAAATCTTGGGTAATGACCAGTTGGTCTCAAATAAATCTTATCTAGAGATATACTTCTTGGTCTGTTCTGTATGATTTGTCAGTAGATTGTAGGAATAATATGGTTCCCTCTGGTTTTCATGACTAGCTAGGCATTGTTTCTCTCTTGTATCATCTCACCCCTCTATCATGACTTTCCCACTTAAGGTGCCTGCACTTCCCCCCCTTTCTTCCTTACTAATACCCTTGCTCCCATGATCCTACCTCTGTTGAACTGTTTCTTTCTCCTTATCCCCTAGGTTCCTCATATACCCTTCCCTCCCACCTCCCTTAAGCTAACCCAATTTTTATCCATATCTTCCTTATTAAGGCCTGTTACCTACTATTCTTCTCCTTCAGGTTATTTCTTTTCCTTCACCTCACTGTTTCCTTTCCCTTGTCCTGCTTCCTGGAGTTATGTCTGTTTGCCTACTTATTTATCAGTCTGATCCTAGGATCCACATATGAGGGAGAACATAAGTCGATTTTTTTTCTGAGATTGTGTTACTTCCCTTAGTATAACAGTTTCTAGTTCCATCCATTTACCTGCAAATTTCATGATTTCATCTTTCTTTACTGCTGAGTAAAACTCCATCGTATATATGAACCACATTTTCATTATTCACTCATCAATTTAGGGGCACTTAGGTTGCTTCCATCTCTTAGCCATTGTGAAAACAGCAGCAACAAACATGGATGTACAAATGTCTCTGCAATAGGACGAGTTCTTTGGGTATATGCCAAGGAGTGGTATAACTGGGTCAAATGGTAGGTTCATTTGTAGTTTTTTAAGAGTTCTCCACACTGCGTTCCATAGGGGTTGAACGGGTTTGCAGCCCCACCAGCAGTGGATGAGTGTTCCCCTTTCCCCACATCCCCTCCAACATTTGGTATCATTTGTTTTCTTGATATTAGCCAGTCTGAGTGGGGTAAGATTAAATCTTAGAGTGGTTTTAATTTGCATTTCCCTGATTATTAGTGATGTTGAACATCTTTTAAGATGTTTCATAGCCATCTTTACTTCTTCTTTTGAAAACTTTCTGTTCAGCTCCTTAGCCCATCTTACAATTGGATTGCTTCTTGTCTTGGTTCTCTGTTTTTTAAGTTTGTTATATATTCTGGTAATTAAACCTCTATCAGATGTGTCACTGGTGAAGATTTTCTCTAATTCTGTGGGTTTTTTGTTTGTTTCCTTGGTTGTCTCCTTTGATGTACAGAAGCTTTTTAGTTTAATGAGGTCCCACTTGTTAATTCTTGCCCTTGTTTCCTGGGCTATTTGTGTGTGATTTAGAAAGTCCTTTCCTACTCCTATATCTTGTAGGTTTTTCCCAAAGTTTTCTTCTAAGAGTTTCAGAGTTTCAGGCTTTACATTGAGGTCTTTGAGCCATTTGGAATTAACTTTTGTGCAGGGTGAAAGATAGGGTTTTTTTTTCATTCTTCTACAAGTGGAGATCCAGTTTTGCCATTTGCTGAACATGCTGTCTTTCCTCCAGTTAATGTTCTTGGCCCCTTTGTCAAATATCAGGTGGCTAAAATTGCAATTACTCATATTTGGGTCTTCACTTTTGTTCCATTTTTCTATGGGTCTATTTTTATGCCAGTGCCATATTGTTTTTATGACTATAGCTCTGTAGTAGAGCTTAAAATATGGTATAGTAGTCCCCCCAGCATTGCTCTTAGTTCTCAGGCTTGTTTTGGCTATCTGGGGTCTCTTGTGCTTCCACATGAATCTTAGGATAGATTTTTCCAA
This sequence comes from Nannospalax galili, assembly GCF_000622305.1. Lineage (NCBI taxonomy): Eukaryota > Metazoa > Chordata > Mammalia > Rodentia > Spalacidae > Nannospalax > Nannospalax galili. The sequence continues at coordinate 4,121,058 of NW_008329138.1, read as the reverse complement.
TTCTGTGAAAAATGTCATGGGGATTTTGATTGGCATTGCATTGAATCTATATATGACTCTTGGTAGGATGGTCATTTTCACAATATTAATTCTTCCAATCCATGAGCATGGGAGGTCCTTCCATCTTCTGATGTCTTCCTCAATTTCTTTCTTTAAAGAGTTAAAATTTTCCTCTTTAATGTCTTTGGTCAGGTTTATTCCAAGGTATTTTTTTTTTTTTGTGGCTATTGTTAATGGGAGGGTTTCCCTGTGCTCTTTCTCTGACTGCTTGTCATTGGTATATAGAAAGGCTATAGACTTTTGTAGGTTAATTTTGTAACCTGCCACTTTACTGAATGTGTTAATAATTTCTAGGAGTTTGCGTGTGGAATTTTTGGAGTCCCTTAGATATATTATCATATCATCTGCAAAAAGGGATAATTTGAGCTCTTCTTTTCCAATTATTACTCCTTTAATTTCCTTCTCTTGTCTTATTGCTCTTGCAAGAGTTTCCAGTACTATGTTAAAGAGAAGTGGGCATAGTGGGCAGCCTTGTCTGCTTCTTGATTTCAATGGGAATGCTTCCAGTTTTTCTCCATTTAGAATGTTGTTGGCTGTGGGTTTGTTATATATGTCTTCAATTATGTTGAGGTATGTTCCCTCCAGTCCAGTTCTCTCTAGGACTTTAAACTAAAAGCCTGTTGAATTTTGTCAAAGACCTTCTCTGCATCTATTGAGATGACCATGTGGTTCTTGTCGTTGAGCCCATTTATGTGATTTATAACATATATTGACTTACGTATATTGAACCATACCTGCATCTCTGGAATAAAGCCAATTTGACCTTGGTGGATGATCTTTTGATGTGTATGTATGCAGTTTGCAAGATCTTGTTGAGAATTTTTGCATCTATGTTCATTAAGGACATGGGTCCATAGTTTTCTTTTTTGGTTGTATCTTTACCTGGCTTTGGTATTAGAGTAATGCTAGCTTCATAGAAGGAATTTTGAAGGTCTCCCTTCATTTCTA
>NW_008329138.1:4118567-4119431 GCF_000622305.1 Nannospalax galili | reverse complement strand
TTGATTCTTTGTATTGTTTTCTTTGTTTCAATTTCATTAATTTCTGCCCTTATTTTTGTCATTTCTTCTTGTCTGCAGGGTTTAGGTTTCATTTGTTGTTGCTTTTCAAGTGTGTTGAGTTGCAATGTTACGTCATTTATTTGTGTTCTTCTGATTTTTTTATGTAGGCACTTAGAGCTATAAACTTCCCTCTTAGGACTTCTTTCAGCATGTCCCAGAGGTTTTGTTGTGTTGCAATGTCCTTTTCATATAATTCCAGGAATACTTTTATTTCTTTCTTTATTTCTCTTTTGACCCATTCATTATTCAGGAGTGTGTTGTTTAATCTCCATCTGTTCGTGTGATGATTTTGGCTTCTTCAGGTGTTGATTGTAAGCTTTATTGCATTGTGGTCTGATAGAACAAATGGAATTATTTCGATCTTTTTGTATTTGCTGAGCTTTGTTTTGTTCCATGGGGTTCTGAGTAGAAAGTATGTCCTTTGGTGTTTGGGTGGAATACTCAGTAGATATCTGTTAAGTCAATTTGATGTATGCTTTTGTTTAATTCAGATATCTCTCTGTTAAGTCTCTGGCCTGTTGACCTATCTAATGGAGATAGTGGGGTTTTGAAGTCCCGTACTATTAATGAGTTGTGGTTAATTTGGGTCTTAAAGTCCTGCAGTATTTTTTTAATGAAGTTGGGTGCAACAGAGTTTGGTGAATATAAGTTCGTGATTGTAATATCTTCTTGATTGATTGTTCCTTTGATCAAAATGAAATAGCCCTCTTTATCTTTTCTGGTTAGTTTCAGTTTAAAGTCTATTTTGTCAGATATTAGGATTGCTATGCCTGCTTTTTTCTTAGTGCCATTTGCTTGGTATAT
>NW_008329138.1:4102180-4117409 GCF_000622305.1 Nannospalax galili | reverse complement strand
TTTGACATGTGAATTTCTTTTGTAGTTTCTGACTCTTGTGTGATACTCGGGCCTTCAAGTTTAGTTCTGCTTCTTTTTTTGAACACTATGTGTCTTTGTGGTTTACTTTTTGGGTGTGAGAGCTGGTTCGTCTAAGCTTCTGGTTCTCTCTTTTCATTTTATATTGTCATAGCTGGATTGATTTTGTCTTCAGGAGTTCTGTGGTGGCCCAATTCCAATGTCAGTCAGAAGTTTTCAGACTTTCTCCTTAGGTCTGGAATCTTCTAAGAATGATTTTGGCCTCAGGAACTTGGGTGTTGGACTGACCTGAGATCCTGGTCATGGCCGTGGCATGCAGGAATGCAAAGGCAGATGGGGTGGGAAGAAGCCCCAAGATTTCTCAGGGAGTGCATTGAGTAGCTGGGTTGTACTCGATGCAAAGGATCAGGGAGAGGAAAGGTAAGCCTCAGAGCCCCAGAAAGAGGCTGTCAGCCCCAGAAAGAGACTGGTGGGTGTTGCAGGACCAGGGAAGTAGATGGAGTTGAGGGCAGGGCCAGGTCCAGAAGCAGTGTTCCTGGGGCCCAAGGAAGGCACTAAGTTAGTCTGGGTGAAAAAGATCAGGAAGCTGTATTGGTTCCCCAGGTGTCTGGGGACCCAAAACTAGTAATGGAACAGGGCCCAAACTAGGAGTAGAGAACAGCGGGGGAGATGGAAGGGTGAATGAGGCTGGGGGAGTCAAGGCTCGGAGGGCTCTGTGATAGACTTACCCCAAGAGGGGCCTGAAGGTAGGAGAGCACACTAGGAGAGTTAGCTGATGGTGCAGGTCCAGGGAAGCAGAGAGAGATGAGGGCGGGACCAGGTCCAGAAGCAGTGCTCTTGGAGCCCAAGGAAGGCCCTAAGTTGGTCTGTGTGAAAACGATCAGGAAGCAGTATTGGTTCCCCAGGTGTCTGGGGACCCAAGACTAGGAATGGCGCAGGGCCCAAACAAGGAGTAGAGAACAGCGGGGGAGATGGAAGGGTGAATGAGGCTGCGGGAGTCAAGGCGCAGAGCGCTCCGCGATATACTTACCCCAAGAGAGGCCTGATGGTAGGACTAGCATTCTTCTTTTAAGGCTACACACCAGCTCCTTTGTTGCATAAGAAGGAGATCAAGGCCTATTCTATTTTGTAAGGTGACCTCAGCTAATGAGTTTAGGGATTGTTCTAATTTAGTTACAGACTGTTCCAGATTCCTGAGATCCACATCAATCACTAACTGGAGAGGCTTGTACTTTTGGTCCTGTAAAATTAAGGCCAAGGTACCCACTCCATTCACTCCAGCTATACCTAGGACAATTAAGGAGGATAACAATATGGCTGCTGTCCCTATGGCTCTCTTAGTTTGAGGGGGCAGGGGAAGGTATGAGTAAGCTAGTTCCATTTGGGTCTCCTAATAGTAAATCATCTTCGGGAATAGCTGTACCATGACACAGTAACCTTTCATGTTGTTAAGGATGGTACCATGAATGCAGGGTGTCAAACCAGTAGAGCAAGCCCACCATCCAGAAGTAACAGAGTAATAGGTGTCATTTGAAACAGAGACCTGTGTGGTTACATAGCCCTGTCAGGGTCTGGAAACTATGGGGCAGGGCACAGGTCCTTGCCCCAGCTACCTGTTGGAGAGAAAAATTTCCTCACTGTCTCCAGGAGCATTGATTACTAGCAACTTGGGAGTAGTTACCTGTTATAGCTATGCCTGTACAAAAGGGTGGCTGGGCACTCAAACAGACCCAGCACTCCACAGTTAGGTTTGGCTTGGAGGCATTGAGTGCCTCAAAAGTTGTGGTAACCAGCAACCAAATAGGGTAGACTGGGGTGGAGCTGCTGGTACCCCTGCAGTTACTGCTTTCCCTGCAAAGACTGTTTTATTTTCCCTCAGATGTGGGGGCTTAGGGCTGGAATTGAGTTTAAGGCTGGAGTTGGGTTTTAGGGGAACTAAGACCAGGTTAGGGCCAACACCTTGGGGTATCAGAGAAGTGAGGGTTTCTTTTCTGAGGATGATAATGAAGAGCCCCCCTGGGCTAAAGTTATAAGTTCTCAATCCCCAGATTTTCCCCACCTCCCAAATGGTGTCTCTTTTTCCTGCATAAGTAAACACCACCTTAACAGGGTTGCAGCCTGTTTTCATAGAACGTTTCAACCCTCTGGCCATAGTAAATGATATCAAGTGCGTTATTATGGACCACCTTGATAAGATCATCTTTAACGGGCACTGTCTAATAGATGTCCCCTGTGCTCACACAATCCCAGGACTTACAAAAATAATCGCTGGCTACCCCACATAGTTTTATCCAGTCTCTCCCCCTGATCCCAGGGCAGACATAAAAATAAGCATGATGTATCCACCAATGGTCTTGTTCAGGGAGTAAGCAGAGGAGGTCAAAGCCTAACTCCAGGTACCAGTTGTTTAGTGGGGCTGCCTTGGATGTCTGGACCAGGATGTCTCTGGTAGAAGTGTCCAGGAGCTGCCAGGTGAGATTGTAGGGTTGGTGAGGGTTAGCAGTTATACACACATCCATGCCAAGCAGCAGAGTAAACATTAAGAGCAGCACAGCCTTAGCATGAGGGGGTTGTCTGTGTCCTTGTGGACCTTCGATGCTGTAGGATGCAGCATAGAGGTTGGCGGAGTGCGAAGGTCGTCTGGGTCTGGGTGTGGATTCGCCAGTCCGATGTGGGTGTGATGAAGCCAGGTGGAAACCCCGTCTACCTTTACTGCAGTCAGGGTTGTCAGGAGCATCATGTCCAGTCCTTTCCAGTGAGGTCCCAGGGTCTCTTGGCAGTGTCTGCGGACATACACCCAATCACCAGGCTGGTAGTTGTGTGGGGTTGGAGGAGGAGCAGTCTCATAGATAGCTTTCAGGCAGGGCCACACGTCCTTGTAGGCGTGTGCTACAGCTTCAAGAGAATCAAGCAATTGACAGTTATCAAACTCAGCAATAAATTCAACTTTTAAATTGGGTAGGATGGGAGGGGGTCTTCCAAACATGATTTCATGTGGAGTTAAACCCAATAGGTAGGGTGTGCTTCATACCCTATATAGATCAAAGGGAAGAAGAGTTACCCAGTCCCCACCAGACTCCATGGTTAATTTAGTAAGGGTCTCTTTTAGGGTTCTATTCATCCTCTCTACCTGTCCAGAACTCTGGGGCTGGTAGGCACAATGTAATTTCCATTTTGCTCCCAATACTTTCGCTAACTCTTGTGTTACCTGTGAGGTGAATGCTAGTCCATTGTCTGAGCTCAGAAGAGCCGGCATACTGTACCTTGGAAAAATGTCTTCCAGTAGCCACTTGGTTGACCATTTGTGCAGTTTCATGCTTGGTAGGGTACACCTCAGTCTATTCTGAAAAAGTATCTACCAGAACTAAAAGATATTTTTAACCATATTTGACAGGTTTTATCTCTGTAAAGTCCATTTCCCAGTGGGCTCCTGGCTTGGAGGCCCTCAACCGGGTCCTCTTTTCTTTGAGAAGGTTCTCCGCATTTGTCAGCCTGCAGCTAAGACATTTGGTCGTGACTGAATCGTCATGTGACTGGAGGTTCAGAACCTTGAGGTGAGCGTTTCTTAGGAGGTCTTCTGCTTTCTGAGTGCCCAGGTGGGTGGTCTGGTGAATGTGATTGAGAAGAATTTTGTCTAGGTTACTGGGCAGGATGATCCTGCTGTCCCCTGTATGCCATGGGGTATCAATCTTTTGGGTCATGGGGAGTTTTGTTATTAGCCTCAGGTCTTCCTGAGAGTAAGCAGGTTGGTCTGGTAGTGTGGGTGGCCCTGGGTCCAGCATATAGATAGCCACGACTAAGATGGCTTTCAGGACCGTCTCCTTAGCAACCTGGTCTGCCCTCTGGTTTCCTTGGGCTATAGGTGTGTCTGTCTTTTGGTGCCCGGGGCAATGGATGATAGCCAGTTTCTTAGGTAGTCATAAGGTAGCCAGTAAGTCTAGGATTTCTTGTTTATTTTTAATAGTCTTTCCCTCAGCTGTGAGCAGCCCCCTCTCCTGGTAGATGGCCCCATGTACATGGACTGTGGCAAAGTCATACCGGCTATCCATATACACATTAAATTTTATGTCCTTGCCTAATTTAAGAGCCTCAGTCAAGGCTATCAGCTCAGACCTCTAGGCTGAAGTCCCTGCAGTTAAAGCCAACACCCAGACAGTTTTGGTCTCTGTTACTACCACTGCCCTGCATAACTCTGTCCATTCTGCATGAAATTGCTGCCAGCAGTAAACCAAGTGGCTTCTAAATCAAGGAAGCAGCTGATCGGTCAGGTCTTTTCAGAGCCCATGTACTTGGCTCAAGATCCCTGGACAATGATGCAAGGGCATGTCCAGATCCGGATCAGGCAACAGGATGGCTGGATTGAGGGCTGTGCTTGGGAGGAAACAAATCCTCAAGGGATAAAGAAGCAAGCTTTGATAGTGAGTCATTCGGTCATTGCTCAACCAGTGGTCAGGTGGTTGCTTGAGAACTCCCTTGATGGCATGAGGGGTTGTGATACATAATTCTTGTCCTAAAGTTAACTTGTCTGCATCTTTGACTAGAAGAGCCATGGCTGCTATAATTTGCAAACACAGTGGCCACCCACAGCAACCAGGTCCAGTTTTTTGACAGATATACCACAAGCCTATTCCAGGGCCCCAGAGTCTGAGTTAGGCCTCCTTTTGCCACCCCCTTCTTTTCATCTATGAACAGATGAAAAGGTTTAGTAACATCTGGAAGTCCTAGGGCTTGGTGGCTAGGAGGGCCTGTTTGACTTACTGAAGGCCCCTTCCTGGACCTCAGTCCAAACGAAAGTCTGGCTTTCCCTTGTGACTTCATAGAGGGGCCTTGCCAATTCAGCAAATCCTTGGGATTCACAAGCGGCAGAATCCTGCTGACCCCAGGAACTCCCTCACTACCCTCCAGGAATGAGGGGTGGGTATTTTCAGCACTGTTTCTTTCCTGATGTCTATAAGCAACCTTTGTATTTCTTTTAATATGTATCCAATATAGGTGACCTCTCTCCAGCATATTTTGGTTTTCTTGGCAGATGCTCGATACCCCAGTCTACCTAGAATTGCCAGGAGGTCTCTAGTTCCCTGCTGACACTGCGAGGCATCAACAGCAGCTATCAAGATGTCATCCACATATTGTAATAGGGTGAGCTGGAGATGTTCCAGGCAGTACTCACCCAGGGCTTCATGGAGGGCCTCATGAAACAGGGTGGGTGAGTTTTTGAATCCCTGTGGCAGGTGGGTCCAAGTCAGCTGCCTGTTGAAGCCAATCTCCTGGTCTTGCCATTTGAAAGCAAAGAAGGGCAGGCTCTTTTGGCCAGAGGCTAAAAAAGGCATCTTTCAAGTATAACACCATGTACCAGTTTCTGGAAGGTGGCAAGGAACTCAGGAGAATGTAAGGATTAGGTATTGTTGGGTGAACATCCATAACTGCTTGTGTACCTCTCTCAAGTCCTGGACCAGCTGATAGTCAGTTGAATTTCACTTTTTTACCAACAGGATGGGGGTATTCCAAGCCAATCGGCAAGTCACCAAGACACCCTGATCTCTCAGGCACTTGATATGAGGAGTGATCCTTAGCCTGGCCTCCTGGGACATAGGGTACTGTTTAACTCTGCCTAGTAGGATTCCAGGCTTAAGCTCTATCCAGATGGGAGGCCGGTGGGCTGCCAGCCCATGCCCCCTGTCTTGGCCAAGGCTGTGGGGAACTCCTTTAGCCAGGTGGAAACCTCCTTTTGTGTAGAGGCCAGTTATTGATGTAACCTAAACTCATTTTCTAGTTGTAGGGTGAGTAGTTGGATCGGGTAGCCTTCTTGATCAGTCACTTGGGCCCCACTAGGGGTGAAATGAATGTGGGCTCCAATTTTGGTGAGCAAGTCTCTGCCCAAGAGTGGATAGGGGCACTCTGGCATGACAAGGAAGGAGTGGGACTTCCAGCCTGTGCCCAGGCCCACTTTTCTTTGGGTGGTCCATAAGTATTGATTCATAACAGTAGCCCCTTGTACCCAAGACTTTTTGTGTGACAGCTTTCCATGGGGCTCAGTTAATACAGAGTGTTGGGCACCCGTGTCCACATGGAAGCTCATGGGCATCCCTCCACTGTGAGGGTTACCCTAGGCTCGGGAGGGGATCCGAACCCCAACCCTCCTAGTTGCTCATTTCTCCTGAGCTCAAAGATTTGTAGCCCTCCTCGGGCCCTGCCTCACCCAGCAGGTATTTCTGGGCAATCTTTTATCCAGTGGCCCATATTTTTGCAATAGGCACATTGGTTCTTCTGTAACCTTAGTTGCCCTTCCTGGGGTTTCCTACCTGGGTCTGCAGAGAGGTAGTGCAGTTGATGTTCCTGCTCATCAGGCGACTTTGCAATTGTAGCCAGAAGAATCTTAGCAAAGTCTCAGATCTGCTTGGCTCTAACAGCAGCTTCGGCTAGAGCTTGTTTGTCTTCCAGACTTTCTCTGTGGTTATAGACCCTCTCTGCCACTGCCAACAACTCTTGCAGAGTCTTATCTGCCAATCTATCTAGTTTCTGTAACTTGCAACTAATGTTGGGCACTGACTTGTTGACAAAGGCCAATATGACTGCATTCTTGTTTTCTGGTACATCAGGATTCATGGGTGTATAAATGTGGAACACCTCAAGGATCCTTTCTAAAAAGGCTGCTACAGATTTTTTTTTTTCTTGCTGCACATCACTAATCTTAGCCAAATTAGTTGGGAACCTTGTGGTGGCCTGGAGATCCCCATTAGAGTCTGACTGTAGACCCGGAGCTTCTCCTTACCTCCTGCCACATTGAAGTCCCAGTTTGGTCAGACTAATGGGAAGGCTTCATCAATCAGCGCCTGGTTGGTGGTGAGATTCCCATCCACCCTGGGGACCAGCTTCTGGGCCTCAGTTTGGATCCAGTCCCTCTCCTTGGTGGGAAATAGAACCTGTAGTAGCTGCTGGATGTCATCCCAAGTGGGCTGATGGGTGAAAAGAACAGAGTCTAACAGATTAATAAGGCCTGTGGTTTCTCAGAGAATTTGGTCATTTGCAATTTCTGATTAGTCACTGGTGGCAAATGGCCAATATTGCATCTGTTGATCTCCTGCCTCATTAAGGGGTCCCACTGCCCTTAAAGGAGGGACAGTGGAGTCTGCCGCTGCTCATGGCTGTCTTTTCTGGATGCTCCTCTGAGTTCAGGGAATGCTCTCAACCCCAGGGGCCTGTGCCGCCTCAGCCTCTACTGGGGGCTCTGAATGCCCCAGTTGTGCTGGCAGTGTGGGCAAGTATAAGGGAGGTGCAAGCAGAAGTTCTTCCTCTGAACCACCCTGGAGGATAGAAAAAAGTGGGGTGGACTGTCATCACGCAGGGTGAGGATGGTTGTCTTTAAATCCTGCTGTGGCAAAAATGGTTTGAGCCATTCGGGGGCTCTTCAACAAGGATCTGCCAGGTTGCAATATAAGGAACCTGGTTGGGTGTCCTGGTCGCCTGAAAATGATGTTTTTAGCCCTGTAAATAGTGGGGAGTTCAAATGTTTTCTCCTCCACCCATCCAATGTTGAAGGTTGGCCACTCATTCCTGCAAAAGATAAAGAGTTTGCCTTTCTTGACTTCCAACCCTTGCCCTCTAGCCTTCTTTTTGAAGTCAGAAAAATGGTCCTGGAAAAGACTTAAGGGTGTTATTGACTTTGTCCCACATCTATAAGTAAGTAAGTCACAAATATCATGGACAATACAAAGAGACACAATGACAAGACAATACTTCCTGGCACCTTAAATAAGAACTGAAAGTGGGACGTCAGCCTTTCACCATTCTGCTGGCGTGACCCGCCTGGCCCCTTCAAAATTGTAAGTGGGATCCAATCCCTATCATGTTGGTCCAGGATGTCTCCCGAGTCCCACGGCTTGGGGTCTTCCAGCGTATCTGCCTAGACCACCAACAGCTAACAAGGTAACGGGGGCCCAAATTCAAGAGCACGCAACACAAACAAGGAGACAAGACAGTTACTGGCTGGACCAGGATCAGTGCTCCAGGGGTCCTGTGGAGTCTTGGGGATCCCAGACGAGCCCCCAAATGTTACACCCAGATCTCACGACTCCCAATGACCACCAAGGAGTCTTTATTCGGGCTTAAGCTCGGGCACTCAGATTTCACCAATGGAGCAGATGCATACCGAGAGCCCCAAACCAGAGTGGGGAGAGCTTTTTATACGGAGTTTTGCTGAATCCCACGTGCACGAGATGCAATTTAAAATGATTGGATGGTTCTATGTTCTGAGTATGTGGAGGATTCTTATTGGTAGGGGCTGGCTTTAGGGCATTGGAATGTGCTGACTGCTATCTGTAGAGCCATGGGTTTCTGTTTCTACCATATAAGGCTTTTACATGTCCAGGCTTGCTTGAAACAGCTAGCCAAAATGGAGTCAGTGTACTCTGACTCTTGCAATTTGACTCTTCATTTGTCCCTAGAGTTATGGCAGGGTTTACATCTTTAAGTCAAGCAAATTACAGAAGCAGAAAAAGCAGTTAGAGGACTCAGAGTGCCACACATATCCTAGTCAAATTCAATCCTGAGCTCAATGCTTACCTAATTGTCAATTAGTTTTAGTATGATTGTGTATAAGCATGTTTAAGTAGTAGTATTTAAATAATAGTATTTAAAATGATACACATTTTGCTTAAGTAAATATAGTAAGGTATAATGTAGGCAACTTGATTTAAGTGGTCATACATATTTATCTGAACATGCTTGCTTTGGTTTCTATAAACCTGGAGCTTGATGTGGAAAGATAAAATAAATGTTAACATTTTGATGAGGCATCAGATTAATCCTTCAAGAGAAAGGAAAAGATTAATTTTTCCTCAGTATCTTTGTTTGTTATAAAGTATATATGAAAGAAAAGTATTTATTTGTTCTAATACTATAGTACTATTCAAAAATATAATAAATATATGCACAAATATACATTAACTGAAAAGAAAACAATAGTTGATCACAATTATCCATTGGTTTTCTTTGCATTCTCCTGCTAAACGTTTTAAAAATACATATTTTGTAAAAATATTTCAGTTGACACACAAAAAATTATTTCATATTTACAGTGATATTTATCTCCATATTATTTGTAGAAATAAACACTGGTAATAAAACCTACTTCTAAATGAGGTTAATTGTTCAGCAGATAATTCATTTCTCTACATTTCACATAACTTAAATATTTTGTTCTCTTAGTTCATATTCATTTTATAAGTAGAATTCAAGGTATTTTCCATTGAGAAACTAATGCTTGGTGATTATATGGTGATATGGTCATGAATACTAAAACTTCTAACATACTTAATTGTACTTCTCCCAGGCAAAAATGCTACTGAGACCTATCATAAAATGTGAGTTTTTCACTTCTTGCAAAAACAGGATCAAAATTATAATAATGAGCAAATGTCATCCATGCTGCAGCTCATATCAGAGTTGACAGATAGGCCCAAGCAGGTGGATTCCTTCAGTCATTACCATCTAGAGATAATACATAATAAATGTGAAAAGCTTTGTGAAAATCTGTAGGTTGCTAGTGAGAGCTCAGAGCAATAAGATATTGATGATGAAGCATGGGCAAGATAAAAGCTTCTCCCCCAAAAGACAAACCATTGTTTTGTGGCCTTCAGTTTGGCAGCCATTTAACTACAAATACAACAGCTGGTCACTGAAAGGCCTGTTTCAGGACCATTGAAGGCTGAAGAGACATGATGCTCTTCGCTGCCTACATATGTGAGATGAAATAAGCCCAGCAACTGGATGCTTTAGCAGCTGGCCAGACAAAAGATATTGTTCAGATATTTAACAACTGATAATTGAACACTCTAGTAATATTTGTTGAAAAGAAAGTGGTTAGTCACCAAATTGGTTGGCAAAAGTTTGGAGAAATTGATATTCAAATTTCAGAGGAAGATTTATAGAGAGATAAGCTAAAGATCATGAAATTTTCATTTTCAGGAATACTTTCTGTAAGATGAGACTATAGAGTCATAGAGTAAAAACAGAATGAATCCACTTGCAGTTCAGCACTGAGTAGTCATTTTATACTCTTTTCCTGCACATGGGTTCTTGCCACTACACAGTCCATTTCTTTATATTGCTGTTTGTTTTCTAATAATAATTTATATATAATAATAATTTTTCACTATGTAAATTTTAAAATGCTTTCTCCAGAATGACATAACACGTGATTGTGCTTTTCATTGACTAATACATTTAACAGCTTAAAGATCATTTACTCAAAATCATTCATCTGGAATAAAACAAAGGAAAAAAAACTTTAGGTTCTTACATACTTTGATACTATGAATGAAATAATTTTGCTTTATGGTAACAATTACAGTGGAATGATATGGTAATTATGTATATCTCCGAAATTTTAGTTCTCAAAATTTAAAACATGAATATGCTTATATGTTCTACATTGTTTAGAAAATTTTTGTCTAAGGAAGTATTGATTGATTGACTCTATAGGCCTTAACACAAATGACATAATGTATGAGATCAATTTGGGGGGCAGTTTGAGGGTGCCAATGAAGAAAGAAGTATAAAGAAGATTAAGATGTTCTTTATGAAATACACAAAAATTCAATAAAACATTTACTCAAAACCCTGAAATCAAAACAAAAAGAATAAGCATCATAGGGCTGTGGATGCAGCTTGGTGTGACAGGGTATCCATACCATGCCTGGGCATTCAGATTCAATCAGTACCATAGAAAAATACTGAAGATATAGAGACAGGGATTCACAACCCCAAATTTCAGTTATTATTCTTATGTATATACCAGGAATCTGCATTTATAAACATAATTTTTCAAATATGCCATTTTGAGAAATGGTTCTCTTTTAGTCCAATTTAGTAATGGCTTTAACATTTTTAATAGTATGCCTTTTCTAACAAATAGTCTATAAAATCTATATTGTACTCAAAAGCTGGAAAGATGTGGTTACAGAAATTTTCCCTGGCTGCACATAGATAGAATTCTGACCTTTCTCTGAAATTGATAATTTAACAGACTTCCTACCCCATGATACCAGATCAAATACCCAGTTCTGACATCAGAGGCTATGCTCACTGTAGCCGTTACATGCCTCATATTGAAAGCAAGAGATGCTGGTGATGAAGAACTGTCTATCCCTTTAAAGGTCTATGTGAACAGACAGTAACTGTAAATAACATCAACTAGAAAAAGGAGTTTAATGCTATGAAATAGTGATTTGAGCTCTTTAGAGTTTGATAAACATGTATAAGCTTTCTATAAATAAGTGATTTTAATATAAATTCATTCTAGCCAACTGTACATAGGTATAGCCAACAATATATATGTAATCACTTTTTAAAATTTCCATAATCATTAAGATATTTTAATGCATTTGAACAATAAAAGTTGTTGAAAAATAATGTCCCTTTTTTGTTTTTGAGATTTTTTAATGTAATGTAAAAATATTGAAATATTGAATTTTGAGGGCTAGAGAGATAGTTCAGTGGTTAAGTGTACTGGTTGCTCCTGCAGAGGACTGTGGTTCAGTACCTAGGTCTCACATGGTAGCCAACAACCATCTGTAATTCCAGTTCCAGGAGATTCAACACCTTCTTCCAACCTCCACAAGCACTGCAGGACATGGGTACACTTATATATATGAAGGCAAAGCATTCATGCACATAAAATAAAATTTTATTTAAATTTAGTATTTACTTCATTAATTAATGTGTATTGATAATTTCATACTTGTATAATATGCTTTAAAAATAGGCAAGATGACAGTCTAAACGAAAATCTTTAATATACAACTGAATCCTCAATCCAATAATGTTATGATTCTTAATTTTCAACTCATGTGGCAAAACCTTGAATTGTGTAACCACCTTAAGTGGCTCCTTAGTCTTCTTTCTAGGCCAGTCATCTGCATTTCAGCTTGAGGGAAAATTAATGTTGAAATTGGGAGGTCCTTAAATGCAACCTAACCTCAGATGATCACGATTGTGTCGGTTCTCCCAGACAATCAATAGCTACCGAAGCCACCCCAGGTTGATGGTTTCTGTGTTCTTTGTCTCAGAAATAAAAGAATCAATTTTAGGAATAACACAAGTGTAAGTTTCAGAAAGTTGTTTTATTGTAGTGGAGAGTTTAAGTGTAAAGAAGCAAGCAGAAAGCTCCATTATAGCAATAGTGGAACTCAAGGGCCCCTACCCATGGGCAAGTAAGACTTTCCTGCGCTGGGTCATGGAGCACCAGTCCAGTTGTTATGTTCAGAACGTATTGATGTGACTGCCCATGGCAGTGTCTAAATTGGAGTTTCAGGAACATCTTCCAAAGGGCCAAAAAGAAGTATCTGGTCATGCCTAGATTCCAGGCTGCTGTTTTCATTAGAGTCATTATGTAAAAAAGTCATTATGTAAAGTCATCATGCAAAAGAAAAATGAAAACAAGAAAGTAGAACATGAGCCAATGTCCCTAGACATTTTTGATGTTTCTGGCTTTTGGTGAGGACAGAACTCAGTTTCAAAGACAAGAAGTAGAATTGCTTACTTTGAGGTCCCCACCCTAAGCTGCCTGGCTCCTTTCGCTCTCCTGTTCTCACCAAGTGGATCAAAATGATCACTATGAAATGTGGTCTTTGGGGCTTTCACCTTGTCTTATGTGTTTACAGGAAACAAAAAAAAAATGTGTACGCTATTCTTATATTTTTCCTACTTTGAAAACTATCTTTGACACTAAAAAATCTTAGTATAATTTTTCCAGTACCACCCTTGGGTATATATATGAAGGACTCTAAATTCTACATTGGAGGGACTTTGCACATCTACATACAGTCCTGCATTATTCATAATAGTTAAGAAAAGCAGCTAGCCTAGCTGTCCATCAGCATATTGAAAGATAAAGAAAATGAAGTGCAGAATGAACAATTGTCTTCAAATTTAAGAAGAAATAAAATCAGGGCTCTGCAGAAAAGTGGGTAGAACTGGAAATCATCCTTTTAGTTCAAATATACCAGACTCAGACAAAATCACTATGCTTTCTCTCACATGCAGTTCCTAGACCTAAATTTGAAAATGAGTGAGTGTGTGTGTGTGTGTGTCTATGTGTGTGTTTAGTTTATGAAAGTAGAAAGAGGAGGAAAAGATTTTATAACTTATTACAGGAAAGTTGAAGGAAAGTACTGGGGGATGAAGGGGACCAACAAAAAGTGGGTGGGGCAGTGAACGGAGGAAAATAAGAACGAAGTGTGTCTGAAAATGTGATGATGACCTACTACGTTGTATATTAACAAATTATTTTTTTTAAGATATGAGAAGTCTAGATATCATATAAGAGAAAAATAGTTCAGTAAATATATATCACAAATCCTAGGCATATCTAATCAGAGATTATAAATAATCAAAATAGATTACTCTCATATTAGAAATTTATCACTCATTATATCCACAAATTATGGTAATGTAAATTTTAATTAAAGAAAATGTAACATAGGGAATTTTGTCATCTAAATTATGTAAAATTGTAATCTAGTGCTCAAGCTCTGAGAAACAATGACATGGTTTGACAGTGTAGTTATTTAACATTAAAAGTATGTGATTCACTCCTTCAACACTCAAAGGACACTGAAATAGAAAAATATTTAATCTATACTACCTCTTTGAATGGCTCCTTAAAAATAAACTCAGACTCATTTTTACAGTCTACATTGTAGAGTTTTACACCTCCATTTCAAATTTCCTAAGTTTCTAATTGCTAGGACTATTATTCTGTCTTCCCCCAGAGTCACTTCTTGAGTACTTAGAAGATAGATTAAATATGTTTGTTTGCATTCCTTTTCTGTAATACCTTGTAGAAGAATTATTTAACAGTTATCTTGGAAACCAATAGTGAATACCAGGAACAATTTCACACAATGATGGAGAGAAGTGGTCAATGCTACTTATTGGTGAAGCAAACAAAGAAGAAGCAGCAAAGGTATCACCTTAATACTTGAGGGGAAAATGTACAAACAAATTAGTAGGCTGAGCAGAGGACAGTACAGAAAAAAGTTATGATGGTGTGTCACTTTTCACTAATTATCTGGTTACAAAGCTAAATACTAAGATATTGTCCTAGTATTTTTCTCCATTGCTGTGACAAAACATTCTGACCAATACCAACTTGGGGAGGAAAGAGTTTATTTTATCTTACATCTCCTGGGTCACAGTTCATCAGAGATCCCAAGATAGGAACTCAGGTGGAACCTAAAGACAGGAGCTGAAGCACAGGCCATGGAGGAATGATGCTTATTGGCTTGCTCCCAAACCCCTAACCTACTTTCTTATAACATAAAGGCTCACCTGTACAGGGGTGGCATCACCCACAGTGGGCTTGGCCTTCCCACATCACTCAATAATCAAGAAGATGTCCCACAGACATGGCCATGCGCCAGTCCAATGAAGGAGATTCCCCAACTGATGCTCTCTCTACCTAGATGTATCAAATTGACAACTAAAGCTATCCAGCACAGATACAATTGGTGTTTACAAATTAGATAACAAGTTTCCCAGAGGTCATGGTCTCGAGGAGTGAAGTATTTTGAGGAAATATTTGTAAACATTGATTTAAGAATGTTATGTCAGATGTTATTAAACCCAAATGTACTAGAAATGTTTCAAACTAAAACCAATGAAAAAAATCTAAGAAAAATCACACCCGTTCAGAAGCAACTATTTATGTGATAGGATACATTTTTTTGATTTACATGTGCTGAACTATGCCTGTCTCTCTGAGAAGAAGCACACTTGATCAAGGTTCGTGATCTTTATGATGGATCTTGAATTTCTTTGTGAGTATTTTATTGATAATTTTTACATCTGTGTTCATCTGGAAGACTGGCCTAAAATTGTTTTTTGGTTGAATTGTCTGGTTTGAATATTGGAGTAATGCTGGCTTAACAACAAGAATTTTGAATAAATCCTTCTTTTTCTACTTTACATAAAAATTTAAGCAGTATTGGTATTAGTACTTCTTTGAGGTTTAGATGAATTCTGTACAGAATCTGTCTTGCCCTGAACTTTTTCAGTTAGGAGATTTTAATTATTGCTTCAATGGCATTGGTTATTGTTGGTTTATTTAAATTACATCATCTTCATTTATTTAACTTTGGTAGGTCATGTATATCCAGAATTCCAGCCATTTGTTTTAGATTTTCTAGTTTGGTTGAAAATAGATATTTAA
>NW_008329138.1:4075252-4102067 GCF_000622305.1 Nannospalax galili | reverse complement strand
TATATGTTGAGGGTTCTCCTCAGGCCATCTGTGAAGACCCTGACCTGGGTCGGGTCCCCTGCTGATTGGGGGGGGCAAGAGGTGCAGATTCAACACACAGACACTGGGAGCTGGGTAGAAGCAAGCACTAGGCAAGGTGCTGCGGGCTCCTTTAATGCAGGGGGGCCAGGCCTTATATTTCCCTTTTCTCCACCCCCAAGTCCCTTTAGTGAGCATATCGTTTTCTGATTGGTCCATTCCACACAGTCTGTCAGCAGTCACTGGGCTCATGAGCAAGATATGGAGGCGTGAGCTCCTTTTGGAGGGCTATTTGCAGACCAAGAAGTGAAGAGATTTCTCACTGAACCCCAGGGCTCTGAGCCCGCCCCATCTTTGGAGGCCTCCTGCTATATTTCCACCTTTTTTCTTTAAAAACAACTGTACAGCAAGAGCCTGTAGGCAGCTCTGCCTCGGGATGACCCCAGGATTATGGACTGTGCCTGCCTTAGGTTGTCCTATTCGAGCATGAACCTTACCCATCATTGGAGCATGGGCATACATGTTCATGTCCTGGCTTAGGTTGATTCAGCCCAACAGGAGCTTACCTGTCATTGACTACCAGCCCTCCAAGGGGTATTGTCCCGGGGGATCAGTTGAGGTGGGAAATTATCTGTAGGAGGCCTCATACATTTGTGCAAGCCAAGTCTGTTGCACTGCATAGGGTGAGTTGAAATCATCTTTGTGTATTGCTCTGAGGGCCTGGTACACTGAGTGATTGAATTTTTTCTGACTACAGGAATGAAGAACAAGGCATTTAAGAAGTAGAAAGAGAAGAATAATTATGCCTGTCGGGAGTAGGTAAGTGATGATCCAAGATGGGTCAAACAGTGCTTTTAGATTAGACCAGATTTTCTCTAAGCATGTAACCTGAGGAGGCACTGCCAGCATAATCTTGGACAATAAGGTTGAACAGCCCAATGCATGAGGATGCATTGTTGGTAGTGAAGCACAGAGAGTTATTTAGGTGCCAGGAGCCATTGAGTGATTCCCAGGAAGTAACATGGTGGGGAGGCCAAGCATAGAAATAGATTGAATAGAGGGTGGGGTAGGTTGGGGAATGAAGTGATAAGGGCAAGAGTATAGGCGGGGAGGCGATCAAGGCCCAGAGGTCATGGGCTGCGGCAAGGGTGGAGAAGACCAAACCAACTATCCAGATAGTGGTGAGGTCTCTAGGTCCTGGGAGTCCCATTGGTCGGTGCTGGTCTCACATCTCTCACTGGAACCCATACTGGCTTTGTTTCTATCTGAAGAAACACACAAGCATAGCCTTGCCCTCTTATTAACAAGGGGGTGGGCAGTTGCCATTGACATGTTACTGGGTCTTTTCATCTCACTAGTGGCAGGGGTGTAGGCCTAGGTATGGTAGCCCATTGTTTGTAGGCCAGGCTCAACCCATTTTTAGCAAAGGACAGGAAATTAATGCTGAATAGAGCTTCAATTAGAGCCAGTTCAGGTCCCTTTTAGACTAAGGAGTAGCAAATTTTTGTAATGTTTCTTTGAGGGTCCTATTGGCCTGCTCTACAATGGCCTGTCCTGGTGGATTATAAGGGATGCTGAGGGAGTGGCTAATTTTCCATGTTGGCAAGAATGATTGGAATTGTAGAGAGGTGTAGCTGGCCCATTATCAGTTTTTAGGGTCCATGGCACTCCCATTACCAGCATTGCTGATTTGACCGCCTTAATGGCGTGTGAGGCCTTTTCACCAGCTTAAGTGATGGTGAAAAGAAAGGAGGAGTAGGTGTCAACAATGACATGGACATACTTAAGATTACCAAAGGAGTTATAATGGTTGACATCCATTTGCCAGCGGGCATTAGGCAGGAGACCACGCGGGTTAACTCCATATCAATTGAGGGGTCCTAAGGGATCAAGGGGTGGACATGTAACACAATGTAACACAACCTGCTCAGTTGTTCGTATTGAGAGATGGGTAGGCCGTGTAGAAGGTAGTGCAGACTGTGAGGAGAAACATGAAATTGTTGGTGTAAGGCTCTGTCTTGTTCTAGTAGGGGAATCTCTATAGACATAATAAGTTTATCTACTTTGTCATTTCCCTTTACCAAGATCCCAGGGAGCTTATTGTGTGATCTTATGTGGGAGATGTGCCAGGGCCATTGCCTGTTATCTAAAATAATCTGGAGAGCTCTCATCGTTCTAGCGATGGGATCCTTGTGGCCTTTTACTCAAACAAAGGGAAGACATCTGCAGGCCTGAACCTCATACTGGCTGTTGGAAAATATATTGAGTGGCTCAAGCTGGCAGACTTGGAAGATTTTTGCAACAAGGGCAGGAGCTCTCCCAACAGGAAAGAGCTGGGATTGGCTTGTACATAACAGGTATCATCCTTTCCCATATGCTGAATGAAAATGCCATAACAGGACTTATTGGCATCTGAGAAGGCTAGCATGGCTAAGGGTAGGGGTTTCTTGCAGGGGTAAGCATGTGGCTGAGTGGTGATTTCCAAACAGGCCAGGCTGGCCAGTCACTTATCTGGGGGGGTGTGGTTATCCAACTCCCCCATGAACCTGGACATCATTAGTTGGAAGGCCAGAGAGTCTTCCCATAATGTTTGGGAATGCTTAAAGGAAAGGGCAGTATAATTTTGTCAGGTTCCTTTCCGAATATGCCCCTGGCTGTTCATTGGGCCTTAATTGCTGACTTAAAGGCAATATCATACTTAGAGCTAAGCCTAGTTAGGTCCAAGGTAGCCAGGTAGATCCACACCAGGGGGTCTTGCTGCCATAGTGCCCCGAAGACACCATTTTCAGTCCAGAGGATCAAGGGCACTAATGGTTCTTCTGGGTCATGACTTCAGAGTGATGCAGACCAGAATATGTGATCTATCTTATTAAGAAGCACTTTAGCAGTCTGGGTGAGAGCGAACCTTGAAGTTGGCGAATTATGGCCTTCCAGCAGGGAGAACAAAGCCCGGAATTCCAAATCAGGGACCGGTATAAAATGTTTGAACCAGTTTATAGTCCCACAGAATTCTTGGAGCTCAGTCAAGGTATATACAGATTTTTGCAAGATGGAAGGGTTAAGCGGTTTAATTACTGTATCTATATGGTATCCAAGGAATGTAAAAGGTTGGATGTATTGTAACTTGTCTCGTGCATTGTGGAGATCTACACATTCTAAATCGGCAAGCGGGCTGGGTATTGCAACCTGTAAAGTATTGTGAGATTTGTGTGTTAGCAGTATGTTCTCCAGAGTGGATGACAATTAGGTCCTTGGGGATGTTGGTTAAGGCCTTATTTACATATAATTGACAGATTGTGGGGCTATTTTTCATACCCTGTGGTAGTACCCTCCATTGGTATCTCTTGGCTGTTCTTTGAAAGTTGGGCTCCCATACTGTGAAGGCAAAGTGAGTTCTATCTTGTTCTGCTAGGGGAATTTGGAAGAAACAATCCTGGATATCAAGTACTAAGATATGATGGGATGGGGGGATAGCTGTAGGGTGTGTAAGCCCACTTGTAGCCAGCACATCTTTTCTATCTGGGCATTGACTGCTCTAAGATCTTGGAGGAGTCTGTATTTCCCCAATTTCTTTTTAATAACAAATATTGGGGTATTATGTTTACTGAGAGAGGGCTTGATGTGGCCAAGGCTCAATTGTTCAGCTACCAAATTTTTGAGGGCAGATAATATAGGTTCTATTATAGGTCACTGGTCCACCCAAATGGCATTATTAGAGAGCCAGGTGATGGGGATCGGCTCGGGGGCCAAGATTGGAGTCGGTTCCAGGCGGGCAGTGGCCATTAGGATTAGGGGTGTTTGTGGTCATCGGCTGTGGCTGCTCTAAAATAGTTTAAAGGTGAGGTATCCGAGGGTGGTGCACAGTACAGCAAGTAGTTTAAAGGTGAGGTATCCAAGGGTGGTGATTAGGGAGTGGTGAGCTCTAGGCATCAGTCTCATGATCTGCCAATGGGAGCAAAATGTCACAAGGCATTCCTTGTGGCTCCAGCAGTTGGGCCATTGCCTCAGACCTGCTGTATGGCTGTCAATAAGACTTTCACCCTAGTCTCAAGCCTGTCTCCCACATCCCCCCCCTTTTTTAAAGGTGAGGTATAATTTAGAATACATAACATATTGATATCAGTGCAGATACATTAAGGCAAAGTACAATGGCTCAGGGGGTCATTGAATCAAGAGCCCCCTCCCTCAAAATGGCAAGCTTTCTTAAGAGCAGGTTGTGCCAACTCCATGCCAACCAGTGGGAGTCAAGATTCTTTGCCTCAGCATTGTTTTGTCCCCACCTCAAGGGTCACCCAACATTATGGACTGTGCCTGTCTTAGGTTGTCCCATCTCTCGGGATCTTACCCGTCATTGACTACCAGCCCTTGAAGGGTGAGTCCCTTGGTATGGTCCAGCAGAGAGAGAGGCAGTGTATCAAGCTTTGGCCCATGCAAAGGCCTCTTAAGGGGCTAAGAATTCAATAAAATCCAATGGAGCAGGGTCATCACATCTGGGGTAATGATGTGGATTAGGGAGTGGCAAGTTCTAAGCATTGGTCTCACAGTCTGCCAACAGGAGTATATATCGCAAGGCATTTCCTGTGGCTCTGGCAGTCGTGCCATTGTCTCAGGTCCATTGCATGTTTTTTTTGTAAGATTTTACACCTATGTTCAAGCCTAACTTTCATATTTCTAGGTTGGTAAGGGCAAGGAACAGCGGGTCCTTGTTTGCAGAGACATGCCTGGTAAGATCTGGAAGTGGGGCAACAGCTAACTGAACCAGAGAAATATGAGTTTTAACAAAATTATCAAGACCCTTAACAATGCAGGGTCCAAAAATCAGGAGTTAGCAGTAATGATGGAACACATAGGTGCGCTGCTTCCTCTAGAGTCTGCCATCTCTGGGTTCAGTGGTTGTGGAGGGAGGTTTTCCATCACAGGAAATTCTAATGTTCTGGGCTGGGATCCAGATGGTGGCTGGAAGATTATCTGGAAAGACACAAGCATAGCCTCGCCCTTGTGTTAATAATAAGTGTGGACCTTTCCATTCACTTGTGAGAGGGTCCTTCCATCTCACCATGGGAGCAGGAGTGGGCTGAGTGAACGCCCCCCAATGCTTTATTGCTGGTGGGAGGCCATTGGAGTCAAATTTTAGAAAGTTTAGTACAATTAGAGCTCATTGTATAACAAAATTGGGGTCCTTATAGCAGGGTCCTCTATCATTATCTTTTCCTAATTTTTGTATTTGTTTAATGAGTGTTTGGTGGGAAAGTTCAACAATCCCTTGACCCTGAAGATTGTAAGGGATACCAGTTATATGCCTAATATTCCAGTCAGAGCAAAATGGCTGAAGGTAGCAGAATAATAATTGCACACTCTTTGGGAATAGCGGTAGGGTGAGGCATTCCCATTTGAAGGGTCCCTAAAGGCTTCATAAATCATGTAAAAGTCTCCACTTACTGATCTCTTTTTATAACAAAATGGGAGAATTATGAGGACTAAGTGAGGGCTCAATGTGACCCAAGGATAACTGTTCCTGGACCAAGGAGATCAAATGAGCTAATTTATGTGAAGGAAGAGGCCTCTGCTCCACCAATATGGGAGCTTTAGTGTTCCATGTTAGTTTGATGGGAGGTGGCTTAGGCAGCAGAGCAGTAGCTGTTAGAATTGGGGGTGAGGGTGGGAGGCATTAATTAACCACTGGTCCAACATGAAGTCATCATAAAAGGCTTTGTCATTGGTAGTTTGAACAACCTCCATATTGCAGAGGTTATCTCTCCCTGACAGGTTATGGGGAAGCCCTGCAGTTAGGTGCGGTTTAATAGCTCCTGTATTGCCATCTGGGTCAGTCCAGACCACGGGATGTTGGACCTGTAAAGTATTTTGTAAGCCCCCAACACCTTGTATAGGGAGTCCAGGCTTATGGTGCCAATGAGACAAGGCTTCTTCCTGTCTGATTACAGTAATATCAACCCCTGTATCAATTAGGCCTTTAAACTTATGGCCATCTAGGGAAACTTGCATCTTAGGCTTATGCAAATCAATAGGCATCATCCACTGGACGTGGGGGGTGTGTTCCCTTATTTCCTCTCTTTGGGGAAGGGCTGAGAGGCACCCCATTGCCCATTTAAAGGCACCTTTGTATGGGTTTACCATCTGCATCCACCTTAGACCTATATTCTCTTGTCCAATGAAAGCCTTTGGGGCATCTTGGGCATTTTGAAGGGGAACCTGGCTCCTTTTGGTCTCTTTCATAATGTTATTAGGACAGGCAAGTGACCAATGGCCCTGTCCCCCATGGGCCCAACATTTGCCTTTTTCCATCTCTGCCTGAGGCTGATGAGCAGTTAGTGCCTCAGCAAGGACTGCGGCATTGGCCTGAGTGGTCCCTACATCTCGGCAGGCCAGAATCCATTCAGAGACATCCTTCTGTCTAACAGGTCCTATGGCAAGGCAACACTCTGTAGAGCAGGCTTCATATACAAGATCCTTGAGCAAGGCATCAGCAACTCTCTCATGACTGATCTTTCTATTTATACTTTGTTGGCATCTCTCAACAAAATCAGAGAAAGACTCACGTAGTTTTTGTATTCATTTGGTTAATTTGGTATCACCACGAGTTGGCATACTTTGAAAAGTACAAAGTGCGCAAAGCCATACTTGCTTAAAGTAGCGGGGAGGACCCTGTGCCTGAGCTTGGGGGGGGGTCTCAAAATTGCTGTGTCCTACTAGAGCATCAATTCCAATGTTTTGGACATTGGCATTTCTCTTGCCCTCTGCCTGTTGTTCACATTCGTCTTGGTAAGCAGCTTTCCATAAAAGGAAATCACCTCCCTGTAAGCAGGCATGGGCAATATTCTGCCAATCATAGGGAAGGTATCATGAGAATATGGATTCCAGACATTAGGGTTCTGTTGTCCCTGATTGACAGTAACTGGGAAGAACTGTAGAAAATCTCCCATTGTATCATAGAAGAGGGGCCTAGGTGGGAGGGGCTTCAAGTCCTCCTCCGGAAGGGAAGGGTAGATGGACTGGAGGGGAAATTCCTTAAAGCTAGTGCAAGATGGTGGAAAGTAGCCATTTCCCTGTAATGGTGGAGCAGAGGCTGCCCTAACTTCCTGTTTTACATCAAAGCTAATACAAGATGGTGGAGGGTAGCCACCACCCTGTAATGGAAGGGCAGAGGCAATCTTGACTTCCTGTTTTTCATCAGGGGAGCTCTCAAACCCCAATTCCTCATTTTCTATAGCATCATTAACAGCCATAGTTTTATCAAAACAAGAATCCATTAGTTTTGTTTTAACTGGAAATGCCTGGGACAGGCCATCCCCAGTGTCCTGTTGTTGTATTTGCTCATCTATGTCCTTAAATAGGGGATTGTCCTGTTCAATTTGGGGGGAATTCCCAAAAGTGAGGCCAGAATGGTGGTCACAATGGGGTAAAACAGCCCAGACTGTGGGCGTCCCTCCCTGGCTTCTCTATGCCAGGCCAAGAATAAAATGCAAGCCTATTGTTCAGGATCCCAGCAACAAGAATCTGTAAACCAGGGGGCAAGAGCTAGTACTTCATCTAAAACCTTAGTTACATCCTTTTCTGTTACCCTAATTTGCCTACTCCTGAGGAGAGGAACCATTGCAGCAGTGCAGGGGCTGGCAGCACCTCGATGACTATTCCCCATACTGGAGGTCACTCACCCTGCAAGACGTACCCAAAGGGACTCAGGAACTGTTTAGGAAGACGATCAGCAAAGACAGGAACGACACGCCAAACCAAAGACTGTGAGCCAGAAGAAGAAGCACAGGAGAATGAAAGTGGTGAGCACCCACAGAAGAATCACTGGCAAAGGGGGCCTTGGGAGCCCCGAGTGTTATGGCTCAGTGTGTTATAGTGAGGCTTTGGGCCCCACTTTGGGCACCAGTTGTGATCCTCTGCTGTGGCCGCCCTCCTGCTCTCTTAGTTCCTCTGATCAGTCGTCCAGTCTGGACCCCAGGGCTGGTGAGGAGACTGTGTCAGCAGAGCTGCATTCAGACACAGGAGACCAGGTCCAGTGACACAGATCTGGTTTATTGCAGGAAGGCACAACCTTATATAGGGGTAGTGGTCCAATCATGGCACAGCAAGTAGTTTAAAGGTGAAGTATCCGAGGGTGGTGCACAACAGCAAGTAGTTTAAAGGTGAGGTATCCAAGGGTGGTGATTAGGGAGTGGCGAGCTCTAGATAGCTGTCTCATGATCTGCCAATGGGAGCAAAATGTCACAAGGCATTCCTTGTGTCTCCAGCAGTTGGGCCATTGCCTCAGGCCTGCTGTATGGCTTTCAATAAGACTTTCACCCTAGGCTCAAGCCTGTCTCCCACAGGTGTTGCGGAAGGTGTTGTCCTTTCCCTGATAGTCCCAAGTTATCGTGGAGCATGATATCATCATAAAAGGTGCGGTCATCCGTGGTAAGGACCACGCCTATGTCCTCTAGGATGTTTCAGCCTCATAAGTTATGGGAAACATCCACTACTATGGGGGTAACTGTGCTCTCGTTCCCATCCAAGTCCTTCCAATATACTGGATGTGTGACCAGCTTGATATCTTGTGTGCCACCAACTCCTTTTATTGGTGGGTCTGGCCAATATTCCAATGAGGGAATTTAAGGGATTCAGTTTCTGATATAATGGTGACAACAGCCCCTGTGTCTATTAGGCCCTTTATGGCAGTTCCTTCTAGGAATAGGGTCATTAGTGTTGAGTGGTTGAGGATTGGGAGAATCCATAATATCTGTCTCATTTACCTACTTGTGGGTGGGGCAGAGGGGCACCCCAGGTGGAGTTTAAAGGAGCTGAGTCAGTTGAGGCTGTGTCCTACAGTCTTTAGCCCAATGGAACCCTTTTTTGCACTTAGGGCAGTGAGTCTTGGGGCTGGCTGTACCTCTTGGGCAGTGGTTACGAAAGTGGCCAAGCCCCCCACATTCCAGCAGCCTTCCCGTGCGCCAAAGTGGACAGGTTTTCCTTGTGACAATAGAGTCTCCAAGGAGGCAGTCAAAGCCTCAATAGGGCCCGCCCTGGGGTCTAAGTCTCTAGTAGCAAGTACTCATTTGTGAATGTTATCATTGCAGACAGGTGCGCTAGCATTATGACTAGGGATGTTTAGTCCCTCCCAAGTTACCTGTTTGATAAGCACCTCTTGGGTGGGTCCAGACTCCACCCTCCGCTCTACTGCCTTGGTGACACAGGTAAAGAAGTCTGTGAAGGACACCCCTTACTGTTGAATCAAATTACAGAAAAAGACTTGTGGGTCACAGGGGGAGCAACATTTAAGGTCCTTAAAGGCCAAGTCAGAAACTTGTTGAAAAATAAGCATGGAGGCCAATAGTACATTGGAACATGGGGTCAGTATATTTTCCGCATCCCGTGAGCATGTCCAACATAATGTTGAGGCCATATTGGAGATTTAGACATGCCTGGTTTTCAGCCTGATCATCATAGGCTGCGTGCCAGTTTAGAAACTGAGGGTTGTAAAACTGCCTTTAGTAAGCTATACCAATCATCATAGGTTTGTAACTGTAAGGACCACTGGCATAGAACCTGTTCAAAATATGGGGAATCAGGGCCCAATTGCTCATCTGCTATGCAGATAAGAACAAGGTCAGCAAGTGGGGTGGGCAGCCATGGATGCTGCACTGCATCGGGGCTGACATTAACCGAAAATGCAGACAAAGGAGGATGAGGCTTTAAGGAGGGCAGCTTAGGAGGGAGGGGCATGTTAGCAAGGGAAGGGGCGGGATGGTTACTGGGGGAGAGAGAGTAACTCTTTCCATGGGTATCAGGGTGGGGGAATTTCTGGGCATAGTAGCTCTAGGAGAGTATCCTGAGATATAGGCAAAGGATCTCCTTCCTTATTTGAAGTGGGCACAGAGGTGGTGTCCACCTCTGGGTCTGGGAGGTCTGGGGTCAAGGTAATCACCAGATCTATACTAGGTTGCTCCCAGAAGTGTTTGTTGTGGGCTGAGATGACTTCCTCAGGAGAGGAGGATTTAAGGCTAGCAATGATGGCTAGGAGGATTGGTATGAACGATGCGGGGGGAGTGATCCCTGACCCAGCCTCCCTTTTTTGGGCCAGGAAGAGGACCCGCATCCACATGTCAGGGTCCCACATGTTTTCAGGGGAGACCCATGGAGCTAAATTAGTGGCTTCATCCCAAATGTGTTCGATATCTTTTGGTTTCACTTTCAACCCTCTGGTTTTAAGGAGAACCTTGAGTGCTGCCGTTTGTGGTTCCTGCATTGTGGTGGTAAATTTCCCACTGTGGGAGGGTCTCACAAAGGGGAATTCACCACAAAAGTAGAAGACGAGGGAGACTACCAAGAGGGTACAAAGGACGCAAAGAAGCACTGTGAGCCACTCGGATGTAAATCACCCCAACATGTAAAGGTGTATTAGATCCAAATGTCTTGTGCTCAGTGAGGGACTTCTTGAGGCCATGACACCTCCAGCCGTATGCTCACACTGTGTCTCCAGGACAGGCAACAGGGTGACCAGAAGCCTGGGCTCTGAGTTTGAGGTAGATCAGCCCTTATGTGAACTCACCAGGACGAGCCAAGAGGGGGGAAGTGCTGACGTGGGCTTTGGGACCACGTAGCAGAGTGTGTCTCCCTGATATAACAAACTAGTCCAACAATAAAGACGGCAGACAGGGTGGAGGGGACAGAGGAGGGGGCTACTTGCTTACCCTCAAGCAGCCGAAGAAACAGACAAACCCAGGGGCCTACTTCCTGAAAGAACCAAGGTTCTGGGTGTCACCAAGACTGTGTGCAGGGGTCCCTGTTCAGGCGCCAGGTGTTGAGGGTTCTCCTCAGGCCAGCTGTGAAGACCCTAACCTGGATCGAGTCCCCTACCAATTGGGGGAACGAAGCACGGAGTCAACACACAGACACCAGGAGTCAGGTAGAAGCAAGCATGAGGTGAGGTGCTGCAGGCTCATTTAATGCAGGAGGGGCCAGGCCTTATATTTCCCTTTTCTCTGCCCCCAAGTCCCTTTAGTCAGCATATCATTTTCTTATTGGTCCACGCCACACAATCTGTCAGCAGTCACTGGGCTTGTGAGCAGGGTATGGAGGCGTGGGCTCCTTTTGGCAGGCTATTTGTGGACCAAGAAGTGAAGTGAATTCTTGCTGAATCCTGGGGCTCTGAGTCTGTACCATCTTTGGAGGCCTCCTGCTATATATATGTGTGTTTTATGCCTGCATGCCTATAACTGCACCCATGTCTTACAGTATCCAAAGAGCACAGAAGAAGGCATTGAATCTTCTAGAACTATGTTTACAGATGGTTATTACCTGCCATGTGGGTGCTGGGATTCGATCCCAGGTTTTCTGCAAGAACAGCCAGTGTCCTTAACCACTGAGCCATCTCTCCTGACTCCATGAATATAGATTTTTAAAATTGTTTTTTAAAACTTTTATGTGTAAGAATGATTTGCCTGTATGTATATAAGTATACCATATGCATGCTGTACTCATAAAGGCCAGGAGAAGGAGTCAGGTGCACTGGAATTGGAGTTACATATGGTTGTGAGATGGCATATGGTTGTTGGGAACTTAACCTGGGTCCTCTGCAAAAATAGCAACTGCTCTTAACTACTGTGCTACCTCTGTAGCCCCAGAATGCAGGTTTTTTTGTTGTTGTTGTTTGGTTGGTTTTTTTTTTTTTTTTTTTTTTTGTCTTTTTGAGACAGGGTCTCCCTGTAGCCCCAGCTGTCCTGGAACTCACTATGTAGACCAGGCTGGCGCCTTGAACTCACAGAGATCTGCCTGCCTCTGCCTCCCAAGTGCTGGGACTACAGGTGTGCGCCACCACACCCGGCTCTAGAATGTAGATTTTTAAAGTATCTCCTTATGATTCTCTGAATTTCCTCAGTTTCTCTTGTAATGGCTCCATTTTCATCTCCATTTAAAAAAAAATTTGGATCCTCTCTTTTTTTGTTAATTTAACTAAAATTTTGTCAATCACGTTAATCTTTACGAAGAACCAACTCTTCCAATTGTTGATTCTCTGAACTGTTGTCTGTGAGATTTTTGTTTCTATTACATTAATTTAGGAATTATTTGATTGTATCTTCCTATCTTGTTTACTAGGCATACTGTTTGTTCTTGTTCTTTCAAGGCCTTCAGCACATCATTAATTAATTAATTCTATATCTCTCAATTTTTTGATGTCTGAAATTAGGGCTCTAAACTTTCCTCTAGGACTGTCTTCATTATGTCCCATTGATTTTGATGTTTGGTTTTCACTTTCATTCAGTTCTAGGAAACTTTTAAGTTGGTCCACTTATTGTTCACTAGTATGTTGTTGAGTTTCTGTGCTTTCTTTGGTTTCTATTTTTGTGGATATTCAGCTTTATTCTATTGTAGTCAGTTAGAATACAGATTATTTTTTTCAGTATATATTCCTGTATTAGTGTAGGCTTGCTTCATATTCTAATATGTGATTGATTTGGAAGAATGTGCATTTAGTGTTTAAGTAGAAGGTTCTGTAGTTAGGTTCATTTGTGATGTTATTTAACTGCAGTGCTCCTTTGTTTAGTTTCTGTCCAGATTACCTGTTTGTTGGTGAGACTGGGTACTGAAGTCATTGTATTGGTGTCAATTTGTTGTTTCAGACATAATAATTTCTTTTATGAAACTGGGTGCACTTGTGTTTGGTGCATATGTTTAGGATTGCACTATTCTCTTTGTGAATTGTTCCTACAATGAGATTGAAATGACAATTTCTAAGTCTTCTGACTAGTTTGGTTTTGAAGTCTGTTTTTTTGTTTGTTTGCTGTTCACTTTTTGATATTTGAACAGCTATACCTGCTTGTTTCTTGCATCTGTTTGCTTAGAATACCCCTTTTCCTCCCTTTTACCCAAAGATGATACTTATCTCTTTGATGATTAGGCTGTTTTTGGAGGCATGAAGAAGATAGATCCTGTTTTCTAATCCAGTCATTTAGTCTATGTCTTTTTTTTTTTTTGAAGAATTAAAACATCAGTGTTAGTTATTATTGAACAATGTGTTAATTCCTGTCTTTTTGTTGTTCATTGTCTTCAGAAGCAATTGTGGCAGGAAGGTTAAGGGGACAATAAACCACTTTCTGACTGGATTTAAAGCTCATTCCACAGCAGGAAAAACATGCATAGTATTGCAAATATGACTAATAACTTATGATTGGGGAACTCATAAGCCCCAGCTTCTAAATAGCCATAAAGATAGAGAGCCATCTCTCTACCTGTAACTGAGTACATCTTTAAGAACTCATCAGAAATGTTTCTTTGTGCTATGGATGGTGGTTAACAGAAACTCACAGCTATCAAAGTGCCCAGAATAAATGACTATGGAGGGCTTAGCCACAAATGGACCATCTATATCATACCCCTCTCCAAGGTTCAAGGACTATTGCAGAAGAGGGTAGGGTGGAAATATTGTGAGATCAGAGGCTGAGGAAGGCCAGAGCAAAACATTGTCTTCTGGACAAGATGGACCACTGCATTCATAAACTCACAGCAGCTGTGACTGCCTGCACACAATCAGTCCAGTCGACATTCCATCACAGAATGGGAAGGGTTTCATAAGCACTCAGCCCTAACTGAGGATCTGTGAATAGTTGTTAGTATCTGGAAGAGGGCGAGTCAGTTTTCTTTAATGCTGTAGCTCCTGGTAGGTTATGCACATTTTAGTGATGGTGCACACCCAAACATAGACAGACAACACAAATTGGACTCAGGGGGTTATTAAATAAAAAAAGAGGATCTGAATTAGTGAGATAAGAGTTTTTCTTGGAGGTAATAAGGGAAGATGTGTGTGAAAGTGATCAAAATATACTGTGCAAACTTTTCAAGGTATTAATAAGATACTTATTTTAAAAAGGAAACAGCAGGGCTGGAGAGATGGCTCAGCCATTAAGAGCACTGACTGCTCTTGCAGAGGACCGGGGTTCGATTCTGTGCACTCACATGTGGCTACATACCGTCCTTGACTTCAGTTCCAGGGGAATCTGATGTCCTCTTCTGACCTCTCTCTGCAGCACTGCATGACAAGGGTGCACTCACATATGTTCAGGCAATCACTCATACACATAAAATTAAAATATCTATATCTATATCTATATCTATATCTATATCTATATCTATATCTATATCTATATCTATATCTATCTCTATCTATCTATCTATCTATCTATCTATCTATCTATCTATCTATCTATCTATCTATATTAAAAAGGAAACCGCGAAACATGTTGATTCCGGCAGCAAAGTTAAATAAGTTTGGGGTATACACAAGCACAATTGAAAAAAGTGGGTCCTCGATGGAGGTACAGAAGCAAAGGAATTTACTGCTTCTGAAAATCACATCTGAAAGAGAATTACAGTTGTACTTATTCACGCATGGTTGTACTAAGTACTTATGAGAGAAGTACCATGAACTGATTCACTAGTCTGGAATGAAAGGAAAACAGTGGCCACCTAAGACTCCAAATTATCTTTGTATTTTTAGTATCCCAGAATATTCTGTGCCCTTTCTCTCTCTGGTAACTCCTCAGATATATTCAAAGACAAAGTTAGGGAACTGAGCAACTCCTGAGGAAACAGAACATGAGAACACAGAGAGGTACTCTTAGAATTTGATACTCAGCAAAGTGCTTTAACAAAAAGTATGAGCCGAGGAGATAGCTCAGCTAATGAAGTGCTTGCTGTGAAGTATGAGGCTCTGGATTTAGATCCCAACACCTGAAGTCATCATCTGGCCTCCGTATTCCCAACCCCCATCCCAACTCTGTGTAAAGAATAGCCAACATGGGCTGGAGTGATGGTTCAGCAGTTAAGAGGATTGGTTGCTTTTGCAGAAGAGCAATTCCCAGCAGCCACGTGGCAGCTAACAACCATCCTTAACTCCAGTTCCAGGGGCTCCACCCTTCTGACTACCTTGGGTATTGCATGACATGGTGCACTTACATTCATGCAGGTGATATACTCGTACACATAAAATAAAAATAATAAATAATAAACTTTTCCAAATGAATTTCCAACATGTATTTGTGAAAAAAGCTCATAAATTTTTACTTCAGTCTACAGTGAGTGTGAGAGTCTTTCCAGTCTAGCTTTAACAAGTTAGTTTTCATAGCTTATTGATATGCTTTACCTTAATGAATTTGATTAAGAAAGAGGGTTAATTTTTCTCCAAACATTTTCTAACAAGTGGTTTCTCAGTATAATTGAAATTTAAGATCTATTTTGATCATTTGTTTGCTTTGCTCATAGACTTAACTCCATGAGTTAGAAAAATTCCTGGCATGTGTTAGGTCGATAGGTTAGCTAAGAAGTAATAAATGCTGTTTCACCCCTTGAGTTCTCATTCCATCTCCACTGGTGCATCATATGTGGATCTTATAAATTTCAAATGCTTGTCCATCGCTAAGTAAATTTAACACTTTAATTTTCAATACAGTTTTAACTTCATCATTTCTGTTGCCTTCAGCCCAAACTTGATTGGAAATTTTTGAAAAGGTGGAATAATGAAGGGGAATGGTTTAGACCAGAAATACCTTGTTTCCCCTCTTCCTCTTCAAGGTCCAGTCCCTGCTGTACAGTAGAGAATGGAGACAGAGAGGGAAGTTGGTAAAATCCTGTACCACAAGTGTATTAAGATAGTTCACGTTGGTTGCCAACTTCATATGACTGGGGTACACTTAGGGGATTGGTAAAGCACACTTCCGTGTGTGTGAAAGGTAATTTATAGAGAGGATTAGATGAAGGATACTCTGGGTTTAGTGATGGGTACATAACATGGTGTAATTATTGAAGGAAGTAAAAAGCAGAAGGTGAGGACTAGTTGGAGGAAGTGGATCACTGGCAGAGTGTCTTTGGGAACCATAGCTTGCCCTGGTCACTTGCTATATTGCTTACTTCCTGTCTGCCACATGATGAATACCATCTTGCTCTCCACACTTCTGCCACCATGATATTCTGTCTTACCACATACCCAAAAATAATGGAGTCAAGTATATGAATGGAAAAATCTGAAACTGTAAGCCAAAATAAGTGATTCCCTACTTTAAGTTGTTCACATCAGGTATTGGACATAAAGCCATAAAAATAACTAATAAATGTGCACTTCTAGATATCCTGAAATTTCTCTTAAAATACTCATTAACAGAAATGCACTTTACAGGCTAAGATGCCAAGTACTGACCCTCTCTTAAATGAATTTTATTGTCTCTGTCTCTGATGTTCTTCTCAATTTAATCTCCTAATGTAGGAATTTGATTCAGCCTAGCATTGCATCTGACATGCTCTTCACAGCAAATGAGGCAAGAACAGTAGGACAAACATAGCTCTTTAGATGTTTGAAAATACAAATATTTCATTGTGTCATTTTCTATCAAGTAAGTATAGTAAAATTGGTTTTTCTAAGGACTTGATAAAAATTGTATATTTTTTCTATGACCAAACCTCAATGGAGATAATCAGGAACATTAAATAGTGAAATACTAATGTTTTACTCCTGTGATCTTAAAAGTTTTCAGGATTTTTCAAAACAATATAGTATGTTTTTCTGTTTATAATAATGCAGTTCAGAATCTAAAATCCAAATTTGCTTATTTAAATTAAGAATGTTTGCATTTCAGAGGCATTTCTAAAATTTTCCAGTGTGATGGCTAATCTTGGTTGTCACCTAGACTCAGAACTAACTGATTGGATTATTTGATGCTGGAAGATACATCCTAAATGTGGATGTTAGCTCCTGATGGCAGACCATATAAAAGGCCATGGCAGAAGGGAGCATTTGTTTTGTGCCTGCTTCCCTTCTCTCTCACTGGTGAATTCGTCCTGACCAGGTTCTTCTGATTCCTACACAGAATGAAGAGTAGCAGATCTCAGGAATCCTTCCACATCTTCAGATCCTGTTTGGGACTGCTGAGAGATCCAGCCTCAAGGACTGAGCAAATACCAGGTTGTCAGCCTTTCCAGTGTAGTGCAGCCATTATTGGACTTCCCAGACTCTATCCTGTAAGCTAATTTAATAAATTCATATA
The DNA here is from genome assembly GCF_000622305.1 of Nannospalax galili. Taxonomy (NCBI): domain Eukaryota; kingdom Metazoa; phylum Chordata; class Mammalia; order Rodentia; family Spalacidae; genus Nannospalax; species Nannospalax galili. The sequence goes on along the minus strand of NW_008329138.1, from coordinate 4,085,013 downwards.
TATATTCATTTTATCAGTTCTGTTTATTTAATTTTTCTTGTCTTTTTGAGACAGGGTCTCCCTGTAGACCCAGCTGTCCTGGAACTCACTATGTAGACCAGTGTGGTGCAGCCATTATTGGACTTCCCAGACTCTATGCTGTAAACTAATTTAATAAATTCATATACATATATGTATATTCATTTTATCAGTTCTGTTTATTATTTTTTTCTTGTCTTTTTGAGACAGGGTCTCCCTGTAGTCCCAGCTGTCCTGCAACTCACTATGTAGACCAGGCTGGCCTTGAACTCACAGAGATCTGCCTTGCCTCTGCCTCCCAAGTGCTGGGATTAAAGGCGTATGCCACCACTCTCAGCTTCAGTTCTGTTTTTTAGAGAACCCTGACTAATACATCCAGGTAACTACTTCTGAAACCAGTTCATCCCAGTGTTTGCCAAATATGACAATTTCCTTTTAAAAAACACATTTGCACTTGGACTCATGTCTTGAACTCTGCTGGTTTCCCTGTTATCTCCTTAGATATTTCTGCTCAGCTTCAGTTTACAAATTATTCCCCTCTGGCATGATTGACTATTACATTTGCCCCAGAGTTGATTCTTCATGTCCACTTACACAGTGATTTCTGCTGTTCATCTACTGGCTTTAAATCTAACTGATAAACTATATCCAAAGCAAATGTCTCTGAGATTAAGATTCCTCTGCCAGACTGCCCATTCAGCATATTCCCAGGAACACATGATAGAAATCCTGTTCCTTGTATGATAATAGTGTCTTCTCTCTCTCTTAGTTTTCCTCATGTCAGCACAAGGCCCCACCATAAAACCTAAAAGTCAGCTTCCTTCTTTCATTTCCCTCACGCCACATCCAATGCTCTTTCCTCTCTTGTTACATCATAGTTAACAGCCTGTTATATCCTCTTAAGTGTCCTTCCCAGACCTGCATACTGCTGACCATCTCAGGGCCTTGGAATTGAACTCTGCACTGAAATCTTCATTCTAGTGAGGCCTCCAAGGCTCTGGTTCTACTCTACTTCACAAATATCTTCCTAATTCTTTTCCTTTTTCTCTCCTATCATTTCTTTAAGCAAGCAGACAGAATAAAATGCTAGCTTTTGTTCTCACATTTTCCTTTCCCACCAGTGGTATAATTGGGCCCAACTCAAACTGAAGAAAGTTAAGTTTTCTAGAGGCAGTTTGTCTCATATTTGCAAAAATAGGATGATGGTGCATTAGATAAAATTTTGTTTCTAAATTTTATGTTACTCCTTACTTTATGACAAATACTTTGTATATCCTATATTGTGAGCCCTATGGAGGATTTTGAAAACTAAATACATACAATTTTGTCAATGTAATATAGCATTGTTTTAAAAAGTAATGAGGCTGCTTTCCCTCACTCAGATTATACAACAGGGATAAAAGTTAAGCCATGGATGCTGGAAAGATATATCAGTTGTTAAGAGCACTGTCTGTTCTTACAGAAGACCCAGTTTCGAATTCTAGCACCCGCACGGTGGCAAACAACTGTTTATAACTCCAGTTCCAGGAAGTCTATGCCCTCTTCTTTCCTCCGTGGGCACTTCACGACATGGATGCACTAACACACATACAGGCAATACACTCATACACATAAAATAAAAATAAATAAATAAATAAATAATAAATAAATAAATTAAATAAATAAATAAATAAATAATAAGTCAAGTCATGGGCAGTGAATTCACAAGGCTTTTTGGTTCTTGTTTGGGAAAATGTGAAAGTTATTCTCTGTTTCTAATTCTATAGACTATAGGGTAAGGAAAAGAAGCCCTTAACAATGTTTGCTTATTGGGATATAAAATCAAACAAGGAAAAAAAGGAGAAGCTTTTTAGAAGCCCACGATATTTTAAACATAGATGTAGACTCTTCCTTGTACCAAAAATGCATGAGTAAGTTTGATTAATCAAACCATGTAGGAAGGTATGGGGGTTACCTTTCATAACTGATAATAGACTTTTGAGCCTATATGTCCAAGTTTCAGCACACATGACAAAGGCTATAGATAAACAATGTTGTAAAAACTCAGGATTATTGGACTGGAAAGATGGCTCAGTGGTTAAGAGCACTGGCTGCTCTTGCAGAGGACCTGGGCTAGGTTCCCAGCACCCACATGGAGGCTAAGAACTGTCCTATATATCTCCAGGTCTAGGGTAATCCAACACTTCTTTTGACCTCTGTGGGCACTGCACAACATGGGTGCACTTATACACATGCAAACAATTCACTCGTACACTAACATAAAAATAATAAAATATTTTTTAAAAACCCCTCAGGATTCTAATTAGCTGCACATTTACAAAATTGTAAATAAAACCTCAGGCTTCCTGTGCCTAGTATCTCATGGTACTGGAATCTGGCATTTCTTCTTTAAACAGTCTATAAGGTTTATCTGCACTCAAAAATTTAAGCATTAGATAGATGAATGTGTTATGAAGGACTCTGCTACCAGCCATTTCAGTAGTGTAAGTTGTGTTTTTAGCATAAGTGAACTGAGCAATTTTATAGCTGAAAACGTGACCACAACCTCCCAGTCTTCCTGTAGTTGCAGGATAGCAGGCCTGAGCTGAGAAGGACTGAATGTGGAACACTGTGTGCCTTTTAGTTATTTGTGTCTTCCAGTCACTCATCCTTTACTAGATAAATAGTGCTAAAACAACACCTTCCTCTCCACTCAGTAGGCTACCTCTTCATGCGGTTGACTATTTCCTTTACTGAGAAAAAAATTGTTACTCTGATATAATTCTATTTGTTTGTGTTTTAAAATTTTGTTTATTGTGCTGCTAGGATATTTTACAAAAAGAATAATAAAAATCCTGACGATTAGCACATATTATATATATATGTATTCATAAATGTGATTATTTTTATCTATTATTCAAAAAGTTAAAAACAATAAATGAAGATGGAAATGTTACTCTCTCTGAGTTGATCATTACATATACTATACATTTATTAAAATATTGTATCCACTCCATAAGTATATGTAATCAACATAATTGTTTAAAGTGATTGAAACTTGGGTTCAAGAGATAGCTCAGCAGTTAAGAGCACTGACTGCTTTTGCAGAGGATCAGGGTTTGAATCCCAACATCCACATGGCGACTATGAACTGTCCATAATTTCAGTTCCAGGGGAATCTGATGCACTTTTCTGACTTCCACAGCATTACATAATATGGGTACATGCACATACATGCAGGCAATGCACTCATACACATACAATAAAACTAATGGGCTACAGGTAGACCCTGTATCAAAAAGACCAATAGTAATAATAATAATAATAATAATAATAAAAAGTTAAAATACATTTTACCCCAATGAATTAAAAACAATAGCTCATAAATAATTGTATGATGGCTTAATGTAAAGTGATATTTTTATGTATTTATTTAAATAAAAATTATTAGTGTTAATTGAACAGTTCTTTTTGTTTTTCTTTTAAATTTGGCTATTTCAAAACTAAATTATATGTGACTCTTATTTCTACTAGATAGTGAAATCTATATGGGTTTCAAAAATATCATCTCACTGTTTGATCAGATATCCCATACATTCCATGTGTCAATTGGCTGACACATGGACATCTTCCTGGTCTAATCTACAAAATATGAAAATGCAAAGATTCAGGAAAACCACTCTATTATTTATCATTATAATGACCTAGCATCCTGTGGAAATTTATATCAAGAAGGTTTTGACAGAAGTTTCTTTGCTACTTTATTGATAAGAACTTTCCTGATTAAGATTCAGAGTCCCAAACTAGTTAATTCTAAATTTTAATGAATGCATGGTGTCAATTATTAATGGTCATTTAAATACTGATTTTATTTTTCTTAATTTTTTCATGAACATTTGAAAACTTTGATTAAAACACTAAACAGACTTATGCTGAACACCATATAAACCCAAATGCTTTAATTTTGCCATTAGCATGGTGTTTTCCAATATGAAATGCTTGTCCAGTGTTTACCATACAATGCTTCTGTGCACCTGAATGACTGTGTGAGGAGAAAGGCATGCTCCAAAACTAATCAATGCAAGTTACCTACGTAGGGGAAGCCCTCAGGTATAAAACCCGGCTGCTATTGGCACTGAGCATGCTGGGCTGAAACCCAGCTTTGGAACTGAAGGAACTGGAAGGCAGAAGGAAGCACCTACGCAGCACCTTGGAAGCTGGAAGGAGCTTAATGGATTTGAGAAACTCTTAGAATTCCAGTGAGTTCTGAGCATAGTGGAAAACAAAAGGATGACAGAGAATGTAGCCAGAGGTGAGAAGGAGGAGGAAAGTTCTCAGAACACTTTTAGGACTCCAAGTCTGAGGAAAGAGGCTATATTCTCCCATTAGAAACTTGGGGAGCCATTGGTGGAATTTAATCTTTTCCTTTGAATTCTCTGCATTAGACATTTCTCCCATTATGTTCATTTTTCTCACAGCCATCACTGACACCGGTGTGAGGAGGTGCCTCCGGCTCTTGGACAGCAGAGCCTTGAAGCTAATCCTGGTACTCTCTGGCCTGGAGAGTTGAGGTGGGCCCACCTATGGACTGTGGGCCCACCTCTCCTGCCACATGCAGAGGCGATGGAGCTGTCTCTGGGGAAAGGACATGTCCTGACTCTTCTTATTGCAGTTTATCACTGCTTTGAAATGTACATCCTATTGAGGATGGAAGTTTAAGTTCCCCATTGTGGAATTCACCAACACCATAAGGTAGAGACAGAGACAAAAATCTCATTATCTTCCAGAGGCTATGAGAATCCCAGTTTTCCAGTTTTTGTGACAACACAAGGGATAGGGAAGGAGTGACTCTTTAAAGGTATATATCTCATTCAGATTTGGCTCCTAAGGATTAGAAAGTCTTTTTTCTAAGGGAATAGTGAGTTTATTTTGGGCTTATGGTTCTAGAAGGGTAAATGTCCATTAGCGCAGAGGGCACATGTCAGAAGACAGCTGTAGTAGAAAGCTGAAGGCTCACATCTTCAAGTACTTGCAGAAAGCAGAGATCCACTAGAAATGGGTGGGTCAAGGCTTTGACTCTCAAAGCCTGCCCCCAGTGTCATGCTTGCTCCAGAAAGGTCTCACCTTTTAAAGGTTCCAGGACCCTCCCCAATAGTACCACCAAATGACAAAGTGTTCAAATGCTCAGAGCCTATGAGAGATACCTCTTATAAAAACCACCATAATATGCAGATATATAAAAAGAGTTTAAATGGAGTTACTCTATAATGGGACAGCAATGCCCCTATAATACCACAGGCTAACAAAAAGCCCAAAGCCAAGAATGAATTACCTGTTTGGGAGTTATAGACCGCTGGAATCCCGCTGACTGCACCCCCCAACACTACAGGTTATTGTCATTGCTCTTGGTTAATCTCAAGAACTCTATTGCCACATACTTGAGTCATAGGATATAAGTTCATACTGACCTTAAATCCTTAGCTCTACTGACTAGCTTTCATCATGAGAGAAGGTGCTATGCACACTACAGAAAGAGAAAATAATTTTCAGTCATATCTAGCTGTGAACTCTGAGAGCTACAATTACCACAGGCCTGAGACAATATGCACACTGGCACAATGGTGGCACAACTATCAAAATATCATGGGAGTAAACCCAGTTTCTGATTGCATTTAATGCCTACTCCACAAAATGGAGACAGTTGATGGCTCCTGGGGGAGGGAGAGTAAGCTTTCTTACAAGTAAGCCAAGATGTTGTGGCTAGATAAGTAATGAGCCCTAGAGGAGAATCTACTGCTATTATTCTGTTAAATGGACATAGTGTTAAACCAATTACTAATGACTTATGGTTATACTCATAAATTAGTGAATCTCTCAGCTCTCATCAAAGGAACTTCTTTTTGCAGTATCTGGCAATTAACCCAGAGACCTACAATTGGTCAATGTTCAGAGTGAAACTGAGAGTGCTCACCCCTATGTAATGGAATGGAGTGGAGTGCAGTGGAATGGAATATTTATATCACATCCTTCCTCTCAAGGCTCAAGGATCATTGCAGAAGAGTTAGCAGAAAGAGTGTAAGACCCAGAGATGATGGATGACTACAAGGTGTGTCTTCTTTTTGATAAGCTACTTCATCCATGGTGTGAAGCCAGAGAACAGGCTCTGTGTGGCTCTTTTCATTTTATCTATTAGTGAATTGTGACTGCTGACCTATCTCTCACTTGATTAGTAGTACTCCACATGACTATGACTTGTTCTGTCACACTGAAGAATCATCTTAAGTTTGTTTTGTATAGTGATAGATCTGCATGCTTGTAGCTATTTGTGATAACAGAGATTAAAAATAGCTCTATACCACTTGGTGGAAAACACTGCGTTGATGTTCTCATTTTGTTGAGCTCTTTGTGTTCTCTTGGAGTATATTTGTGTCTCCTTCAAATTGTTTTTGGTTGCTTGTATATGATAGTGTCAGTCAATATTCTTGCATGAAGAGGGAAGGGGTTCATGAGTCCCCAGCCATAACTTAAAAGCTATAGACAGCTGATGGCTCCTGGGGGAGGGACAATACGCTTTCTTTTAAGTGGTTTCTGATAGATCAACCATGCTCTAGTAGATGGCCACATGGTCAGAACTATGTGAATAGCACATACCAAGGGACATCTGAGAACACAAACATGACTTGGTAAGTCTTAACATATATGACAGAATGCATGAAATCCGGTGGGGGAGTGGTGGGGAATGTAGATAGAGGAAGGGGTCTAATTATGGTTAAGATGTGTATTAGTCACTTTTCTGTTGCTGTGATAGGAACATTGACCAAAGCAACTTATGAAAGGAAGAATTTATTTGACTTTACAGTTCCAGGGGAATTACAGTCCATCTTGGCATGAATGCGTGGCAGCAGAGGTGACTGTAGGACGAGGGGAAGCTAAGCTTTACATCTTCAAGTGGGCACAGGAAGCAAGAGAGCACCTGGAGATCTGCGCAAGGTTTAAGAACTCTCTAAGCCCACCCCCAGTGACATGCTTCCTCCAGGTTAGCAACACCTTCTAAGGGCTCCCAAAACAGCTCCACCATCTGGGGACAAAATATCCAAATTCTTGGTGCCTATGGGGGACATTTTCATTCAAACCACCATAGATGTGTTGTCTGAAATACAAAAAAATTCAAAATATATATTATATTGAAAAAGAAGATACAAAGCTATATGTATAGAGTTGGGGGATGGTCTGGGATGAGTTGAGGGTGAAAATGATTAAATTCATTGTATGAGACACTGAAAGAATTAACAGAAATATTAAAAAATAAAGCCAAAAACATTGACTTTTAATATTATAAATAAAAAATTATACATGTTTACATAATACATACATAATGGAAAACATTGCTGTGCACATATGTTCTTTCATATAACATATTTTCTTTCCTTACTTTAAGAATCTTATTTATTATTATTTATTTATTTATTATTTTTATTTTATGTGTGTGAGTGTTATGCCTGCATGTAGTCAAGTGCACCCGTGTCTTGCAATGCCCGCAGAGGACAGAGAGGCTGTCAGATACCCTGGAATTGGAGTTACAGACAGTTGTTAACTGCCATGTGGGTGCTGGGATTTGAACCCTGGTCTTCTGCAAGAACACTGTTCTTAACTACTGAGCCATCTCTCCAGTCTCTTATTTATTATTTTTATTTTATGTATATGAGTGCCTTGCCTGCATGTATGTGTGTCATGTGTGTGCAATACCCACAGAGGTTATAAAAGGGTGTCAGAGAGAGTTGCAGATGGTTGTTAGCTGCCATGTGGATGCTGGGAATTGAATCACAGTCCTCTGCAAGACCAGCCAGTCTTAACCACTGAGTCATCTCTCCAGTCCCTAGTTTCCCAAATTTAAATGATCATGACCAATATTCATTTCAGAAATATAGGCAGAAAATTTCTTTTGAAATATTTTATTTATTATTTTTGTTTTGTGTATGAGTGTATTGCTTACATGTATGTGAGTGTACCAATGTCATACAATGCTGCAGAAGTCAGAAGAGGGCTTTGGATACCCCTGGAACAGAAGTTAAGGATGGTTCATAGCCACCATGTGGGTGCTGGGAATCGAACCTGGGTCCTATGCAAGAGCAGTCAGTGCTCTTAGCCGCTGAGCCATCTCTCTAGCCCCAAGGCAGAAAATTTCAAAATTTAGTTTTTCAAGAAATGTATTCTCATTGATTCAATATGTTGATAAAATAATACTGGATTTTTTTTCCCTCACCTGTATTAAATTTTGAACCTATTCTCTATAATTTGTAACTGGAGAAACTTGATATTTGTGTTTTCTATTTCATGAAAATTTACATACTTATAAGCTACTTAAGTAAATTTTGTGAAAAAGCAGAGATTGACATAGGTTTAGTTCTTCTAAAGTATAGTTCATAAATGATAGAAGAAATGATGAAACATGGGAGAGAAAAAAATCACCCAGGACACATTCAGGTGCAGCCCATGCCCAGGGGACCTCTGGGAGACTTTACCAACCCTGCTCAGCTGTTCCCTAAGAACAGAAAATTGTGTTTCCCCACTGACACTTACCTGATACTGATTCTTGACTGAATGTTGGGTGTTAATTCCTAAACATCTTTTATAGAGGATATTTTAGATATTGTCTTAGATAATGATCAATATAAAATGGAATTAAAAGTGACAAGTTACACTAGCATCCTCCTGACTGTTCCTGCCGCTGCGGAGTCTGAGAAAACCTTTAGCCTGCAACAGCTCCATCTACAGACACACGTGTTGAGACAGCAAGTGCTGCTTCATTTGATCTGCTGCCCTTTATTTAGGGAAACTACAACTTAGCACATCGAAGGTTTGCTTTTCCCCCAGGAAGCTTAATGTTTAGTTTTCATTTTTTGAATTTCTGCAGAATGAAGTCAATCACATCATGCAACTGATCTTTCCCAAAAGTTTGGCTTGGAATAAAAAGCAACAATAACAATAACAACAACAAAAAACATTGCAAAAAGTACTAAGGCATTCCCATTATGTTTAGTTAACTTCCCCCAGAAGAGTTATTTTTCATTTCTATCAAAATGCATACCTTGAAAAGCATAATTTATATTATAGATGAAAATTGTAATACTGCTGTTTCAAACTCACCTGTCAAATTTTGGTCCACATATATGGTAGATAAGTATGAAAAAGCCAAGTTATTCAGAAATAATTTAAATAATCTAATGTAACTTACTGAATATTTTCTGATCAATATTTTGGAGGATTTGTCAATGTCTTCTGGTCTTTGCACCATTCAACTATTGTAGTAAATAAGAGCTACTCCCACAGAATTACCACATGGGACAAGCTTGTTTGGCAGTTGGCCTGGATGTCACACTTGTGTTTAATATGTTCATATGTGGACTCTGTCTCTAGACAAATATAAAATTTTATGCTTTTCTTCAAAATTCCTTGCCTCACACTCTACAAAAGAAGTGTTGCTTGGCAGAATTTTATTTAGCCATAAATAAAAACAAAATTATGAAATTTATGTTAAAATAAATGGGACTGTAAAAATATCACGATGAGAAACACTGATATGGGGGATACCATGATCGTTTCTTGAAGTTCTTAGTTTCATTTTAATTTTAATTAAATTTTAAGATGGGCTGAAACAGAAGCTTGAAACAATTTTATTATAGTTTAAAAGAGAAACACTGAAGGGCAGGCAAGCTGTGAATCTTAGTGGCTGTGAGAGGAGGAAAATGAAGGAGAGAAGGAAG
>NW_008329138.1:4074249-4075227 GCF_000622305.1 Nannospalax galili | reverse complement strand
AAAGAAAGAAAGAAAGAAAGAAAGAAAGAAAGAAAGAAAGAAAGAAGCCATGTCATTGAAGCTGGCAGGTATGACAGACAAGCAGTCACAAGCTGTGGAGGAGGGCTTAAGAACTAATTTTTAAGAAGAGGGGTTATTAGGAGTTGGCTGAGTTTCTAAAGTGCTTGTCAAGTCAGAATGAGAACCATAGATCAGATTCCTAAAGCCTATGTAAAATGCTGCCTCAGAAGTAGGCCTACACTAAACTAAGAACGGGTGGTGAGAAGAGGTCTAGACTTCAGAACACGTAAGACTTGATGATCAGCTAGTCTAGCCCATTCATCTCCAGGTTCTGTGAGAGATCATCTCAAAAAGTTATGTGGAAAGTAATAGAGGTTGTAGAGGTTGATAACTTTGTTTCATAGTGATTATGTCTGAATTGACTCACTCGCCTAGGAGTGAGGAGAAAGGCTCATGAATCTCAGGGAAGTTCTAGAGAGTTGAAGTTTACAAGAATCTCAAGGCTGCTCTCCAAGGTTTTAAAAGCAGCAACCAGTAGTGTGTTGGGTTACTGTCTGGAAGAGCCTTTATCCATCCTGGCCAACAGCTCGACTGAAGGTACCGCCTGCCTGGCTTTGCTGTTTGTCAAGTAACTTTTAGCTATATATATGTATACTCTTATGAAATTATATTGGCCCCTTTAATCTTTGGTTATACTTCCCTTTTGGGTGTTTAAGGACATACAATTGGACCAGATAAACTGATTTGTTTTTACTCTTGAGGTCTTTTGAGGATCTGTTCCTCAGGGGTCCCACGGGCTTAAGAGGAGCCCCTGGCTCCTTTCTTTTATCAGTTCCATCTATGTGAAGATAAGTCAAAGGTCCTGCTCGACCATTGTTGGCTTCTCTTGGAAGCATGGAGGAAATGATTCCTCCATGTTGACCCCCCTCTTTATAGACTGGACACTGGTTCAAGTCCATCTGGTGGGGTCTCCTTGGC
>NW_008329138.1:4073399-4074148 GCF_000622305.1 Nannospalax galili | reverse complement strand
TGGGAACTAATCGACCTAGGAGGGCAAGGAGCAAAAAGTGTCCTTTGTGTCCCTCTGACCCAATTAGTATAGATCTCAAGATACGTCTGTTAAACATCCAAGAAGGTTAGTTCCACCATCCTGGCATTTTTAATTACTGTGTGTCATGCAGATAAGTCTTGGGTAATGACCAGTTGGTCTCGAATAAACCGAAAAATATCTAGAGATATTTTCTTGGTCTGTTATGCATAATTAGTCCGTAGATTGTAGGAATAATATGGTTCCCTCTAGTTTTCATGACTAGCTAGGCATTGTTTCTCTCTTGTTTCGTCTCAACCCTCTATCATGGTTTTCCCACTTAAGGTACCCCTACTTCCTCCCCTTTCTTCCTTACTAATACCCTTGCTCCTATGATCCTACCTCTGTTGAGCTTCTTCTTTCTCCTTATCCCCTAGGTTCCTCATATACCCTTCCCTCCCCCGTCACTTAGACTAACCCATTTTTTATCTATCTCCCTTTACCTTCTTTCGAGTTGTTGGCCAGGATGGATAAAGGCTCTTCCAGATAGTAACCCAACATACTACTGGAAAAATGAACAGCAGACCCCAATTCTATCCAAAGGAATACTGATTATGGATTGCCGTAGATGAGGAACAGCAGATCCTCCTGGAACAGGGACCTCTGGCTGACTAGATTTACTGGAAGGGTAGATGGGGGGGATAGATGGGGGTCCTGACAACACAGTGGACAGTGGCAGGGAGGACAAAGGA
>NW_008329138.1:4050730-4073275 GCF_000622305.1 Nannospalax galili | reverse complement strand
CTCACTGTTTCCTTACCCTTGTCCTGGTTCCTGGAGTTATGTCTGAATTTTTCTGTATGAAACTGTGTATTTTAACAATGAAGTGGAGATCTTTTTTAAACGTTGGAACCTCATTTAATTTTATGTCTTATAGAGTTTATAGTGAGTAAAAGATTGTGCAAGCATAATAATTCATCTGTAAACCGAAAAATATACAGCCAATTTTGAAAGAGATGTACCCTAGCTCAGAAAAATGTTATTGAATAGGTTAATGCTGTTGTAATGAAATATTTCTTCTAATAAACAAACAAACAAACAAAAAGCAGTAACCAACTACTGGGGAACCAGTAAGATGGCTCAGCAGGTAAAAGCTCTTTCCACCAATCTCGATGACCTAAGTTAAGAACCTAGGACTCACTTGATAGAAAAAGAACCAATTCTAGCAGGTTGACCTTTAGATCTCCACATGCAAGCTATGGCATATGTCTATATGTGTGTTAGTGCACCCATATTGTGTAATCTCAGAGACAGACAAAGACAAAGACAGAGAGACAGAGACAGAGAGAGAGTGAGGGAGAGAGAGAGGAGAGAGACCTGCTCATTTGCTCATGTACCCAGGTGAGCAAGTTAGAACTTGCCCACTCATTCCCTATCTTCCCTCTCTGGGACTAGGAGTGGGAACCCCTGCTCATATACCCCAGTGAGCTAGTTAGAAACCCCCCTCACTTATTTACTATCTTCCATCTATGGGACTAAAATAGGAGCTACTCATGCACCATGGACAACCCTGATGAGCTAGATAGTACCCACCAATTCCGTCGTAATTTCTATGATCACATTTCTAGTTGTGATTGCCCACCTGGCATACCAGACCAGAATGGATTGTCCTGGTCATGCCAATAAAAAAAAAGTAAAATTAAAAGTTGGAACTGGAAACACAGACTAACTTTTCATATTGATTAGAAATCAACTAAGCTATGACAGCAATAAAAAGAGAAACACACTTCTACTCAGCAAAACCAAAATAAAAGCAAGAAAGAAATCCTTATGCCCAAGCCACAATGCAAAAACAAAATAATATGAGTAATCAAGATAATATGTTCTACCAAATCCAGCAGTCCTATAAAAGTTGTCAACTAAGATGTACCCAGAGTAACTCCCAGGGCACAGAAGTAAAAAGAATAATCATAAAAATTATCACAGAAATCAAATACTTTACCGAACACACAAGTAACTCAAAGAACGTAAAAAACATAGGAACATGCTGGGTGTGGTGGCGCACGCCTTTAATCCCAGCACTTGGGAGGCAGAGGCAGGCGAATCTTTGTGAGTTCAATACCAGCCTGGTCTACATAGTGACCAGGACAGCTGGGGCTACAGAGAGACCCTGTCTCAAAAAGACAAAAATAAATAAATAAATAAATAATACCATAAGAACAAAACCCTGAGTAAAGCTTAAGAAAATACAGATATACTGCTGAGTGAAGCAAAGACAGCTCGTGGGTTTGAAAAGCAAATTCTTGAAAGAGATAAGAATATTGAAGAAAACTCAAGTTGATATGAAGACAGGAATGAAAAATCCAATAAGCCAATAAGATAAGACAAGAGAAAGTCCTACCAACAAAATAAATCAAGTGCAAAACAGGATATCAAGATTAGATGATTAAGTTGGAGAATTGGACTGGCCAAGCAAAATGTATGAAATATTACAAAAAGTAAACACAGGCTAGGTGTGGTGGCATATGCCTTTAATCCCAGAACACAGCAAGCAGAGACATTGGACCTCTATGATTTCAAGGCCAGCTTGGTCTACATAGTGAGTTCCAGGCCACCAGAACTACAGGGAGACCCTGTCTCAAAAAGACCAACAAAGAAAAATAAAATAAATTAAAAAAAAATAAGTAAATACAGAAATGTAATACACAGAAGCTTTAAGACACCATAAAAACACCAACACTGAATTTTAGAAACAGGAGAAGAATTACCAATGACATTGATCAGATTAACAAGATTATAGAAGAAAACTTCCCTAAATTAAGGAAAGACATACTGATAAAGATATAAGAAGCAGGGAGAACACCAAATAGATAGGGCCAGAAAACAAATTCCCCATGGCATATAATACTGAAAACACTAAGACACAGAGAGGGCACTGAAAGCTGCACGAGAAAAACAACTAGTTACATAGAAGGAAAACCCATCCAAATAATAGATGACTTTTCAATGCAAACTTTAAAAGTCAGAAGGGAAATGTATTTGAATTTCTATGTGATCAGAATTGCCAAACCAGAATTCTTTACAGAGCAATACTATCACAGTCAAAGGCGAAAGAAAAATCTTTCTTAAATAAATAGATTGAAAGGACTCATGTCCACCAAACAAGCCCTATCAAAAATACTTAATAGACTACAAAAATGAAGAAAGGAATAACCTTTAACAGGAGGCCTTGGAAAGAAAACACATGAAGCTATAATTATGAAAAAGCAAAATAGGACTAAGACAACAAACAAAACAAAATGAGAACAAATACACATCTTTCAAAAATTTTAAACACCAATGGCCTCAATTCTTCAGTCAGAAGACATAGGCTAGTTGAATGGATTAAGAAAATAAGTCCAGGGACTGGATAGATAGACTAAGCAATTAGAGCACTGTCTGCTCTCACAGAGGACCCGGGTTTGATTCCTAACACCCTCATTGTGGCTTACAGCTGTCCATAATTCCAGTTCCAGAGGAATACAATGCCCTTTTCTGACCTCCACAGAGATTGCACAACATGGGTGCACTTGCACACATACAGACAATATACTCATATATCTAAAATAAAAATAATAAACTAATAATTTTTTTTCTGAAAACACAAACTTGAATTTATAAGCTTTAACATATATCACAGAATGCATGAAATCCTTTGGGGAACTATGGGGAGTGCAGATAGGAGAGGGTTCTAAATAATATTAAGATGTATTGAATGAAATGCACAAAATTCAATAAAAATATATTTTGAAAACAAAAAGTTATTAGGATAAAGTGGAGCAATCACAGCCATGCAAGTGAATAACACCATGAGTGTTAAACCATGGTATCAGTGGATGGTGGCACGTGCTTGGGAGGCAGAGGCAGTTGGGTCTCTGAGATCTATGTCATCTTAGTCTTCAGTGAGTTCCAGATCAGCCAGAGCTACATAGTGAGATAAACCCAATGCCAGGATGACCTCTCTCTTTGAAACTATTGGCCAGGGATTTTATAGGCCCTCAAACAATTCTGTTCCTGTTCTTGGTTACCCACCAGAACTTGACACGAAGACCCTACTTATTGCTGAAAACACTATATACATGAACAAACACAGAACAAGCCAGGATTAATCAAGCTGGTACTGACTTTCAGGCTGCATCTCTACTAGCTACCTTTAATAGTGCTGGAAGATGCTATGCATGATATTGGATGACAAAATAAATCTTCAAACTTACCTAGCCGTGAACCCTGTGAGCTATAATTGTACCCCAATTGCAATAATTGCACACATGTTATGGAAGCAACCAATCACTTTCTGTTTGAATTTAAGGTCCACTACACAAGATAGAGCCCATAACTGACACTGATATCAGGCAGAGGAAACTGTGACTACACAGGTCACAAGCAATGGGGGGATTATAATTATTATTTCAGTAAATATATACAGTGGTAAATAGATTCCCATTGACTTATTGTTAGAACCATAGAATAATTATCCCTCAGTTTTCACCAGAGAAGCTTCCTCATGCAGCAGATGGTTATGAACACATAGACCCACAACTGGCCAATGTAAAGAGAATAAATAAAATACTACAGCATGCTTATCAGTGAATAACACCTACAACAAAATTCTGCCACCCAAGACTTAGGGATAATTTTGAAAGAGATGAACATCAGGAAACAGATTTATCTAGTCACATGGACACTTACCCATTTAAACTCAAAGCATACATGAAACAGAGTCTAAATATGATAATGATATTTTACAAGTTCATAAAAGTTCAACAACAAATGAAAAAAAATCCCAGAGATCAAAATTATGCACATTAACACCATGAGTATTTAAAAGGCAAAGCATTATTAATTTTCAATAAAAAATGTTAGAGATGATGTTGCATGATCCTGAGGAATATGCTCAAAATGTTTTTTGTTTTTTTTAATTATTTATTTAATAACCACATGATTAGAAGAAGCATTACACTATAACATTAACATATTCAATAACAATTTCCAGAGCAAAGATGCATCTCTTTCAATATTGACTATAATTTTTAGGTTCACATTTGAACTAATACATTTATACAGTATTGAACCCAGTATAATCTGTATAAGACATAAAATTGAATGAGGTTTTAACCTTAAAAAAGATCTCCATTTCATTTTAAAATACACTGTTCCCTACAGAAAAACACATTTTTAATGCTACTAACACTTAGATGTTTGCACATGTGTCACTACTCTCTATGTATCTGATTGTTACAAGTCACAGTCAATTACTTTCTGGGATCCATCTGAGCATGGCTATAAGATCATCAGGTATATTCCAATAGTAATGTTTTTCACCTCTACTAGTTGACATGGAGCAAATTTTTATGCTCTTTCTCAAAGATAACTCACTTTTTAAAAAATTGGTGATTTTTTGAGTATATTTCATACAGAACATCCCCAAAAATCTTGTTTATCTATATACCCATATCCCAAATGGCACCCTCCCATAGCCTCCCCCCTCCCCACCCCCCACTGGAGCCCATAGACTCTGTAATTCCTGTTACTGCTCACTGTGTTGTCGGCACCCCCAGCTGTTCTCCAGTGCTTGTCCATCCACTGAATCCAATCAGCCTGTCTATAGTTTCCTGTTTTAGGACGATTCTACTCTTCCTGATCTAGCAGCAATCAGTTACCTATATTCCTTTGGGGTCTGCTGTTCATTCTCCTAGTTCTTTGCTGGGTTACAGTCTGGGAGTATCTTGGGCCACTCTGGCTGACAACTCTAAGGAAGGTATCTCCTGTCTGGCATTGTTTCTTATTATGTAGCTTTTAGCTATACACATGGACTCTTAAAGAATTATATTGGCCCCTTTAATCTTTGGTTATACTTCCCTTTTGGGTATTTAAGACCATACATGTGGCCCAGATAAACCATTTTATTTTCACTCTTAAGGCCATTTGAGAATCTGTTCCCCAGGGGTCATATGGGTTTGGGAGGGGCCCCTGGCTCCTTTCTTTTACCAGTGCTATCTATGTGAAGATTAATCAAAGGTCCCGCTCGACCATGGCTGGCTTCACTTGGAAGCATGGAGGAAGTTTCCTTTGTGTTGACCCTTCTCTATGTAGACTGGACAATGGTTCAAGTCCATTTGGGGTCACTATGGCCTCCTTGATCAAGAGGACAGGTGATGCATCACAGTTTCCAGACATTTTGAGAGATGCTCATAGTCCCCTGAAGCTTAGTCAACCTAGGAGGGCAAAGAGCAAAAACTGTTCTTTATGTCCCTCTGGCCAAATTAGTATAGGCTTCAAAGGATGGCTGTTAGACATCAAAGAAGGTTAGTTCCACCAGTCTGGTACTTTTAATTACCATGTGCCATGTAGATAAAGCTTGGGTACAGACCAAACATTCTCAGATAAACCCTGCCTAGCTATATTCCTTGAGCTAGTTGTATGTATAATTTGTCAGTAGGTTGTTCGATTTATATGGTGCCCTCTGTTTTTTTTTTTTTTTTTAATTAGTTACGTGTTATTTATCTCCCGCATTGTCTAACCACTTCCACCATGGTTTCCCTATTTAAAGTGCCTCAATTGCTCCTATTTATCTCTTAATAATACCCTTCTCCTATGGTCCCACCTCTCTTGAGCTCCTTCTTTTCCTTTGTCACCTAGGTTCCCCTCCCTTCCCCTTCCCCTTAAAATAACCCCATTTTTATTCATATCTCTCTTATTAATGCCTGTTTCCTACTGTTACTCTCTTTCTGATTCTTTATTTTGCTTTACCTCCCAGGTTCCTTTTCACTATTCTGGTTCCTGTAGTTATGTATGGCTACATATTCCCTTATAAGGGTTTGATGCTAGGATCTACATATGAGGGAGAACATGTTTTTTTGCTTTGTTTTGTTTTGTTTTGAGTCTGTGTAACTTCACTTAGTATAACAGTTTCTAGTTCCATACATTTACCTGCAAATTTCATGACTTCATCTTTCCTTAAGGCTGAGCAAAACTCCATTGTATAAATAAACCACATTTTTGCTATCCACTCATCAGTTTAGGGATGCTTAGGTTGCTTCCATCTCTTAGCTGTTGTGAAAAGAGCAGCAACAAATGTGGATGTACAAGTGTCTCTTCAATAGGATGAGTTCTTTGGGTATATTCCAAGGAGTGGTATAACTGGGTCAAGTGGTAGGTTAATTCATATTTTTTAAGAGTTCTCTGCACTGCTTTCCATAGGAGTTGAACAAGTTTGTAATTCCACCAATCTTTATTTAAAAGATAAAATGTTCATCTTTGTGGTGGCAACAAGAAACTCCTCTTACTGTCAAGGACAAGTATCTTATTAGAGTCAAAAGATGAAAATAATTATTGAAAGCAAATGACATCAAAAAAACAATCGGGCTTTTCTATCACAAAAAATTGATATCAAACTAAAATTAAGAAGAAGAGATAAAGAAAATCACTTCATTCTGATCAAGGGAACAATTGATGAAGAAAATAATAACAATCATGAACATATATGCGCCAAACTCTGGTGCACCCAATTTTATTAACAGAGTACTACTGGACATCAAGACACAGATTAACCCAAACTCAGAGATAACAGATGAATTTAGTACCCTAATTTCTCCAACAGGCAGATCATCTGGATAATGTAAAAACAGAGAAACACCAGAATTAAAGGGAATCATGGCTCTGTCAGACATCTACATGATACTTTACACAAGCACCAAAGAATACACATGTGGAGTGGCCTGTGGATGTTTCTTTAAAATGCACCACATATTAGAGCATAAAAAAGCCCTCAACAAATATAAAACTTGAAATAATTCCATGCATTCTATCAGACCACAACACATAAAGCTTAAAATCAAAAACAAAAGAAGCCATAGTAATTACAGGAACTCATGGCAATTGAACAATTCACTACTGGATGATGAATGGCTCAAAGAAAAAATCAAGAAAGAAATAAAAATATTCTCAGAATTAAATGAAATAAAAATGAAAACAGAACACAAAAAACCCTGGGCTCCATTAACATCAGTCTTAAGAGGAAAGTTTATAGTGCTAAGTGTCTGTATTACAAAATCAGTAAAAAATGTCACTGAACCTGGTCTCCTGCGTCTGAATGTGGCGACAATGGCGCAGACTCCTCACCAGCCCTGGGGTCTGGACAGGGCGACTTATTGGAGGAACTGAGAGAGCATGAGAGCAGCCATAGCTGGAGGAAAAAGCAGGCAAAAAAAAAAAAAACAGCAGATGAGAAGAAATAATAAATATCAGAGCAGAGATTAATGAAATAAAAACACTGAGAACAATACAAAGAATTAATGTATCTAAGAGCTGGTATTTGAAATGGTAAACAAAATAGAAAGACCCTTAGCCTAGCTAATCAGAAGAAAAATAAAATCCAAAGTACAAAATCAGAGATGAAAAGAAAGACATTACAATGGACATCAAAACAATCCTGAGCATTATAAGGGATTCCTTTAAAAACCTATACTCTGTTAAATTAAAAAATCTAAAAGAACTGAATTAATTTCCAGATTCAATGAAATCACCAAAGTTAAACTAGGAAGAGATCAGCAACTTAAACAGACCCGTAACAAATAAAGTGATTGAATACAAAGCCTCTAGATTAAAAGCAGTCCAGATCCAAATGGATTCACATTAGAATTTTATCAGACCTTCGAAAACGGGGATAAAAACTTGACTAGATATGCTTTAACATATATGACATCATGCATGAAATCTGGCAGGCTGGCAATAAAGGTTATGCAGATAAAGGAGATGATCTAAATATGATCAAGATGAATTATACAAAATGCATTGAAATTCTATAAAAATTTTTAAAGACTTCAACCATTTTAAATTTAAAAACATTAATGCTACTTAAATTTTTCAAAAAGATAGAAACAGAGGAAGAGTTCCCAAACTTCTACTATAAAGCAGAATTACTTTTGTACAAAAATCAGATAAAGATTCAACTAAAAAAGGAAACTATAGGCCAACATCCCTAATAAACACAGATTCAAATTTTCAATAAAATACTTGAGAATAGCATACAGACACATATCAAAAAGTTCATCCACCAGGACCTAATTAGTTTTATTCTAGGGTTCCAACACAAGATGAAGTAGTCCAGGCAATCAATGAATGAAGGAGGGAGAATTAGATTTCTCTAGGCTTAGGTCCCTGAGAGATTACCTAATCCAAAATGAACAACCCTAAACACAGCTATTCATGAGTACCACCAAATGGGTTCAGTGCATTTTATGTATGTATTTAACATGTAGTTATGTGCATGTAAAAATAATCCAAGAAGAGGACAAGGAATTGAGAGGGAGTGGGGAGACATGGGAGGAGTTGATCGGGGATTGGGAGGGATGGAAAAAATGCAAAACATTACTCGTGTATGAAATTCTCAATAATTAAAAAAATAATATTTAAAAAGGAAATTTAAAGGAGTAAGGTCACGTAAGAAGAGTTCGTGGGGAACTGGGAGGGGTGTAAATAGTGCAAAGACAATACTCATGTATAAAATTACAAAAAAATAAAAAGTAAACAAACAAATAAAAACTGGAAGGGGACCTTCTTTGACCAGCTAAGTCACCTGAAAGCCTAAACTTTTGAACTGCCTGTTAAGTCTTGCAGAGAGCTCTAGGGATGAAGCTTCCATGAGTCATCACTTAGCCTTGATGGGCTTTTCTGTGATTTAGCTGCCTTTGATTCATTCCTGTTCCTGGAGGCAACACCTCACTCATAATACTGTAAGTAACCTTAATATTGCAAACCCATTGGTCTGCCAAGTTGTACTGATAAAATACTTAATTTGATCTGTAGCTGGTTTCCTCTATTGGGTGGGTAGGCATTTATTCGTGTGCCCCCAGGAAATGTCTCACATGAATACATGGCTTCCATATGCACACAGATACAAACATGCATACACTACACAGAAAAACACAGTGCATGCACTACGCACACACACACACACACACACACACACGCACACACACACACACACACACACACACACACACACACATACACATTGAAGCATAGCCGCGATGTGATAGCTAGCTTTTCCAAGATGACTTTTGTTGTGCGCATCACCTTGATGTTCCCCTTCTTCTTTTACCTCAGACTTCAGTTTAAAACTGTAGATTTCTTTCTTCTCTCTCTCAAAGTTATGTACCTTTTCAAATGTCTTGTGGGAAGGAAGGTCAGAGACAAATAGTGCCTTCTACAGTTTTGAGTAGTGTGATGTTGTAGTCTTCCTTTGAGTACTAAAATGTTCTATATCACATTTCCAGGAAAAGATAGTAAAAGTACTTTCAATAGTCCCATTCTATATTATTATCAACATGTGTTATGGCCTAGAATGTTATAATTTTGTTCACATTCATAAAGTTCACTTCCGGGAATGAATCCAAATGTCAAAATGAAATTGTACCTTCAATATCTGTGTTTCAAAATTTTTCTCTTCCTATAACTCCATCTACTTTTGAAGAGAAGAAATATTTTATTAAACACACACACAAATATGTGTACATTCATATGAGAATGTGAAAATGCACACACAAGGATTGTGGTACATTTTTTTTAAAAGCCCCTTCCCAACTAGAAAAACGGTCTATGCACTCTATCTACTCAAATAAAATAGAGTTGAATGTCCTCTAGTCCTGCTGCTTAAGTTACTGTCTTCAAATTCTACCCTTTATTCCCTTTTGCTCTTTTACCCAGAGGAGTCTATCAAGAGGCTATATACCGAAATATCAAGTAAAATACATCATAAAGAAGGAACTCTGAGAACCTAGTGACCTGAAAAGTATTACTTACGAAACTAATGACCTAAGAACGCCTTTAACCAGAGAGCATCTAGTACAGCAGAGACCTTCAAAATGGACTTGCAAGCACTGATCCAGACAGGGGATTAAATAGCACAATATATTAAAAGGCATAAGGCCTAATAGAAGTTGGAGTCCTTTACTCAGTACAAGTATTTCATGGGACAGCTGCAAAAACCAGCTCAGTTCTCCCTCACTCTTCCCTTCTGTTCCTTCCTTCTTTCCATCCTTCATTTTTTTCTTCCTTCCACCGAAACGATTTCATAGGTTCCCATTTTTTAATACTAATCTTAGTTCACCCAATAAAAAATAAATTATAGTAATATATTTACATAGCAAATCAAATATTAATTCATGTAAATAAAATATAACATCATACTATGCTAACAAGGAATTTATAGGCTTGTCAGTGCAATTTATCTATGGAACTGAGGCACACAGTCTGTATTTGTGCACACATGCTGGCTTTCACTATTTTTTAAATAATAATGATTCCTAATAATGAAATTCTAAAACAATTGTTTCTGAATTCTTCTGTTCTAAAACTCTCTGATTGTAATAACATAATACACATTTTATGTTGGATATAACGCCATTGAATTTTCATTTTCTAATTGATGAAAAGCTGACAGATTTTAGAGCCAAGTGAAAAGACCTAAAAGAGATATGCACAACATTTAGCTAAATGTTAAATCAATAAATGAAGTTTTATTGATGCTCAAAATGACAGTTTTAGTTGATAGAAAAATAGACAGTTGTTAGGTTGCCTTTCATTCAGAAAAGAGAGGCAGAGGTGAAGTATGCATAATGAATTTGAACCTGCAATTTTCATAGATCAAAAATCCCTAAAGATTTATGTTTCATTTTTAAACAGAATATTAACCCTAGAGTACAGTTCAATAGACTTCATTAGTAATTGATAATCCCATGGTATTCTACAAAGTATGCTTTTTGTTTACATAATGAAATGGTTATTTTTCTTTCCATTTCCTATTATAATTAAATAAATGTAAAATGCCTTTTATTATGCAATTTCTATTTCTCAGAAAAGCTTCATAAAGATTCTCATCAAGCCTCAAAATTAAAACTAATTATAAATCAATTTTCCTCAGATTTGCTTCCTAATTCAGGGTCACCAGAGGAAGTGAAAAAATATATTTTAAATTCCATTTCTAATACTTATTGCTAATTATTAGATATAAGAATATCATGGTTTAGTTTTAGCAGTGTTACTTTGCTAAAATATTTTGTGCATTTAAATTTTAAGAACTTGATGTCACTTGAAATGAAATTGATGCATTGTTATTGGAAAATAAGTCATTTGAAGGATGAAAATAAATTCATCCTCTGTCTCCCTCCCCAATTATCAAAACATTTTTTGCACAAACACACATGATATAAGTACTACAAATTCTGTTCTTATAGTATGCTTTCAAAGCTTAGCGTTTCTGGTTTCAATAAAAGCATAACTTTAAATAGTTGCATAGAGCACCACAGCACAGGTTCATATGCAAGTAGCTTATAGTTTCATATTTTGCAATATTAAAATTCATTCTATAAGCATCTTTCTACATTCTTCTTTTTCTAATCACTGCACAATTTTCCCCATTTAATTCAGACCCCTATTAAAAATACTATACAACAGACAGCTCCTAAGCAATAGAAATTTATTTCTCATAATTCTGAAAGCGAGAAAGCTTATGATAAAAGGGCCAGCACATTTTGTATCTTGTGAAGGCCTGTTTCTCGGTGATGGCAGGACTTAGCCCTATCCCCATATGGTAGAAGAGCACTGCAGCTCCCTGTATCCCCTTTTCAAAAGGTAATAATTTGATTTATGGAACTTCTACCTTCATGACATAAGGTCCTCCTGAAGCAACCAACTCTTTTTTTTAGTCCCCATTGTTTTTTATTCTTCTTTGGACATAAACTGTAATACAGATATATAGATGTTTCTGATGTTAACTATAAGTTATATATTCAAATATGCTGTCATACTTTTAGTTAGTCATATTTTCGAGCATTTATTAGTTACATTGGTGTTACTCATCAATTACCATCCTTTACCATGTCCTTATTTTTGAGTATTTAGATTATTTCTGTGTTTCTTACATGAATCACCTTGAGAAGAATGAGACTTTGCAGGCTTGTGAAAATTTTTAACATTTCTTCAACACAGAGTTTGTGTTCAAGATAATGGGTATTTATCGTCAAATTCTTAACCCATGTTCCTTGTTCCAGAGTGTCCTTAGAGACAACTGCAGATTCATGTCTTAGTCAATGTTGGTAGTTGAAAAAATATTATTTAATGTGAATTATTTTAATAATCAGGGTAGTGATTTCAAAAATATAATAACCATGTGCATTCCCCTCTGAAATTTATATACAATGTTTTACTCATTTTATAATAATGTAATATTTCCTTGAGAATATCGTGCATGTACATAATGTGTTTTGATTAAGTCCAACTCCTTTTCCCTTCCCCCAATCCCCCCTCTATCCTTCCCTCCACTGTTTGTTCACAGTTTCACGTGCTCTTTTACTAAATATTTTGTTTATATTTTTATTTTATGTGTATGAGTGTATTGTCTGCACGTATGTGAGTGCACCTGTGTCATGCAATGCCCTGGAGGTCAGAAGAGGACCTCAGATTCCTCTGGAACTGGAGTTAAGGTTGCTGCCCTGTGGGTGCTGGGAATTGAACCAGAGTCCTCTGCAAGAGCGGTCAGTGCTCTTAACTGCTGAGCCATCTCTCCAGCCCCTCATGTGCTCTTTTTTAAAACTCAGAGTCCACTTAGCTACACATATGTGTATAGGGGAGGCTGATATACCGGAGTATGAGTAACCTCTCAGCAGCCACATATCTGAAGAAAACCGATTGTACCTCTCCCAACAAATATCATTTGTCAATAGGTTCTCAGGTAGGGGTGGGACTTCATGAGGCTCCCCCTGCCATTCATGCCGGGAATATGTGTGTCTTGAGTTTGAGCAGGTCTTGTGAGTTCATGTGTGCAACAGACCTATAATGTTTAGTAAATAGTGCTTTGCTGTAGTCTTCTACAATCTCTGCCTCTTAAAATCTGTCACCCACTCTTCCACAATGACTCCTGAGCCTTGGGAGAAGGAATGTTACATAGATGTTACATTTATACCCGAGCACACCACAATCTCTTATTCTCTGCATGTTGACCAGTTGTGGATCTCTGTGTTGTTATCAACCAGGAAAAGAAGCTTCCCTGATGATGCTTGAGAGATGCACTAATCTATGGCTATAAACATAAAGAACTTGGGATGGCTCAGCGGTTAAGAACATTGACTGTTCTTGCAGAAGACCCAAGTTCAAATCCCAGAACCCATATGGCAGCTAACAACTGTCCTTGACTCCAGTTTCATGGGATCCAACAGCCTCTCCTGTCCTCCCCTGGCATTGTGCAACAGGGGTGCACTTACCTACATGCAGGCATAACACTCATACACATAAAATAAAAGTAATAAAATATTTTTAAAAAGAACTTGGGAGGCAATTTACTATTATATCCACTAAACAGAATAATAGTAACAGATTCTCCTTTAGGGCCTGTGATGTCCCATGAGATATTCCTAATGGTGCAATGTGGCATTTTTGATCTCGGGATAACTAACAATTGTCTAATTGGACTTAAGTCTCACTTAATAGGAGGACAGTCATACTTGTTATTGTAAACTTAGCCAAATTCCTCGGCTGAAGAGATTATTGATACTAAAGGAGAAGCTATCACTTCCAGTTCCCTAAACCAATACAATTTCTAACTGCAAACTAATGCTTATTTTTAAATGCACAGATAAGTGTAGTTCTCAGCCCTTGTCAAAGAAGATTCTTTCTGTAATAGATGAGAAAGAGAGGTTATAAGGGCAGCAACTGGTGGAAATGGCTATTCCAATTTAAACACACAGACCTAAAGAGTCAAAGCTAGCACCCGGGTTCAATTCACATAGTGACTAACAACCTTCTGTAATTTCAGTTCCAAGGAATCCAATGGCCTCCTCTGGCCTCCACAAGAATTCCCCAATAGAGGGGCCCTTACACAGATGCAGACAACATAAAGTAAAATAAAAATAATACATAAAATATTAACAATAATAAGATATTTACTTGCTAAATAATTTTTAAAGGTGTTACTTAGGGGGGAAAGACAGTATTTTTCAGGGATGAGACTTGTGTTGGGCCCAGTGGATGTACTCATACTAAAGAAAATTTGGAGACTGTAGGCTGTATTATATATATTTGAGAAAGTACATTAAATTGTGTAAGGAGTAGTGGGGGGACATGTGAACAAGGATGGGAATCTAAATACATCAAACTATATTGCATGAAAAATCCAAAATTTCAAAAAAAAATTTATTTTGGTGCCATTTTGTCAGTTTATATTTGTTTATTGTTTAGGAATGCTAAAAATAAAAATAATGCAACCATCACTGTTATGTGCAATTTCTACTTTGTTCATAAGCTGTTATTTGATTTGAAGGTTTTTTTTTTAAGATTCTAATTGATGCACTCTGTTTTTCTTTGTTGTTCTTTTATGTAGTTTAGGCACTTGATATTTCTTAATTTTTAAAGTATTATAGCTTGACATTAAAGTAAGGGATCAAAAAGCCTCAACAAAACAATGCGTTTGGTTTTTATGCAGCACCCATTGTTTACAATGGTTTTATGAAGTCTGCTTTAAACCCTGGCCAGAGCTGGCAAGCAAAGGTGAACTCTTTTTCTATTTAGAATTAGGGAAGACACTAAAAGACCACAAAAACTAGGAGTAAAGAGTCATTTCTTGTTTAGTCAGAAGCTGAAATTGGCATTTAATAAGGAATATTTAATAAGTGAATGTTTTGAGGTACTTCACAGTCGGAAATACCAATAATGAAGAATTTTAGTTTCTCACAAATGATAATAAAATGTATGCTCCTAGAATATATCATTATTTAAAACAATGTGGCCTTTTAACTATCTGAATTAAAGCAACAGTGTCAATTAGTGCAAAAAACAAATCATAACCCTTCTGTAGCAGTTTGTGAAATAGGGGATGGTATCCACTCTAAAATAAGATAGATATGTTGCCATGTAATAAACTGGCAAAGAATTTCTCAGTCATTTGTTTGAATCCAAATTTCTCAGAGATAATAATTGAGTTTAAAGAAAGCTTAACCATGGGAAGTTTCTGAGTTGCCAGCTGTTAACACATCGTGAAAGCATGCATAACAGTAGAAAAAGAAAGCTAGGCAGGAATACATACCTAGTAATTAAGAAGGGGTCTTCCACCTGGGTTCAGTTCCCAACACTCTCATGGCAGCTAACAACCATCCAAACTCCAGCTCCAAGGGATCAACGCCCTCTTCTGGCCTCTGAAGGCATTGCACTGCACAACACGGGTGCACTTAACATACATGCAGGCAATACACTCATACACATAAAATAAAAATAATAAATAAGTAAATAATAAATTAAAAAGGTCTCTTCCTTGAAGGAAAGCCCTGAGAAAACTGAAGACAGCTACTATCTGAGTATTATTGAACAAATATCTCTTTGAAATCTATGCAGCTTTCACTCAGTATGTTACTCAATGATGAGATTATTCATTCATCCCTGTGAGATGCTGTACTAACTAACAGTAACTTTATATACAGTTTTCAGATGAAAAAATCTAGGCCAGGAACACCAAATAAAATGAATTGTATAATCACTTTTGGTTATTAATTTATTTAATCCTTCATACAAATCCAATAACAAGTGCTATGGACCTCCCCTAATTTCCTCAAAACACTTGCTAATAAATTGATACAATAATATTAACTTACTGTTTCTTTCATGCTTAAATCTCCCCCATCTCCTAAATTGTCAATCTTTTGTTATGCTTGGAATTGAAAGAACTCTATCACTAAACTGCAACCATGCCCCATTGATTGCCATGCTGGTACTGTGTACACATCACCTTCATTTCCTATGCTCAGATGAAATATCAGATTAATAAATGTCTCTGTACCAACTCTGTTACATGTGATTAATCATGATAATGAGTTTTAATGTACTCTTCTATTAAACTTCTATATAAATATCAGTTTTTGTAACACCAGAATCTCTACTCTGTGATGATGTTTTATATCTTCAGTACTTAGCTATTCAATAAAACATGAATCTAGGAGTTGTCATGAAGGGGTTTCTGGATGTGATTAACATATAGGATTGATTAATTTTAAATAAGTGATATTAATAATATGTTTAGGTACCCTCCAATCAATAATATCTTAACATAAAACTGAATTGATTCGGGGTGCAGAAGAAATTCTGCCTCAAGCTGCCAGCACTATTTCCTGCTCATTATCTAGTCCCAACCTGCAACAGATTTTAGAATTTCCAGTTCTGACAATGCCATTAGCAAATTTCCTGAAATCTGTCTTTCTGTGTGTCTGTAATCTATCATCTCTCTATCAGTCTATCCATCCATCCATCCATCCATCCATCTATCCATATGTCTATTTATCATCTGTCTATCTATCTATCTATCTATCTATCTATCTATCATCTACCATCTATCTATCATCTGTCTATCATCTATCTACATCTAGCTAGCTACCTAGCATCTCTCATTCATCTATCTACCACTTGCCTCCTTTTCCATGGACAGCCTTGACTGATACCATGCATGTCAGAGTCAGTGTGCCTTGAGGACACATTTAGTAATATCCTTCCACATATCTCTCATGATAATTAAGTGAAATGCTGAATAATGTAAGCGGAGCATGAGACTCTGTAATAGCTTAAAGAAAAAAACTAAATATATTATGAAAACAGATATATTATGATATATATTTTGTATAGTCTCCAATTTTTTTACTTGTGTTATCCTATGTTTATGGTTATTTTTTAAAATACATTTACTTTCAAATAATTTAAATTTGGGAAGTAATATGAATTATGTATTGTCATACTACTTGCAGCGATCAAATAGGGACCATGAGGATTGCTCTTTATGTGTTTCACAAATATTGGTAATAAATGGGAGATGTTTTTTACTATCTCCAAATTCATAAACTATATGTGTAATGAAATGCACTTATGTATGTGTTTTCCTAAGTAGACATGCATTTATGGAAATACATAAGTATAGTTTTAAAACTAATAGTATTGCCTTTGACATCTACCAAAATCCCAGACTAATTCAAGAGGAAATAACAGCAGTATTCTAAAATTTACATTTTTAGTATGTATATTTAATACATATTAAATATATTATTAACATAAAAATATGTTAAAAATAGCATATGTTTAATATGTTTGTGTCTCTCCCTGCCTGACATTTGTGCTTTAAATCAAGAATACTTAAATGGAAGAGATTTATTTTTACTTTTTGCCTGTCATTGGTGAAATTGTGTAGGAGGAAGCAAATTGCTACCACTCAGTCCCTGACATCCACTTATCTGACATTAATTTTTGATTTCAGCATTAGGAAAACATTCATTCAAAGAACGAAGAAAGATAGCATTCTGTGCTTGGCATACTTCCCCTTTGCAGGTGGCGATGGAGCACAGTAAAAACCAAGCAAATTGCTTCCTCCTCCTATCTACTCTTCATGACTGTGGCACTGACTGAGCTGAATCACAGAGACACAGCTACATGCTGCTAAATTAGAGGTTTGAAAACGTGTTGGGAGAACTGGACAAAGCGATTTAATCTTAGATGTTCTGGTGAGTGTAACACTTAAGCTACTGCTTTGCACAATGTAGGGAACATTCAGAGTATCATCAGGAAACTCATTTTTAATAAAAGAGATGTTAATGTAAGGACTTTTTAATCAGATAGAGCCAGGAGTAAGGGACACGGCAAGGTAAGTTAGTATATACTAAAGCACCAGTAAAAGGTACTCTAGGCAAGGGTAAGGAGTAATGCTTCTGTTTTCTTTTTTCTTATCCTTCATTCAGTTTCATATGAGATGCATTGTACCAGACAGAATACCTCTAGGGCATGCTTCTCATTCTGCTTTGTTTATAGTGCTTAAGGTCTTGTACCTTAAGCACATGCTCCACCACCGAGCTCCAGAATGATGTTTTTGAGGCTTCCCAGTGACCCAGAAGCTTTGGTTGCTGACTGTGTAATAAGAATCCCAACCATAGACAGGAGCCATTGTTCAATTCGAGGCATGGAAAGGACAGGAGTTACTAAGATCATCTTTCTTCCAGGTCTTGCTTCTTTTGATAACTTTGTGCAAACACTCAAAAGACAGACCTCAAAGGAGCCTGGATGATGTCATGAAAATTAGCTGAATGTATTTATCAGATCTAGGTGTTTTCTGATGGAGTCTTTAGGTTCTTTTATGTATAGTATCATATCATGTGCAAATAGAGGTACTTTGACTTCTTTCTTGCCAGTTTGTATCCCATTTATCTCTTTAAAGCACAATACTGAACATAAATGAAGACAGTGAACATCTCTGTCTACTTCCTGATTTTAGTAGAATTGCCTTGAGTTTTTCCTCATTTACCATGATTTTGGCTCTAGGTTGCTGTATATTGACTTTATTGTGCTGATATTTGACCCATTTGTCCCTGGAGTCTCAATCACATTCAGCATGAAGGGCGTTAGATATTGCCAAAGGCCTTTCCTGCAACTAATGAGATGATCGTATGGTTTCTGTCCTTGAGTCTCTTTATGGGATGGATTATACTCATTCATTTATGTATGCTGAACTATCCCTGTATCTCTCAGAAGCCAACTTGATCAGAGTGGATGACCCTATTTTATTTTATTTTGCTGAATTTTTGCAATTTTCACACAATATAGTTGGATGGTATTTAGATCCCCTCCTCTATCCCCACCTCTCCCCATTGCTTCCTGCCTAATATAATGCACTCTTTCATTCAGTTTTTAAGCCTTTTTTTTGAGAATATTTGCATTATTTTCAGAGAAATTGGTCTATAATTTTGTTTGATAGAACTTTGGTATTGGTATCAGGGTAATACTAAAATAATGGAAAGAATTGGGAAGAGTTCATTCCTTTTCTATTTTAAGGAATACTTTGAAGAGTGTTTGTAGTAGTTCTTCAAACAACAGTTCTTAATCAAATTTAGACCCCCTCCCTCATCCATGCCACTCACACCTTCCCCTGCCAGATCTCATTCATTCTGCCATAACATGCTAAGTCCTATCCAGTCAATCATTCATACCCAGATCTTCAGTGCAAATTCATTGACTGAAGTTGAGTCAGCCCATCTAGACATCATTAGTAAGGTCCACTACCCCTCACCCAACAGTCATCAGTCTCCTAGTTCACAGACTAGGGGCATCCTGCAACCACCTGCCTTGTTCCACTCTGGGTCTTTGTTAGATTAAAATGACCAGGGTCCTGTGCTCAAGGCTACCATTGCCACACTTTCACATGTGCAAGCTTCCAGTGGACTGAAAGCCTCTGCTTCCTTATGTTCATGAACCAACCCTGGTTCTTATACTCTTTCTATCCCCTCTTCCTTAATGGCCCTGAGCTGTCAATGGGTGAAGTTTAATATAGGAGTCCTATCCAGGGACACACACTCTGCAGTCTCTTATTCTCTAATACTAGGCTAGCTGTGGCCTTCTGTGTGCATCACACTCTGTTGTATAAGGATGCTTCACTGGTCAGAGTTGAGAGATGCACTAGCTTTCTCTCTACCCCTTGTTCCACTATCTTCCATGAACCTTAGATGTAGAGTTTCCACTGGAGACACATGACCTAGGACTGGGCATCTCTCAGACATATATAATCTGTGTATGACCAGTTATGGAACTTTGTAGTAGCCTTCATCTGTACAGAAAGAAGCTTCTTTGATGAGTGATGTATGGTATATTTGTCTGTTAATATAAGGATCCATATTTAGCATATGACAAGAAATTTCATTTGTCTAGAGATATGCCGAGATATGGTTTTCTCTAGGTTCTATGACTTCTCCACCTATGTCTATTTGGATGTGTTTACAGTGACATTTATCCCATGAGTTCTCTCCATAGAGAGGGATTAAGTCCAATTAGATAGCTATTGATTACCCCCCAGATAACAGTGTCACTACTGTACCAATATAGGTAGTTTGCTCTTCCAGTCTTTATGGTTATTAGGCTTTAGGGCTGGGTTGGACCATTGTGTGATTTTCTTCCTTGACAGCTTGCATAGTATCTTCTAGAACTTCAAGTAGAAGGCTTCCAGGTCACTTGCTGTGCCATTGATCCAAGTCCTGTGTACAAAGAATGTCCTATCTTCAGTAGTAGGGTCTTATCTTCCAGTTTTGGGTGATAAACAAGAGCTCTGGCAACAGTCTGTTATTTGGGGAGGCCCTTGGTCTACTCGGACCAACAACTCAAAGGGAGGTCTCTTCTATCTGACACTGTGTTCCTTGCCATACAGCCTCCTCGTATACATATGCACTATATGTTCAGATACCGTATGTACATTTTTCAGAGTGCACCATAGCCAGCACATTTCTCTCTGGCTTCCCTGGTCCCACAAGATCCTATCATTGAGATTCTCTCTCCCTTCAATCCAATCCCCCTTCTCTCCGTGTCCAAGGGTCCCCTTTTCCAGACCCTTCCCCTCAATAACACCCACCTCCCGCCATCTTTCCTCTCTCATGTTGTTCCTCCCCAACCAACATGGTCCCTTGCATGTCCCTCCCTCTTCCTTTTCCAGTGGAACACTCCCATTTTCCCCACCTCCCTGCTGGTAACATCTGTTCCCTAATATTCCCCTCTTTTGGGCTCTTTCTTTCTTTTTACCTCTATGATTCCTTTCCATTTTCCTGGCTTCTGTTGTAACATCAGGATATATACTCACATATAAGGGATTAGTGCTATGACCTGCAAATTAGGGATAACATATGTTGCTTGTTTTTCTGAATTTTGTTACTTCACAGAATAAGAGTCTCTAGCTCCATTCATTGACCTAGAAACTTCATAATTTCATCATTTCTTACTGCTAAGTAGGACTCCATTGTGTAAATGTTGTTGGGGACCCCTGCTCTTTTGGGTTGTAGTCTTTCCATGTCCGGATAGCCGCATGCTGGCTCAGCGTGAATGGAAGGACTCCCTTTCTCAGCGGGGCGCCTTCCTGCTCTCTTCCTGACTCACCTTTTGAAGTGCCCGTCACAGATACATATCCTCCAGCATGAAACTGCCAGGTTTTCCTGTGTGATAATCAGGCAATGTCTGACAGCCTGGCAGAAGCCCACCACTACATGTAAATGGGGCATCCTACAAAGCACCTATCAACTAAGGCTTTTGCTACTGCCCCCACACTATAAATATCCTGGTTTCCCCCTAATTAATCGGAGCTGAATCACTAAGACCTGGAGCTGAGCTGAGTCACTGAATAAAGGAGCTGTACCTGACTGAGCTGAATTCTGTGTCTTACTGCCTAGGATTCAGTCTCTCCGGAGGGGGCTGTCCCTTCGTAAACAACAACTCGCGGAGATCCTGCTTTCGCCATTCTTTCACCTCCCCTCATGACCCGGCGGCCGGCAGATCGCGTACCTCGAGGGAGTGCCTGGTAGCTTGGAACAGAACTCGCCTGGAAGCGCAACGACCACTGAGTCGCCAGCATCCAGTAGCCGCGGAGAGCCAGGGACCTGAGCAGCAACATGGTGCACGGGACCCGCCCGCATCTGGCACCCAACGTGAGAGCCTCCAAACTCCACGCCAGCCAGCAGCTGGCGCCCCCTGAAACGCAGAATTCATGAGTATCTCTCCCACCAGGAGAGCAACAGAAATCTCTTTTTTCCTTTGTCTCCCATCAGGAGACTAAAAAGGCAGCTGTGCCTACAAGCCACCCCACTCGTGGGGCCTGGCAAATCTCTCTTTCTTTCGTCTCCCATCAGGAGACTAAAAAGGCAGCTGTGCCTACAAGCCTCCCCACCCGTGGGGCCTGGTAGTCTTTCTCTTTTCCTCCTTAAAAGGCAGCTGTGCCACAAAGCCACCCCACCCATGGGGCCTGGCTATCTCTTTTTCTCTTTTTCTCCTTCTAAAATAAACTTCCCTAATCGGTTTTGTTACCCTGCCCCCAGGGCACTGAAACCACAGCTAAAATCAGTTAGGTGAGAATTTAAATTAACTAGCCCCTACAGAGCACTTGAAAGTTCAGTGTGGCTCGCGCCAAACAAAAGATTTAAAAAGGCCATTTTTTTTTCTATAGTCTGCAAGCCAGGCTTGTACCTATCAGAGCAATCCAATCCCCTAGTGTCAGGCTGCTGCAGAAACATTAAGCGCTAGACAATACTATTTTCCTTTTTATAATGGGTAATTCAACATCACGCCAGAAAAAAACTCCAAATTCGTTCCCTTCGAGCCTTACTTAAATCAAGAGGACTTAAGATCTCCCAAAAAGAAAGCTTAAAATTTTGGAATAAAGTATATCAATTTGCACTGTGGATCCTGTCAGCAGACATTTCTGATCCAGAGGTCTGGACTAATATTGCATATCTGGCTTGTAAAGAAGAAATCCAGGAAAGGCAA
>NW_008329138.1:4038200-4049151 GCF_000622305.1 Nannospalax galili | reverse complement strand
CTAAGACCTAAGACCTGGAGCCGAGCTGAGTCACTGAATAAAGGAGCTGTACCACTGAGTCTGACTGAGCTGAGTTCTATGTCTTACTGCCTACGATCCAGTCTCTCCAGAGGGGGCTGTCCCTTCGTAACTCGCGGAAAGCACCTATCAACTAAGGCTTTTGCCACTGCCCCCACACTATAAATATCCTAGTTTCCCCTAATTAATCGGAGCTAAATCACTAAGACCTGGAGCCGAGCTGAGTCACTGAATAAAGGAGCTGTACCACTGAGTCTGACTGAGCTGAGTTCTATGTCTTACTGCCTACGATCCAGTCTCTCCAGAGGGGGCTGTCCCTTCGTAAACAACAACTCGCGGAGATCCTGCTTTCACTGTTCTTGCACCTTCCCTCGTGACCCGGTGGCCGGCGGATCACGTACCTCGAGGGAGTGCCCGGTAGCTTGGAACGGAACTTGCCTGGAAGCACAGCGACTGCTGAGTCACCAGCATCCAGTAGCTGCGGAGAGCCAGGGACCCGAGCAGCAACGCGGTGTGCGGGACCCGCCCATAATATGTACCACATTTTCATTATCCCTTTGTCAGTTGAGGGACACTTAGGTTGGTTCCATTTCTTGGCTGTTGTGAAGAAAGCAGCAACAAACGTGCTTGTACAGGAATCTCTACAGTTAAATGAGTCCTTCGGGTATATGTGAAGAAGTGGCATCACTGGGTCAAATGATAGGTTCATTTTTAGTTTATTGAGAGTTCTCCACACTGCTTTCCATAGTGGTTTCATGAGTTTGCAGTCCCACAAGCAGTGAATGAGTGTTCCCCTTTCTCCACATCCTCGCCAGCACTTGGTGTCTTTGATTCTCTTGTTCTTAGTCAGTCTGCCTGGAGTAAGATGGATTCTTAAAGTGGTTTGGACCTCCATTTTTCTAATTACTAAGGATGTTAAGCACTTTTAAAGGTGTTTCTTAGCTATTTTTATTTCTTTGAGAACTCTCTTTTCAAGTTTATAGCCGATCTTTTTATTGGGTGGTTTATTTTCTTGTTTGTTTTTTTCAGTTCCTTGCATATTCTAGATTTTAATCCTCTGTCTGATGTGTCTCTGGTAAAATTTTTCTCCTACTCAATGGTTTTCCTCTTCACTTCCTTGCTTCTTTTGCTGGACAAAATCCCTGTACCTTAATGAAGTCGCACTTGATTGTTAACCTTAATGCCTGAACAACTAAGCTCGATTTAGGTAATCCTTTCCTTCGCTCATATCTTTGAGGGTGCTGCCTGTTTTCTTCTAGCAGTTTCAGAGTTTCATGTTTTATATTGAGTTATTTGAACAATTTGGAGTTGACTTTTCTGCAGGATGAAAGATAAGGGTCCAATTTAATTCTTCTGCAGGTGGAGATACAGTTTTGCCAGCACCATTTATTGGAGATACTGTCTTTCCTCCATTGTGTGTTTGTAGTGCCTTTGTCAAATATCTGATGCCTGAAATTGCATGTACTCGCATTTGGGTCTTCAAGTATGTTCCACTGATCTGTCTTTTTGTACCAGTACCACGCTGTTTTTATACCTATAGCTTTGTTATATAGTTTGGGATCTGGTATAGCAATTCCCCCAGCATTACTCTTTGTGCTCAGGAGTGCTTTGGCTCTCTGGGATATTTTGTGATTCTGTATAAATTTTGGAATGATCTTTTTCCTATCTCTGTGAAGTATGTTGAGGGTTTTTTGATTGACATTGAATTAAATCTATAAGTTGCTTTTGGTAAGACATTCATTTTCACATTATTAATTCTACCAACCTATGTGCATGGTAGATTGTCCATTTTCTAGTGTTTTTCTCTATATCTTTCCTTAAAGATTTAAATTTTTCATTGTAGTGGTCTTTAATGTCTTTAGTTAGGTTTATACCTAAATATATTTTTTGAGGTTATTGTGAATGGAAGGGCTTCTTTGAATGCTTTTTCAGATTGCTTGTTATTGGTATATAGAAAGGCTAATGATTTTTGTAAGTTGATTTTGTTCCATGCCACTTTACTGAAAGTATTAATCACTTCTAGTAGTTCTCCAGTAGCATTTTTGGGGATCTCTCTGGTATAGTATCATATTGTCTGATAATTTGACCTCTTCTTTTCCAATTCGTACTCCTTCCATTTGCTTCTCTTATTGCTCTCACAAGAGTTTCAAGAACTGTATTGAAATGGAGTGGAGATAATGGACAGTCTTGTCTGGTTACTGATTTTAATGGGACTATTTCAAGAGGCAATGTACTGTTTTGATTATCCATGTTGTTTATGTTCATGGGATTTGATCACCTAGACATCTGAAATTAGATGATTGATGAATATTTGATCTTACCTGGATTAAGTGTTTCTGTGATTTTTATTTGCTGTTACAGCAACTTGTGTGGACCAGGGGAGTTGTGCAAGGTGTTTAATCTTATGATAATTCTTTGTTGATGAGCAGAAGGAGTGTCAGATGTGTTCCCCATATCTGGGAATATGTGAACTTTTGAGCCCAGAAACAAACCTTCTGTGGTGTTAATAGATTCTCACTGCTAATCTTCAGAAGTCTGTGGAGAGCTTGATATGGTTCTATAGGTAGTCCTCTGATGGCAGGAGTTGGAGTTATATCAACCTCAATTGGAGGTGGATCATGTTGAGGCCATGTTGGAGATTGATAGCTGGGTTAGCGCTCTCAGGATTTCTTGTCATCTATGCTCCATATGGTGGGTGGGGTCGTTGATGTATTTCAGAGAGAGGCTCTGGATATTGCAATTTAGAGGCCTATGGAGGTTGAGTTTTACAGGGAGCCACCTGCATGTTCCTTGTCATAGCATGAAGCTGGCCTCTGAGTTTTTGGGTAATGACAGGTGGGTGGGAGCAGTCTACCTAGGTATCAAGCTGATGTTGGGTGATATGAGAGACCTTTGAATGGAACTGGATAAGAATAAGTGATCTTCATATAGAATGTGGGGGGTCAAGAAGAGATGAGGTTCACTGGTGAGAAGTGGCAGTGGGGATCTGGGGTGCTAATAGTGGGCAAAGGGCACAGACTGGGTCTCTGGACCAAATGGTGTGAATGGAGAGACCATCATGCAACTATTTGGATTAGGGCAAATACCAGAGGGTGGGAACGGGGTTAGGAAGATGTGTGGTCACTGGTGAGAGGTAGCAAGTTGTTGTTGTTGTTGTTTTTTTAACAACATTTCTTAATTATAATCAATGATCAAACAAAATGACTTTTGTAAATGTTTGTGAAACCACTGTTATGGTCATTTTATGTTATCATTTGTAAGCTGTAACTTCTCTCACTTTTTGGGTGGAAGTACTAGTCATTTCATTAACATTTTCCAAGAATGAATTTGAATATGGTTCTCGAGAAAATAATTGGCCTTCCAACTTATCCTCAATGAACTCCTGAAAAAGAGAGCCCACTTACCTATCTTCCACTCAGCTATCTCATGTGGCCCAGAGACCTGGGTATGGTCTCATTGCTGTTCCTGTTCTCTCACCCCAAGTTGCTGAATTCAAGGGATCACAATTTCCAATTCTTCCTTCCTTTGGGATTCAACTCAGATCTTAGTTGTCCTCTAACCATGGATACCTGTACCTGCCCTACTAGGGAGCCCAATGCCTCTCTCTCTTCAGGATCATCAGAGGCTGGCCAGCTGCCTACCTGGGAGTCTTCAGTTGTCCAATTAGGCTTTAAGACAGAGGACCTATAGCTGAAAAACAGAAGATAGAGGTTGTAGCTCCAAATAAATGAGATAGCTCCTTAACATTACAAATACCTATGTCAAAAGAAGAATGCTGACTTGAGAACAAAGGGAAGGGAAAAAACTAATTCTAGGTGCACAAAACCCAATGCAGAAAGAAACAACATGAAAAACCAAAATACCATCTCTCTCCCTCAAAATATAAATCCAATCAATTACAGTAAGTCACCTACAAGACAGACTCAGTAGACTAACATAAAATTGTTTGACAGAAAATATGAAGGGAAGAAGGGCCTGTAAATATGTATTCCAGTTCCTGAAATACTGCAACCCTAGAGGGCACAAAGAATAAATGAACAATTTCAGAACAGTTAACCAATGAGATTTAAGAGAACACAACCACACCAACAGAACAGGAAGTAATAAACATTGGCCAATAATAACTTTCAACATTAACATCCTCAGTTCCCTAATTAAAAAACACAGACTGACATTGGATTAGAAAATAGAATCCATCTTTTTGCTGGCTGCAAGAAACACCTCACCATCAATGATTGACCCACCATAGGATCCAAGAGGTGTTCCAAGCAATAGGAAATAGGAAAATAACAGTAGTAGATAGTCTAACATCTGACAAAATAAACTTCAAACTAAAGCTAGTCAGAAGAGACAAGGATGGACACTCATACTCAGTAAAGAAAAATACAAGAGGATATTGTAATTCTAAGCATATAACCTCAAAAAGAGGGCACATAATTTTGTAAAAGAAAACTATTAGATCTAAAACTACAGATTTAGATCACAGCAGAGTATAGTGGGTGACCTCCATACCCCACTTTCACAAGTACATAGATAATCTAAACAAAATGAAAGAGATATCCTGGAGTTTAATTACAACATATATCAAATAACTGAACAGATATATACAGAAAGTTATATCCAAACGC
Source organism: Nannospalax galili (assembly GCF_000622305.1). NCBI lineage: Eukaryota > Metazoa > Chordata > Mammalia > Rodentia > Spalacidae > Nannospalax > Nannospalax galili. The sequence continues at coordinate 4,044,505 of NW_008329138.1, read as the reverse complement.
TAAAAAAATTCACATTTTTCTCAGCAGCCCAGAGAAATTCCTCCAAAAATCAACCATGTACTAAGACAAAAACACAGTCTCACAAATATACAAAAATTGAAATAACATCCTGCATTCTATCTTATCACATTAGAACAAAGCTGAATATTAACATCAATAGAAATCACAGAAAGTACCCAAACACAAGGAAATTAAGCCAAAACACTTAGGTCAAGGAAGAAATCAAGAAAGAAATTTAAAATGTCCTAAAACTTAATGAAAAGGAAAACACAGCACATCACTATGGGATACAGGGAAGCAGTCCTGAGAGGTCAGTTTATAGCACTAAGTAACAACATCCTACAATTTGAGACATCATAAATCAATAACTAAATGATGCTCCTGAAAGTAGCCGCTTCTTTTGTCCCTTAAGGACTGAGACACTTGATGAATAAAAGATACACAAACTTCCTTAGTTTCACTCAACAAAATGGAATGCTATACCTGTTCCCTTTTGGGATGATGGAAGGAGGGGTGTGCTTGACCACGGAATGCTGGGAATGGACTAGAGAGATAGCACAGCCATTATAGGCCAAGGCTAACAGCTCTCCTTTTGTACAAATATGCTTCAAAACAAGTCCTAAGGAACTCTGTCATGCACTTTTACCCTTGAACAAGTTGCTGCAAACCTGTTCAAGTCTACTCATCTCCTGACTAACATGATAATAAAATTCCTGTATGTTTTGCACTACTTAAGCATTAGTCATTTGTGAGCTTTGTTTGGATTCTTTACACTGAGCTCTCCTAATAAAAGCCTTTTAGGGTGCCATAAATGACATGCCAGAGCAGCATAGCCTAGAGTCATCTGGTCTCAACGTAAGATTCTCAGCACTGGTTCCTTCACGGTGGCCACATCTGAAGGGTCAAACAGCAATAAACAATATCCCAAAATAGTAGACAGGAAGAGATAATCAAAACAGGCATGAAAATTTTCAAACAGAAATGAAAAACAAGCAGTGAAAATAAGTGTTGGCTCTTTGAAAAGATGAACAGGGCACATAAACCTTTACTTATATTAACTTTAAGAAACAGGAAGAAGATATGATTTAATAAAATTAGACATGAGAAGGGATACATTGCAACAGACACTGAGAAAATTTGGAGGATAATAAAATGGTACACTTTAACAATCTATTTTCCACCAAAGTGAAAATATGAAAGAAATGGATAAATTTCTAGGCATGTGTGGCCTACCAATGTTAAATTAAGAAGAAATAAGTACTTAAATATACCAATAACATCCAATGAAATAGAAGTAGTAATTGAAAGTCTCCCAACTAAAATGAATCCAGGACCAGATGAATTCAGCACAGAATTATGCCAGATCTTCAGAAAAGAACTAATACCAGTATTCATATTATTCTGTAAATAGAAAAAAAGAAAGAGAAACTGCCAAATTCTTTTAATGAAACTGTAATGACACTAATACCTAAATCAGACAAGACCAAACAAAAGAAAAGGAAAGAAAATTATAGGTCACTCTCTCGGATAAACATGGACACAAAAATGTTAGTAAAATAGTTGCAAACTAAATTTAAGAACCACAGAAAGATTATCCACCACTCTCTAGTTGGCTTCATCTCAGAAATGCACAAATAGTTCAGCTTATGTAAGTCAGTAAACAATTCATCAGACTCAAGGACAGAAACCATATGATCATCCCATATGAAACAGAAAAGGCTTTTTATAAAGTCAAACACCTCTTCATAATAAAAACTCTGAAGAACCTAGCAATATAGGGGACAAATATCAAGAAAATCAAGGCAATATACAACAAGCCCATAGTTAACATCAGGCTAAATGCAGAAACAGAGAATTTCCACTAGAATCAGAAACAAGACAGAGATGTCCATTCTCTCCACTCCAGATCCTTGTAGTCCTTGAAGACTTAGCTAGAGCTTAATGAGACAAGTGAGGGAGATGGAGATACAAATAGAAAAAGAAGCCAATGTATCTTTATTTGCTTATGAGATGATTCAGGACATAAAATACCCTAAAGATTCCACTGAAAAACTCCTAGAGCTGATGAACACACTTGTCAAAGTACCAAGATACAGAATTTACAGTTCAAATTAGCAGTGTTCCCATATATGAAGTATATGAAGAATAATCGTACCCTGAAAGAAACAGGGAAGCGATATCGTATACAGTAGCCTCAAAATATCTAGGAATAAATCTAACCAAGGAAGTGAATGCTTGTACAAGAACTCTAAGACACTAATGGAAAAAGAAATTGAAGATCATAGAAGACACCCCGGGTTTGTGGAGTGTTATGATTGTTCTTTAAAAATGGCCATCCCGCGACAAGCAATCTACAGATGCAATGCAACCACCATCAAAATCCCAATGCACTTCTTCACATAACTTGAAAAAAATTAGTCTTGAATTTTATGTGGAAACAGAAAAGACCCAGGATAACCAAAACAACTATAGAGCATAAGAAACTGCTGGGTATATCAGCATTCCAGATTACAAGCTCTGCATTTACAGAGCTGTGGTGCTAAAATAATGTGGTACTGGCAAAATTAGACTTAGTGATCAATGGAATATAATTGAGGTCCCCCAAAATGCACACACTGCTATAGTTACCTGATGCTTGAAAGAGTACCAAAATTAAGAGCCCCATTAGAAAAATACAGTATCTTTAACAAATGGAGCTGGTCAAATTGAGTAGTTACATGTAGAAGAGCAAAAGTAGAAATAACCTACATGGCACAAAACTCAACTCCAAATGGATCAATAATCTCAACGTGTTGTTCATTATACCCTGAATCTGATAGAGGAGAAAATACAGAATCCAATGGAACTTATTAGCACAGGAAAAGCTTTTCCCCATAGACCTCTGGTCACTCGGGCATTAAGATCAACAACTGATAGGTGGGACCCCATGAAACTAAGTTCCTGCACAGCAAAGGACACCACTGTTAAAGTGAAGAGGCAGCCTACAAGATGGGTTGAAATCTTTACTAGCTATTCATCAGACAGAGTCTTAATATCTAGAATGTAAAAAAATTGAAAAAAAAAACATTAGGAAATTAAACTACCAAATTTTAAAATGGGATAGAGTACTAAACAGAGTTCTCAAAAGAAGAAATGCAACTAGTTGACTTTTATTTTTGATCATCTTTAGGCATCAGGGAAATGCAAATTAAAAGTACTTTGAGATTTCATCTTATCCCACTCAGAATGGCTAAGATCAAAACCATAAATGAATACAAATGCTGGCATGGATGTGAGGAAAGGAGAATACTTATTTACTGCTGTTGGAAATGCAAACTATTACAGCCATTATGGAAATTTGTGAGGATGTGCCTCAAAAAGTTAGAAACAGATCTGCCACATGATCCAGCCATACCACTCTTGGGCATGTACCCCAAGCTCTATATCTATAACAGAGGGAGCTGATCATCCATATTCGTTGCTGCTTTACTCTCAGTAGCCAGGAAATGGAAACAACCTAGATGTCCATCAACTGATAAAAGCATAATGGAAATGTATTACATTTGTACAATAGAATATTATTTAGCTGTTAAGAAAAATGAAATTATGAAGTTCACAGGTGAATGATTAGAGCCGGAAACAATATTTCTGAGTGAGGTAATCCAGATCCAGAAAAGCAAATATATAGTATGTTTTTATTTCTGGATATTAGATGAGAATCTTCAGATATATTTGCTTCATCTGGAATACCCATAAAGTTCAGGAAATTAATAAGGGGAAATAGTGGATTCTTTCAAGAGAGGGAAAATGGATTACAGTGGAATAATGGGATAATGGATTTGGAAGGGTTAAGTGGGGTATGGGATGAGAGGTCAGAATAGAACAGGAAATTTAGGAGGAATAACTCACACTGAAGCCTTTTGAAAATATCATATGGAAACCTATCACTGTAACAGTTGCTTAAAATATATACATACCATATACAAAAGGAACCTAAGTGGACTCACCATATAATGGGATAGCAATGCCTCTACTAGACCCCACAGACTAACAAATAAAAAGCCCAGTGCCAGGAATAGGTTAATTGCTTTGAAGTATTGGGCCAATGATGTCCCATAGATCCTCAAACACTACAGAATATTGCCATTTTTCTTGGTTACCCTCAGAACTGGATGGTAAGACCTATCGCTGGACACAGCAAACACTTCAGTCATAGAACATGGAGAAACCAAGCTGGTACTGATCCTGAAGCTTCATCCCTATTAGCCAGTTTTCATAGTGCTGGAAGAGTTACACATAGTAGCAGAGGAGAAAAGTGCTCATCAATCTTGCCCCGTTGTGAACTCTGTGAGCTAAAATAACAAGCTGGCTGACAAAATATGCCTAATGCAGTAGTGACATGAATATCATGTGAATAACCAACCATGTCCTTCATATAGCTCGCTCCACAAGATAAAACCCATACCTGGCACCATTGTTAGAACAAGGAGTGTGTGGTTAAATAGGCCATAGTCATTAAAGGAGAACCTACTACTATTATTCTTCTAAGTGGATACAATATTAGTAAAAGTACTAATGACATTGTTGTACCTAGGATTAGTTCATCTCTCAACTCTCATCAGAGAAGCTTCTTTTTCAATAAATGGTGATTAACACCGAGACACATTACTGGTCAAGGTGCTATGAATAAGAGATTGTGGAATGCTCATCCCTAAATGGGACACCTATACCACACCCTCTCAAGGTTCAGAGAGTTGTATGAAAGGGAGGTGGTGGGATATTATAATAACAGAGGCAGGGGATGACTACAAGGAAACTCTGTTTGCTGGATAAAACAGGACAAGGGCACATGTATACTTGCAATGGTTGTGAGAGAATGCCCAACACCAGCACAAACTCAAGTAGACATAATCCAAGTATGTAGAGTGGATGTGGGTAGGAGATGAGAAGCTATTTCCAATTGATAGCTATTGTGGTTACTGGTGCCCTGACCATTTTCCACTGGATGGTCATGCACTCAAATGTTTGTGGGAAGCACAAATTGGACTTGACAGGATTAAAAAGAAAATGAGGACATGAAGTTAGGTGAGTAATGAATTTATTGTGAACCTGGATGGAGTTGGAGGAAAGGGAGTGAATATGATCAAAGTATGATGTATGAAACAGTCAAAGAATTAATACAATAATGGAGGAAAAAAATGACTAAGATAAAGAACTTCAAGAAAAGATGATCTTTTATTAAAAGCAAGTTTGCTCAGGTTTTAACCATCTGGTCAAAAGAATCATAATTTCATATTACTTCTTCCATATTTCATCAACTGATTCAACACCATGCCTATGCTGTTTCTTTCTTCCAACATCCATATTTTTCTCATCTACTGTATATTATTGTTCCTGTTAGAAATTTAAGATACGAATGTGAGTAAAACTCCCAGTACATAGTGATACAAATATCACTCTTCTTAGATGATTCAGTTCTGAATTCCTTTACAAATTGTGTCCATGCTTATATCTAACATTTGCAAATAAATCATTAGAAAAGCTAAATATGATCCCATAAGTACAGGAAGGAATCATCAAATCTTTTTATTATTATTATTTTTTAATTGTGATCCCAGAACTTGGTAAAACTTTAAAAAAGATCTCCATTTCATTATTAAAATACAGTTTAATACAGAAAAACTCATTTTTAATACAATTGACACTAAGATGTACATGTGTTTCTAATTGCTATATATCTGATTTTGGGTCACCTTTCTTGATAAATTATGACTTTTCTACCACAACATTCCAATTCTATTTTTTATTGCTTTATATTTAATTATATTTTTTAAAGTTTGATTTTTTTGCGATTTTTTAAAGTTATTTATTTTGTAACCACATGATTAGAAGAGGCATTTCATTACAACAGCATTGACATATTCAATAACAATTTCCAGAGCTAAGATGCTTCTTTCAAAATTGGTTGTAAATTATTGTGTTTACAAACTTTTTAAAAAATTGTTTATTTAATAACCGTATAATTAGAAGAGGCATTTCATTATGACAGCATTGACATATTCAATAACAATTTCCAGAGCTAAGATGCTTCTCTTTCAAAATTGGTTTACAGTTGAATTAATACAGTTACACAATATTGTACTCCATACAAATCCTATAAGATATAAAATTAAGTAAGGTTTTAAACTTTGAAAAAGATCTCCATTTCATTATTAAAATATACAGTTTCATACAGAAAAATTCATTTTAAATACAATTATCTCTAAGATGCACAAGCATTTCTAATCTCTATATATCTGATTATTACTAGTCACAGTTGGTTACTT
>NW_008329138.1:3974988-4037964 GCF_000622305.1 Nannospalax galili | reverse complement strand
ACTTGCCCTTCTGGTGAATCTAGTCAGCCTATCTAGAGTTCTTTGTTTTAGGAGGGTCAGCTGTTCCTCATCTAGTGGTAATCAGTTGTAAATATCCCTTTGGATAAGATTGGGGTCTGCTGTTCAATTTCCTAGTTCTCTGCTGGGTTACCATCTGGAATCCCTTTGACCACCCTGGCCAACAACTCAGAAGGAGGTATTGCCTGTCTGGCATTGTTGCTTGCTATGTAGCCTTTAGCTATACATATGGTCTCTTATGAAATTATATTGGTCCCTTTAATCTTTGGTTATACTTTCCTTTTGGGTATTTAAGGCCACACAGTTGGTCCAGATATTTTTACTCTTAAGGTCGTTTAAGGATCTGTTTCTCAGGGGTCACATGGGCTTGGGAGGAGCTCCTGGCTCCTTTCTTTTACCAGTTCCACCTATGTGAAGATAAGTCAAAAGTCCTGCTCCACACTGCTTGGCTTCACTTGGAAGCATGGAGGAAATAATTCCTCTGTGTTGACCCTCCTCTTTATAGACTAGACACTGCTTCAAGTCTATCTGGTGGGGTCTCCTCGGCCTCCTTGATCAAGAAGACAGGTGACCCACCACCATTATAGGACATTTTGAGAGATGCTCATAGTCCCCTCGAACAAGTCGACCTAGGAAGGCAAGGAGCAAAAAGTGTCCTTTATGTCCCTCTGACCAAATTATTATAGACCTCAAAGTATGTCTGTCAAACACCCAAGAAGGTTAGTTCCACCAGTCTGGTATTTTAATTACCGTGTGTAACGTAGATAAATCTTAGGCAAAGACAAGTTGTTATCAGATAGACCTTACCTATACATATATTTCTTGATCTGCTATGTATAATTTGTCAGTAGGTTGTAGGAGTAATATGGTTCTCACTGGTTTTCAAAGCTAGCTAGGTATTATCTCTCACATTGTCTCACCCCTCCATCATAGTTTTATTTTAAAAAATTTTATGTGTATGAATGTTTTGCTTGCATCTATATAAGTACACCCATGCATGCAATGCCTGTGGAGGCCAGAAGATGTTGAATACCATGAGACTAGACCAAGATCCTCTGCAAGAGCAACCAGTACAATTAACTGCTGAGCCATCTCTCCAGTCCCATTAATGATATTATCGTGTTTGAACTTGGCTTGTCTCATTTGAACATCAAAATTACTTTGTTATCTTTCTTTTTGTATTTGAAAGCAAGCATCCAAGCCCATATGATTCCTATATTTTCCCTTAAGGTGATAGGAAAATCCAGCTGTGTATTCCTTCTTGCTGAGTAGTTGATAACCCTGTATTAACTTTGAATTCTAAGAACTCTATGACTGTGAATCTCTCATGACCAGCAAAGATCAACCAATAAAACTGGATTTGTTTTTTAGTAATGAAAATGGCTTTTCAAATTGTACACAGCTACACAAAATTAGTGAGAAGTCACGTAAGAAGACTTAAGGCAGTAACAGAAAACATATAGAAATCTTCTTAGAGGTGTCACTTGTCACAGAAATATTTCAAAAGTCAGGATAGACTGTAAAGAGATAATGTGATTCATTATCACATTATGAAGATTTGCTTGTGTGTGAGACATAATGAGCTTTACTGCCTCAATGAACTGAGATGAAATGTTAATAAAGTAAGCAAATAGTAAGAGAGCTGCTGAAGAAGTAAACTAGCTAAAGTTACCTATTGCACCCAATATTCTCCATAGTTAAGCCTTTCCAAGTTGAGCTTTTTCTTTTTCCATTAACTTTCATATTATTTTAAAAATATCTGAATTAAGTCCATTAGTATCTGTAATAGATATCTACCTATTAACCTATTTGTCTATCTATTTCACAAAAGCTTAATTTTTCTGATTTTGAGGTATTTCTTTAACTCTATAAACTTGCTTTCAAATAATGTTCAAATAATTTTCTTACTATTACTTTATTTTTTATTTGATATTGAAAATATTTATCTGACAAAACATTGGAGAACATATCCTTGTATCACGTCATTTATTTCTCTTTGTGTCTCTTAACCTTCCCTACGAGTATTATCAGGATCGTTGAGTAGAATATTCCTCATTTTACATTAGAGAAAATGGCAGTTATTAGATCATGTAGAGTTGACATGTCAGTTTACAATAATGCACCATCAGAATTATGGCCCCCAAAGCCAACATGCATTGTGTTTTCCTCAGTATTATCTCTCTAAGAAGTGAAGGTGTATAGAGTATTGGATGTTATTGCTTGCTGTCGTATAGCTTCCAATAAAAGAGAATTTTCGGTTTTCTCCTACCAGGCTACATTCTCTACATTTTCTGTTCAGAGCTTATTGTGAATCTCTTTCTCAATATTTGTGTTTGTTTTTTATCTGTTCAAATATTTACACTTCACCACTCCTAAGTTTGTGGATAGCCATTACATAAAACCTTTTACTTTCCTAATGCAAGTGGTAATTTTCTCTCATTTGCCAAAAACACATTTGGCTTCAGAAAATGTGCAAAGTTAGTGTATTGCACCTTTGCTATTGAAGTCGCTGCTTAGCTTCTATGCCCCCTAGTGAGGTTTGAGGTTTGGACTGTCCCATCAAGCTAGAGATCTGAGAAGTTTTCTTTCATAATTCTTTTAGTTCATTTAACTTAGCAAATTGTCAAACAAATGGGCTCCCTGTGTTTTATTAGAGTCTAATATAAAATCTTGAGAATTTGTTTTTAGGCAATTAATCATCTCAAAATCTATTTTCTCATAGTATAGAATTCCTTGGTCAATTGTTAATTTTTTAAAAAGTGCACAAGAACACTTTATTTTTCAATATCCATCAGTTTATAAAACATTTCAAAATTAAATGGACTTCAATTTTTGATAGTTTCATTTAAAAATATGTACATGAGGCTAAATAGTGAGTCCCAGGTATTTGGTTCACTATGCTAATCATCATTTCACTTTAATATATACATAAAGAAATATAAACTCAAAAACAAGTTGCATGGATATTAAATCGAATCTCTGTGAGATCATCTTGAATACATTTATATATGTTGATTTGGTTTTATTATCGATGTATAAAATCCCGACTATTACAACATTTGCAATTATGTAATGCTTTATATCTCATGAACTGTGAAAACTGTGACAAGAAGTAGCACTTTGCATTTTGCTAGCCCTCTGAAAAGCTTCTGTGCTGCAATGCAGCAAAATTTGAGCAAGACAGTTATCAATAGCTTGTACTTCTCAAGGGTATAACCAAACCGCAAACAAATAAAATACTGAGTCATTTTTTCAGTATGTATAGGTACATATAATTTACATATATAGATGCAGTATGTATATAAACATTTATTCACATATAAGCATATTTTATCTAGTAAAATGTTTAAGAATAATAGAATTGGTGTAATTTTTTTTTAGTTTTATTTTTTTAATTTTATGTGTATGCATGTATTGCCTACATGTAGATAAGGGCACCTGTGTCATGCCTACAGAGGTCAGGAGAGGTTGTTGGATCCCCTGGGACTGGAGTTATGTACAGTTGTTAGGTGCCATGTGGGTGCTGGGATTCGAACCCAGGTCCTCAGCAAGAACAACCAGTGTTCTTAACCTCTGAGCCATCTCTCCAGCCCCAATAGCAAATCATTTTAAATTGAAACAGTGTATTCCATTTTAAATGAAATCCCTCCATCTCCTCGTCTCTTTGGTGTAAGTTTTATTTAAGATTTATTCATTATTTTTATTTTATGTATGAGTGTCTTGTTCCATATACATAAGTGGAACAAGTGGAAGGAGTGCTCGTGGTAGTGAGAAGAGGGTGAAGGATCCCCTGGAACCTGAGTTACCGACTGCTGTGGGAAGCCAGTTCAATAGTAGGCACTGAACCTGGGTTTTCTATAAACAGCAAGGACTCTTACCCTAAGCCATCTGCACAATTCCTTTATTGCCGTTTTTAGATTCTTGTTCATTGTCTGCACTAGTCTGAGGCACGGCCAGGTTGTCCTTGCAAAGAGAAGCTTTGAGAGCTGGTAAACCAGGCTGTATTTGTTCAAAATAACACCAGGTGGAAAATGTTGGCTTATAAAATGTTTTCTGGTCTGTTCATAGTCTGCCATGAACATAAGTTGATTAAATTGGGCTTCTTCTAAAACAACAAGAACAACAGAACAAAAAACAAAACAAAACAACACCCCCAAAACCTCACACCTTGCTCCCATGTTTGAGTCCTTAAATATTTTAGATTATGCATAACTTGAATCACAGCCCCTTCAGTGGAAAAAAAATGGTTAGTTAAGAATTGAAATTAAGATGTTGTTAGTAAAGTCAGAATTTGAATGAGGATGCTGTTCTTTCCCACATGCCTCCCCTGGAGAACAATGTTCACATCTGTGTCAGTGAATCAGGACCATGATATGAACCTGTAACCTGAGTCTGAATCATCATTGCTAAGCCAATTGGTATGACTTATTACATATAATGGGGCCATCTAGGCAGCAAGTGATCATTTGTTCTTACTAATTTAATTTTAAACAAATTAAAAACAGCATTTATGATTTCAGTATATCCTTGAAGCAGAGTTATTGAAACAGAATTTCAGTTTATGGAATTATGTGTAACACTGTTTAAGAAAAGAACTAAGAATCTAGTATGTAGAATACCAAGCTAATAAATCTGTAACTAGTTCAATCATATATTCTTTTATACCTATAACCATGATAACATTTCTTCAATATTTCCCACAATCTCCATATCATTTATTGCAATAAATTATAAGAACTTTACTCTTTAATTCGTGTGGATTTATGTTGTACATGTATATGAATTAATATAGAAATGTTCTTGTTGCAGAAATGATGAACTATCTTGTGGTGGACTAACAATCCTCAGATAAATGTTTAAAACCTTTGGACAAAACCAAAAATAGACAAAAGTAACATGAAGAAATGAAAGATCAGCCAAACAGACTGAAGCAGACATTCACAGGCAGTGAGGAAGGGAATAAGTTGCTCACTAACTTTTCAATAAAGATTTATTAGGGGCTGGAAAATGGCTCAGTGGTTATGACCCCTGAGCGTTCTTACAGAGGACCTGAGTTCTGTACTCAGCACCCACGTGGAGGCTAACAACTGTCAGTAACTACAGTTTCAAAGCATCCAGCACCCTCTTCTGACCTCCCCAGGCAATGTATGCATATGTTGTGCTTACATACATGAAGACAAATCCTTCATACACACACAAAAAAATCAGTCAAAAAATTTAAAAGTTTAAAAGACTTATATTTCATATGAATGAATGCTTTTTGCCTGCATGTATGTATATGTGTGTGTATTAGTTGCATGCCTGGTGTCCACAGAAGGCATTGGATACCCTGGAACTGGAGTTACAGATGATTTTTAGCAGCCACGTGGGTGCTTGGAACCAAACTCCAGTCCTCTGTAAGAGCAGCAAATACTCTTAACCAGAGTTCTCTCTCCAGCAGCCCACCCTAAATGGATTTTTACAATGAAATTAATTTTTAATATTATAGTTATTGTTATTTTATGTGTATGAGTGTATTGCCTGTGTGTATTTAAGTGCACCCCTGTCATAAAATACCATGGTCTTTAGTCATTATGTGGGCGCTGGGAATCAAATCTGGGTCCTCTGGAAGAGCAACCAATACTCTTAACTGCTGAGCCATTTCTCCAGCCCATGAAAGTATCTTTTGTCTATTGTTGACAAGGCACCTAGAATTCAAAAACTTTCAGCCATACTTCATGTAAGAGTATAGATTTCAAGGTCATGAGAAATACAGTAGAAAAATCCTGGGAAAAAAATCTTCCCAGACATGGATTTCTAAACTTTGCATATGATACAAAAACCACAAATCCTAACCTGAGCTTTGAGTGGGGAGCCGTGTGGGACTCCTGAGGGTTTATCAAATGCCAGAGTCCCAGTGCTGACAGTTCTGAGCAGAGATTTAAGTACTACCCATTGCATGAGAGGCCATAATTTGGTTTTGAGACCTACCAAGATGCAAGCATCTAGAGAACACCTCGGGCTCTTCAATGAAGTTCCACTTTGCAGTAAAAATAGTCTCAAGTCTAATGAATCATTCAAAAAACATAGGGTAATCTAAACACACTTCCACTAAAGAAAACAGAGAACAACAAGATGCTCCACGTTTGAATGAATCGGCTACTACTCTATTACCTGTTAGAAGAAAATACGTAATTCAAAGGCAGTTAGTAAGTTCACTGTGTAATATATGCCATGCATAATTTCTGGTGCAAAACCAAATTACTTGGCATGCAAACAAAATAGGACATTATACCTCATGAGGATGAGTGAGCATTAAGTAGAAAAAGACTCAAGTGAGGAAAGACATTAATGCAATTAAACTAATATTTCAAGGATTTAAAAATAGTCTATGTTATTTCATGGGTAGAAAATATCAATGAGGAAAGTAAATGTACTAAAAGTGCAATCAGACATCTTAAAACTGAAAACGGTCACAACCTGAAAAGAAAAAAAATTATTGAGCATGTGACTAGTAAATTGTAAAGTACAGAAAATGAAATGCCTTGGTTAATTTTATTACAAATCAATGTAAGCCAACCAGAGAAAAATCAGAGTGTGGAGTTGTCAGGCAAGGACTGAAATGTATAAGCCAAAATATGATAAAAGTAAAATGCACTTGTAAGAAATAAAGTCTTAAGAAATATTTATTAGCAAAGAAATAAAACTATAAAGAAATGAAATGTAAAATTGTACATAAGAAATACAGGAAAAATTGATTGAATAGCAGAATGGAAATTATAGTCAATTAGCTTGAAAACAGAAATAAACAGAAATTGTGCAAACTGAAAAACCACAACTGAAAAAAAGTTTAAAAAATCCTCAAGAGCCAATGGGACAATCCAAGGAGATTTAATGAAGAAGCCAACATATCCAAAAGAGAAGAGATAGAATGAAAAAGTATTTGAAGACAAAAAAAAGTCCTTTGAGAATTAAGAAAAGTGGTACATTTGCAGATTTTTGAAAACTCATCCTTGTACAGAAAAAAAATAGGGGACTGGAGAGATGGCTCAGCAGTTAAGAGCACTGACTGAGTGGTTCCCACTACCCACATGGTGGCTAACAACTGTCAGTTACTCTAGTTCCAGGGAACTTGATGTCCTCTTCAGACCTCCATGGTCATTGCATGACATGGGTGCATTTACATACACCCAGGCAATATGCTCATACCCACTAAAAAAAAAAAAACAAAAAAAAAAAAACAGAATTTTAAAAAATGTGGTTACCACGTGACAATATAAGTAATCTGCATAGATTTGCTATTATAGAAGGGAGAAAAGGGAAATCCCCCAGGCCTTCAAATACAAAGTAACACCCAGCAAAATATCTTTCATAAATGAAGACAACATAAATAAACAGATGTAAATATTGATGCTTACTGTGAAGTTTGGCTAGCAGATTTGCTCTCCCAAGCCCACCTTGTAGAAGGAGAAAATCATCTCTTGGCAAGCTGTCCTCTAACCTCAGCAGGCATACTATGAAATGTGCCTGCCATACACACACACACACACACACACACACACACACACCACAAATAAATAAATGTAAAAATTTATATCATGAAGGAATGTCTGAAGCAAAAGTTATATTCCTTTTGAAATACAACTATGTCATTAAAAACGGTGGAGCTTGGATGGAAAGATGGCTCAGTGGGTAAAGAGCTGAAACTGCTCTTCCAGAGGAAGCAATCAGTTCCTAGCAACCACGTCGCATGGCTCACAACCACTTGTAACAGCAGCTCCTGGGGAATCCGACAGCTCTGGCTTCCTTGAGCATCTTCACTCATGTGCACACACGTACACATTGACACAAACATGTGTTTTGGTATACCTTCAATAACGAGTGAAATGAAAGCAACTGGAAGACCACAAATTAATTAAAGTGAAATTATTAACATTATGAAATGTCTAAAAAGAGACAAGAGGAACATAAGGTAGTAGCAAACGGGTCATAACCATATCAAAAATTGTATACCACATTAATATATGAATACTGTATTTAAATTTTTGAAATTATCTGATACATTTAAAACCCAAGTTCTGGGAAGTTTGGAACGTTAGTGGTGTGTAGTAACAATTTCAAAACTGCAGAACAACTATGAGTATACACTGGAAAAATCCGCTACCCACGGAACTTTGCCCACACCCTAGGTCACATCTTTCCACTTGATTATTGTTGCAAATGAAGAAAGTAAAATAAAATCCTCTGTGGATGACCACAGGGAGTGTGGTAGTAAAGGAGTCCCAGGAAAAGAAGGGGCAACTAACAGAGTTAATTTAATACATGTCAATCTTATAAATACTGAAAGTGTGATAGCACTATCAGAGCATGGGGCATGCAGAAACTGTAAAATTTTTCATCAGTTTTTAGAATTTCACACATGTATATAATGAAACAAGTTCATATCTATCCCTTCATTTTCCCCATCTGACTCCATCCCATCCCCACAAATTTGTCCTTCTTCCAAAACTGAAAAGTTAACATGACTGAACTACCTTGTGATTTAAAGGGAAAGAGAGCACTTCAGAAAAGGCCCTGGACATGATTTAAACAGAAAGCGAAACGTGAAAAACGTAGCAGGAAGCCTCTGCAGTTTACAAGGATGTTTTTCCTGTCTCAAGGAACAAAGAAGCAGAATAGATGAAGGAAGGCTTTCAGCAACTGGCTAGAGGAGAAGGAAACAGAAAAGTTTGATACTAAGCCAGGAAAGGTGAAAGTTCATGCACAGAATGGAAGGAAAACAAATCAATAATGAGCTAGTGAATCAAAAGAAAAAGACCTTTAAAACTTTATATCAAGAAGTTACATGCCATCCTGAACCTCATGAGAAACTTTAGGTATCAAAGAGGAGACTCTAATTGCAGTCACCCACCCACACTAATTAGATAAAGTCTAATAAAAATATCTTGAGTCAAGTATAATAAACTTGAGAGAAAATAAGCATACATAAGTACAAACCAAAAAATGCTGAATGAATTTAGGAAAGAAACATAACTTTTTAAATTCAGAAATGCATGGAAGTAAGTTCCAGGTAATTCATAAGAACCCCTGTGTGGAGTGGTCCCTTGAATGCTCATTCTGCATATTCTGTCTTCCACATGGGGAGGCAGTGTAAGCTGTCTCAGCAATAGGTTCTCAGAGAGAGGAACAATTGCCAGCATCATCTGCTGCTCACCACATGAAGAGACCCTTTGAAGAGTCCCCAGCCCTGGAGGAGACCAGAAAACCACATATGTAGCTACCATACTATGCCAGAATTAACCAATTAACATCTCAGTGATCAAATTTGAAATCACAGAAATCAAACAAAATAAGTGATAATTATTATTTATGGAATTGTTTTTCATTCAGAGTTATGGTAGACAATACAGATTTTTAGATTTTCCATCTTTATGTTGCTCAAAGAAAAAAAGTCAAATACAGCTTAACTCAAACTATTCATAAAATTTTGT
The DNA here is from genome assembly GCF_000622305.1 of Nannospalax galili. NCBI lineage: Eukaryota > Metazoa > Chordata > Mammalia > Rodentia > Spalacidae > Nannospalax > Nannospalax galili. The sequence goes on along the minus strand of NW_008329138.1, from coordinate 4,028,476 downwards.
ACAATCTATTAAAAAATGAGAATATTGTCATTTGAAGGGATCTGGGAAAATGATAAAATTAAAAATAGACTAATTAAAAATCATCTAGTAAATTCAGAAACAGGAGACTTCAATTTTATTTTAAAAAGACAGTAATTCTTAAAATTATTGTTGGGGGACCCTGCTGCTAAGGTTGCAGTCCACCATGTCCGGATAGCTCTCAGGAGCTTGACACTGTACTGAGGACTTCCTTTCTCAGCTGGGGCTTCCTGCTCTCTGCCTGACTTTATCTGGAAAGTGCCTCGAAGTACGGATTGGGCCTTATTTGGAACATGACCTTTGGCATAGTTACCTGGAGTAAAAACTACCCCTACATTTTTTTTTATGATAATTAGGCATTGACCCATAGCCGGATGATAGGATCCTGCTACCACATGTAAATAAAGCACACTATGAGCACCTATCAGCTGAAGCTTTGGCTGCTGCCTCCACACTATATTTTCCCTGACCCCCACTCAATAAACGAGCTGTCTCACTGAAACGGACTCCTGGAAGGTCTTTTCTGTTGTGCTCACTGGCCATCCTGACCCAATTAGTTGCCTCTGCTCCCTTTCTTCTCATGGGTCGGTGGCCAACAACCCACGAGGGGAGGCAGAGACCCACAAATTATACTAAAAAATGAAACATTTTTAAGGTTCTCATTGAAGATAAGAATAAGGACCAGAGAGATAGCACAGTGGTTAAGCTCTACCAAGGGACCTGAATTTGGTTCCCAGCACCCCTGTCAGGCCATTCACTATTACCTCTAACTCCAATTCCAAGGGATCTAATGCCCATTTTTTTGTGTTCTAGGGCCCTTGCAGACACATGGAACACACTCATAGACACAGACACAGACACAGACATAGACACAGACACACACACACACACACACACACACACACACACACACACACACACTCTGAAATAAAAATAAAAATAAATCTTAAAAAAGAAGGCAAGAATGAGAATAAAGAAAGTTTGGCTGAAACGCTGTGCTACATTGTAGTGAAAATCCCTGGGAAGTGAATCTGGGGTGGCGGATAGACAAAAGGGGTCTTTGAGGGTAATAGAGGCATTTTATAATGTCATTATGGTACTGTTAACTATATTCAGTAAATCTACCTTTAGATCATTGACTTGTATTTAAAACAGGTAAATTCCATGTTTAATATGCTCTTTCTCAAAGCTCTTAAAAAGCACATAGAGGAAAGTTAGAAAATGTAGTAAAATCTGAGCTAATGTTAAAATAAATGGAAGTACACAAACATAAAAGAAGAGATAAAACAGCCGTTATTTACAGAAGATATTATCATCTAAATAGCCTACCCAAGAGAACAAAGCAATCAGAAAGGCCTCAGTGCAAGACCATCATATCAAACATATTATCTTCCCCACATACCATCAGTCACCAGTAAGAAAAAGTAATGGGAAAAGTTTTCTGTCACAATGACTCTAAAATAAATGATAAAATCTAAAATGAAATGAGAAAAGCCATAGGAAGCACAAGTGTAAGACTTTACCAACTATGTACAAAAGGGAGCAGTAAATCGAGAAGCTTAACAATCTAGATAAAAAGGTCACCATTAAAACAAACAAAAAGACAAAAACATCTGTATGCATAAAAACTAATCTGATTTTTAAAGGTATTTAAATGAAGTATCATAAGCTAATACTCAAAGCTCTGTTGAGGAAAATTTTCAAAATAATTGCTAAGAAAATAATGGAAGATAATTCCACAAGACTTTAAGGGTTATATCAACCACAATAAGCAAAAATAATTAAAACATACTACTATAGGGGCTGGAGAGATGGCTCAGTGGTTAAGAGCACTAACTGCTCTCGCAGAGGACAAGTTTGGTCCCAGCACCCACATGTCAGGTAACAACCGCCTGTAACTCTAGCTTCAGGGGAATCTGATGTCCTGCTCTGATATCCACAGGCATTGCACATCATGGGTAGACTAGCATCCATGCAGGCAATACATTCATATATTTATACACATAAAATAAAAATAATAAATTAAATTAAAAAGCATATGGCTACAGTTTTATTATTATTTTATTTTATGCTACAAGGTAAAACTCATGTCCTTGTCAAATCTAATGTTCTTTGAAAGCCCTCTATATATGCTATACCCCAAGCCTGCTAAGACTTTGGAAAGTAGTATTTTGAATAAATCTTTTAAGAAATGTTTGTGTTTGTGTATGGGTTTAAATGTGTGTTTGGGGGACGGGTCAGTGTAGTGTGGTGTATAGTCTATGTGTGTGTGGTGCAGGTACATGAACATGTGAGTGTATATGAGTCCATTCATGCAGAGACCAGAGCAGTAGGTTGGGTAGCTTCCTGTATCCCTGTTGACCTTATTAACTCGAGACAGGGTCACTCACGATTTTGGCTAGGCTGGCTGGCCAGCAAACTCTTGGGATCTTCCTGCCTCTAACCGCTAATGCTGAGCTTGCAATCTCACACAGCCATGCCCAGTTTTTTATATGGGTGCTGGGGATTTGACCTCAGTTCCTAATGCTTTCAGAGCAAGTCCTTCTGTGCATTGAGGTGTCTCCCAAAATCTTTCGAATAAGTCTTAAACTTAAAGAGCATATATACTAGGCATAAATTACATGTATCTAATTTGTAATTTTAATATCATTGGACATGCATTATTTGACTGGTTACCTAAAAATCCTATACCTCAGTATCTTCATGTATGTATAGTATGAATGAAAGTAAATGCCCTAAACAGTTACAATATTAAAGTAGGCAATATATGTAAAATTCTTTGGACAGTGACAGGACACAGTGTTTTAAATAAATTTTCTAAAATAACTATAATTTCCATCTGTTATTGAAGAAAACAAGGAGTAATAGAATGCCAAATTCTATCAATTAGTATTCCTCAAAACTTTGTGAGTTTCACTGTCTGCACAGACTTATAACCTTACATACATATATAACAGAACTATCATACACATTTGTATGTATGTACTTACATGTAAATAATAAATAGCCTCAGAAGATGTATATTAAATAAATAAAAGCACTGATGCTGAATGAAAAAACTTATGGTAAAAAAATAAGGAATAAACAGGACATGGTGGCACATGCCAATAACTTCAATACACACACTAGGAAGGAAAATGCGAGAGGATAAAGTTTGACGCTAGCTTGGTCTACTTAGTTCCAGGCAAACAAGGGCTCCTTATCAAGGCCCTGTCTGAAACCAAACCAACAGAATCAGCTCAAATGAGACATGGGAGAAGCCCACATTTCAGTTTACTGTCTGCAGAACCTCATGACACCTTCAGATCTACTTCTAAGATAAAAACTCAAATCTCATTTTAACAAATTTGGCACTCAGGTGGATATATAAATGCTGAGTCACTGGACAGTCAAATTAAAGATGTAGCAAAAACTTCATTTATCTACAGAAGTTTAGTATAGGACAAATTTGAGTCTTGAAATTAATGAGCACGTTTTCTATCATAAACTATGTTCTGATTACTGAAGACATTGTGATATCATGAGACCAAACAGAAAAGTGCATTATGATCTATTCTGAAAGTCTTTCCACTTATCAAAAATATAGGTTGCTCTATGAGCCCGTAATAGGAGGTATAGTCCCTGATTGAAGTGCATCCGCATGGTCAGCCACATTTGTTCAATTTTTTTTTTAAACTAACACTAAAAACCTTTAGAAAAAAAACATATGGAAACCAAGCTTTAAAAAAAAAAACTTTTTAAAGTATTTTCATATACGTCATAAAAAAGATTAAAAGGGATTATCCTATAACAGGGAGACATTGCCATTTTTAGATATCATAGACTAATGAAAAAACAAAAATCTTCAATGGCAGGAATGGATTCCAACTCTAGAAACTGTTGGCCACAGATCCCATAGAACTTCAAACAATACTGGCTGGTTCCCCTGCTCTTGGTCCCCCACCAGAACACTCTGGTTAGACCCTACTGCTGAGGCCACTACATGCATGGGCTGTAGAACAAAGGAGAAATCAAGCTTGTGTTGACTTTAGAGCTTCATCTTCACTAGCTAACATTCATAGTGGTGGAAGGTGCTACGTATGCTACCAGAGGAGGGAAAAAAGAACCACCAACCTTGACCAGTGTTGAAACTGTTGAACTACAATAATAACTTGCCTGATAAGAGATGCCCACCAGTACAATGGGGCACAAATACTGTGGGAGTAACCAATCACTCTTTAATTGAATTTAGGGTCCATTTCTAAGGATGGAACCGCTACCTGACATTGATATCAGGCTTAGAAACATGAAGCTAGACAGGTCACGGGTCATAACAGGGAACCTAATACTAGTTTTCTAACAAAGAAAAAATATCATATTAAACTGACTCTTAAAGACTTATTGTTATACCTGTAGATTAATGCATCTCACGACTCTCACTGGAGACATTTCCTTATGCAGCAGGCAGTGATTAACACAGAAGCCCACAACTGGACAGCAAATAAGATGCTTCAGAGAGCTTATCCATGAATAGGGTGTCTATATCAAACTTCTGCCCCCACAAGGCTCAGGGATCACTGTGGAAAAGGGAGTAGAAAGATCGTAGGAGTTAAAGATAGTGGATGACCACAGGGAAACAGAGTTTTCCAGACGTCTAGTCACTTATATGCCCTCATAGCAACATGTATACAAGTAAGCACACACATACATACAAATTTAAAATAAACAAATATTTGCAACTTTTCAATCTAAGAAATGAAGATTACCTTTTTCTTCAGGTAGGTATTCATTTCCTTAATGTGACTTCTAATCAGACCTTTTGAAAGAAAAACACATTCTGTATAAGATCACAATGAATACCCTTTGGAATTTATCAGAGCAAGTCAATTAGAAAGCCTGAAGGATCAAGATATCTTAGATAAAGAAATCATAAGAAATTATACCTCAAAACTTAGGTGTACAAGAAGAGGAAAAGTAGTCCTGGAAAGGAATGAGTGGCCTTTGTCGGTTATAAAACATGGATTCAAGTGTCCACTAAAGGATAGAAATCAATAAACTGTGCAAATAGAGCATAACACCTGTTGTGGTTGGAATGCTAATTGTTCTGTTTAAACATCTGTTCTTTAGTGAATGGAGCTATTTGGATCACAGGCAATGGGTCTAGTGGGTTACTGATGGCTGTACTTCTAGCCTGGGCTCTCTCTTCTTGATCTGGGATGTATCAAGTTGCATGTGTCACGCTTGCCCTGCCTTGCCTCACAGACCAAGCAACAGACCAAGCAATTCCAGTTGACATTCTTCCCCCACCAGGGTGGACTGTCACCCCAAAACATCTGCCAAGTAAAGTCTTTCCTCCCTTAACTTGCTTCTGTCAGGCATTTAGTTAGAAAGAGTGAAAAGAACAAAACAAAAGGACATTATGCATTTTAAAAATGAATGCAAATCATGTACTGAATTCCTTAATTCATCAGGGGGATCTGGGTAATCTGCCACTACACTGACTATCAAAAAAGGCAAGATTTATTTTTATTTTTTAATTATGTGTTTGCATGCATGCATGTGTGTGGCATGTGTGTGTTTGTGCACATGTGTGCAAGATCCTGTGTAAGACAGAAGAGTTGGATCTTCTACAGCTGGAGTTCAAAGAGTAGTATGCACTTTTTACTTCTGAGCAATCTCTCTAGACCTAAGCAAATCACTTTTAATAAGATATTTTTCACAGCTTAATTTATGAAGACAAATACCTGTAACAAATATAAAACTGCCTGGAGACAGTATTAATTGATTCAAAAACAAGTTATTAATAACAGAAAACAGAAACAGAGCCACAGATAATCAAGAAAGTAGAGCTCTCTTTTGTAAGTCTTAAAAGACCAGCAATTAATTATAAAGTTGAAGATTAGGAAGATAATTTGAATAGGAAATTATTAATTTAAAAAACTATGTGTTAACCCAAAAACCTTCTGAACAATGTACATTCAATATCTGAACATGAGTGCATATGTATACCAGAAGGTTATATAACAAGGAATGCAGTGCCCAACATGAGAACCCTCCCTTCGAGTTATTGGTCAGTGAAGTTCAGGAGACTCCAAAAATAACACAAACTACTGCCACAGCCCTTGATTATGTCCTAGAACATGAAAGTAAAACTCTATTGCTGCATATGGGACATACATCAGACCCAGGATTTGGAGCAATGGAGCTGGAACTGACCTGAAGCCTTCTCCTTGAAGACTAACTCTCATATTTCTAGAGGATAGTATGCAAGCTGCAAAAGGGGAAAAATCAATTAATGGTCCAACCCAGTTCCAAAACCTAGTAATAACAAAGGCTGGCACATCAAAGTATCTCTATCAGTGCAGTAGTGGCACTTTTATCTAGGTGATAATCAACAGCTATCTAATTGGACTTAAAACCCTTGCAATAGGAAGGACCTCATGGATGGCACTGCAGCACATAACTGGGGAAGTTATAGATACTATAGAAAACCCTATCTCTGTCATATCTCTAGACAAATGAAATGTCTTACTGTATGTTAAATATAAATAATTATATTTATAGACTAGTATATCATTCACCACTCATCAAAATAGCTTATTTTTGCAACACATGGAGGTTATTATAAAGTTCTGCAAGTGGTCACACACAGAGAATATATGACTGAGAGATGCCCAGCCCTATTGACACATCTACAGTGAAACCTCTAAACCTAAGGTTCATGGAACATAGTGGAACAGGGGGTAGATAGAATACATCTTTTAACTGTCACCAGAGAAGCAGCCTAATACAATAGAGTTCAGTGTGCACAGAAGACCACAACTGGCTGAGTTCTAGCGAATAAGAGACTGCAGAGTATGTTTCCCTGGATAAAACCCCTATATTAAAGCTCACATGGGCTTGGGAGGAGCCACTGGCTCCTTTCTTTTACCAGTTCCATCTATGTGAAGATAAGTCAAAGGTCCTACTCAATCATGGCTGGTTTCACTTGGAAACATGTAGGAAATGTTTCTTCTTTCTTGACCCTCCTCTTTGTAGACTGGACACTGGTTCAAGTCCATCTCGTGGGGTCTCCATGGCCTCTTTGATCAAGAGGACAGGTGACTCACCACAGTTACAGGTCATTTTGTGAGATGCTCATAGTCACCTGGAACTTAGTTGACCTAGGAGGGCAAGGAGCGAAAACAGTCCTTTATGTCCCTCTGACCAGATTAGCATAGGCCTCAAAGTATGGCTGTTAAACATCCAAGAAGATTGTTTCCACCAGTCTGGTACTTTTAATTACCATGTGCCATGTAGATAAAGCTTGGGTAAAGAACATACATTATCAGATAAACCTTGCCTAGACATATATTATATTCCTTGATCTAGTTATGTGTATAATTTGTCAGTAGGTTGTTGGACTAATATGGTTCCCTCTGTTTTTTTTATAACTAGCTAGGCATTATTTATCTCCTGCATTGTCTAACCCTTACACCATAGTTTCTCCATTTAAGGTGCCCCCATTTTTCCTATTTCTCCCTGAATAATACCCTTCTCCTATGGTCCCACCTCTCTTGAGCTCCTCCTGTTCAGGGAGGCCATGGAGACCCCATGGACTTGAACCAGTGTGCAGTCTACAAAGAGGAGATTCAACACAGAGGAAACATTTTCTGCATGTTGCCAAGTGAAGCCAGCCATGGTCGAGCAGGACCTTTGACATCTTCACATAGATGGAACTGCTAAAAGAAAGGAGCCAGGGGCTCCTCCCAAGCCCATGTGACCCCTGAGAAACACATCCTCAAATGACTTTAAGAGTGAAAATAAATTGGTTTATTGTTTAAGACCAACTGTATGGTCTGAAAATCAAAAGGAAAGTATAACCAAAGATTAAAGGAGTCAATATAATTTTTTAAGAGTCCATGTGTATAGCTAAAGGCTACATAACAAGAAACAATGCCAGACAGGAGATACCTTCCTTTGAATTGTTGGCCAGGGTGGCCCAAGAGACTTCCAGAGAGTAACCCAGCATAGAAATGGGAAAATGAACAGCAGACTCCAATCTTATCTAAAGGAATATTGACAACTGCTACAAGATGAAGAACAGCTAATCTTCCTAAGACAAGGATCTGTAGATAGGACGACTAGATTCAGTGGATGGACAACCACTGGGGAATGGCTGGGGGCGCCAACAACACAGGGATTACAGAGTATATGGACTCCAGTGGGGAGGGGGAGGCTATGGGAGGGTATCATTTGGGAAGTGGGTATATAGATGAATGAGATTGTTTGGGATGTTCTGTATGATATACACACACAAAAAAATCAACAAATAAAAAATGAGCTATATTTGAGGAAGAAGCATAAAAAAATTACTTCATGTTAATTAGCAGAGGTGATAAACATTACCAGTGAAATCTACCTGATGATTATAACCATGCTCAGGTGCCAAAGATCCAAGTGTAACCGACTGTGACTAGTAATAATCATGCAAATAGAGATTAGAGAAGCATGTGCAAACATCTAAGTCTTAGTAGCATTAAAAATGAGTCTTCCTGTAGGAAGCAGTATATTTTAAAATGAAATGGAGATCTTTTTTAAAGTTTAAATCTCATTCAATTTTATGTCTTACAGGGTTTATATTGAGTTCAATATTATATAACTTTATTAATTCAACTGTGAACCTAAAAACTTATAGCCATTTTTTTAAAGAGATGTGTCTTTGCTCTGGAAATCATTATTGAATATGTTAAAACTGTAATGAATACTTCTAATCATGTGGTTATTACATAAATTTAAAAAAACATTGAACATAAAATTTCTATTTAACTAAAATAAGCATACATATCATTTAAAAGACATTTTGAAGTATAGCACATGTGAGTCAGTAAATATGCACATAAAAGGCATTAAAACCAACGTTATGCACTAACATATAAATATCAGAGTTAGTTATCTCAGTTTTAAAGACCTATGCTAAAATGCCAAGAAGATAGAAAATTGGTAAAATCATAGAATTTCTCATAATAATTTTCACTTTTCTGTGATGGCTCTATACATTTATGTTACAAGTAATGCTGAAAAGATAACTACTCTACAATTTTATTATTTATTACTAATTTAGTGCACTGAGCCATGTAGTCCCTCATTGAAATGTGGGTTGTGATTCTTCTCAAATATTCATGATTGTACTTCTCTGAGTAAATTAGAATGATTTCTGGAACACCAGCATCACACTAAAATGCATTCTCATTACTCGTAAAGAAAATCTACATTCAGATTTCGGTGAAGAATTTTTCTATGGCAATGAGTTATTCCTGGAACAAGTATATTAATGAAGTATCTCTAATGTGGAATATATTCAATCTGACCTGTGTCAACAATCAGTATAAACTATCATATAATGCTGCTTCATCTAAGTGGGGAGTCAAACTAACCTATGGAATTTTCCCTTCAATGAGCTTCATTCCTGGGAATACCAGTGTTTAAAAAGAATGCAGTTAAATTTACATAAATATCATATACTATTCCATTAAAATATACTAGTGACTAATGTCATTGTTTGAGTTATTTTTCCATAATACTGTAGTTTATCATACTGTTTTAGTCAGATACTGCTGTGGTCTTCATTATGAATTTTCTCTGCTAAGAATATTTTAGGTAATTGTATATAATGTTCATAATTTATTGTGTAAAGATATTTTTTCTTCAAATATCTTTGAGATTTCAAATTGTATATGTTCTTGAACATATTCACATGAGTTCTGTTAATGAATTTGAGTCACAATTTTAATATATATGTGGTCTATTGACAGTGTGAATTCTTTGATGGTGAATAAATGATGAGATTTAAAAAAAAAAATTCAGACTTCAAGTGTGAGCATCTGTCATATGAGCACTGTTGTGGAAAGATAAGGGTAGAGAAACACAATTCTCCAGGAACTCACAGAGCGGATATACTGACATCAGAGTCTGTGTTTCAAATAAGGAGGAAGGCATGGACCACACCAGAGATTGTCATCTGACTGTTCACACATTGCGGTAAGCAAACACACACACACACACACACACACACACACACACACACACACACACACTCAATATCTACCACTGATAAATTTTAATGAAATTAAAACCATAATAAATTTAATGACAAATCAGACGTAGTTTAAGAAACTCAGTGAAGTAGAAGATAGTCGAAAAGAAATTACCTGGGAAACTGTGAAGAGAAAAGAGATAAAAGAAATAGAAAAGAATGTGAGAAAATAAATAGCACAGAATTTGAACTTAATTAAGGTCTCAGAAGTATGTGGGGAGGAGTGAATAAGCAATGACTGAAGTGATAGTGATCAATAATTTCCAGTAGTAATACATTACATAAATACTGATTTAATTGTTCTTAGAAACCAGGCAAAAGCAAAGAAAACTTTGAAAGATCATTATAAAACTCCAAAACAAACTGGATAGAGATGTTTGCCTCTAGTCCCAGCAGCTCCTCAGGAGAATTAGGCAAGAGGATGTCACTGAAGCCCGAGAAGATGAACAGCCTAAGAAAGAGAGTGAATCCCTGTTCCAGTTTCCTGGAAACCTTTAAGTTTAAATATATGGGTAGATTTAATTTAATAATTCATTGTTATAATTGGTAAATATTTCTTTGTGCTTATTCTCCATCAAATACTTCTGGATTTTATTGATACTATATTCCAATTATGTTTTCTTTCTTTCTAATCTGTATCTTTAATTGCTACAATTTGGCAAGTATTTGAATTTGGATTCTAAATTTGTTACCAATAAACAATAGCCTATCAGATGACATAAAAGGCCATGCTTCATTTAAATTCTTAAGAAATATTATTAAATAAATTAATCTTCATTTCATCTCTTTTTACTCTGTAGCCTAGGCTGATCTAGAGTCCACTGTGTAGCTCAGGATGGATTAGACATTATGGCTATCCTTCCAAAAATCAGGATTATAAAGGTATGCCAGAATGCTGGCTTAAGACCTTAATAACTCACCTTAAGTATTTATACCTTTTTAAAGACTATTTTCTTATTTAAAATATTTTATTATTCTTATTTTATGTGTATGAGTGTATTGCCTGCATGTAGGTAAATGCACCCCGTGTCATGCAATTCCCGTGTAGAACAGAAGAGGCCATCTGATCTCCTGGAACTGGAGTTATGGACAGTGGTTAGGTGCCATGTGGGTGCTGGGATTTGAACACAGATCTTCTGCAAGAACAACCAGTGTTCTTAACCACTGAACCATCACTCTAGCCCTTAAGACTATTTTGTAACAGTTATACATTCTTAAGATCTAAATAGTGATGGATTTGGAAGATATGACTTTCAATCTACAGATTATGATTAAACAAATAATTTTAATTTTCTCTATATATTTTAATTTATTCTTTAAAGATTGAAAATATATGGTTTAATTTTGATAGATATTCTAACCCAAAAACATTATACAATTCAACCTGGTGTCTCTTTTAAATTAATTTGTATAATCAAATTGTTTGAAATGATAATATAATACAAATGTCTGGAAAATAAAAATTGTTTTGTCTTGCCTAAAATATGTGGTGCATATGAACAGGTACATTTCAGAATATGCCAGACAGTTTCCTAGTACTACAGCACATAATCTATCAATATTCCTTTCTCTCACCATTTGCTAGGTGAATAGAATCCTGTGGGAGCTGAAGTGCTCTCAGAAGACTTAAGTGTACTGAGTGTAAAGTATTCACACAGATGAAAACTGGAAGCTCCTTTAAGAACTTGTTAGATTGTTCTCAATTGTAGTAAAATATAAAATGTCCCATAAGAAGGTTCTCATCAGCAGCAGAGAAACAGAAGTTTTAGACAATGTAGAAATGGAAAATATAGGGAATGGGTGCAGAAAAGTAAATCACAACTTTATCTTGGATTAAAAAAAAGCCTCAACATTGTCTTTAGTACCATTGAAAACACATCCCTCTAAACTTTGCAGTTCTGAAGACCAGCCATTTACTTCATGCTAGGAGTTCACAATAGATTAGAGTTGCTGAGTATTCCTTTACTGTCAGGAACTTATGGAAACGAGTCATTACACACAGATTATGCTATTTTTAAGGATGTTGGAAATGCACTTCTTATACCATATGCTTTGTATAAATCTTGCTCATTATCAGAGCGATGCAAGATGATGCTGAGACACTTCTTTATTGAATAGTTCATTAAATCTCTGTATGTCAGAGCAGAAAATCAGTAAGCATTCAAAGTAATTTGTGCCTAATTTACTTAAAGTATTTTTGATTTCCATTTGTAACTAATTGATAGCATTGCCAGTCAATGTAAAGAGATGATGAAGCTCCCTCAGGCTGTTATGTAAATAGTTTATTAGGTTGCTTGCATATTATAAGTTGAATTAGAAATGCTCTCACACCTATTTTGAAAGTCATAGTTTACTAATAATACCAATGTTTCAGACTCTGTAGCAGCCAACAAAGTAGGAATAAGGTTGCCATTAATTTGCAAATTTATTTTTTGCCACTCATCACAGGCAACAAGCTCCTGAAGCATCAAGAAAATAATGCTGACAAGGTGCCTATCCCCTTTTCATTTCCCCCTTTCCATTTAGTGTTCAGGAGATACACCATTATATTCCTGCAACATTTTTCTCCAATTCCACACCTCCTTAGTGTTCTTTCTGAACTTTGGCTATAGACACCTAGCTGAACTCTTATGGTCAGTATTTGTGGTTAAAGTATTTTCTGACCAAAGTGCCTTAATGGAATAATGCTAAGATTGCATTTTGATCACCAAGATATTTTGAAGCAATTTTCAAAGAATTCAAAGGTGAAAAGCACATAAGAAATTTTCTAGGAATTTTAACATTGCTGCATTTTTACTCTTGGCTAACTTTGTCTCTAGGTTCACTGTCTGTAACTGTTACTATCCTAAATTAACTAATGAAGTATTCCTAGTAGAAATGAGGATCACACAGATTTTAGAAGATAACATCCCTTAATCTCACCAAATATCAACAACTACAACAATGACTTTGCCACTTTTCTTGTCGGCTGTGACCAAACAAGGACCTGGAAGAAACAGCTAGGGGAAGATAATACTCACTGAGTCTCCCTGTTGTAGAGTGTTCGGTCTGTCTTGGTGGGTGGTTGTGGTTGGGACAGAAAAAGGTGAGGACTTATATCTGTGACAAGGTGTTTGCTCACTATAGCCTCTCAGACCATGGAGAGGTCTGCCTTTGCCTATGGCAGAGAAGTGTGTACAAGACTAAATTAAATAAAACTTTTTTCACCACCCACAATAAAATAGAGAAAAAGAAATCTTAGTGCACAAACGCAGTTTTTTTCATTTTTTTTTTAATGTATATGCGTGTACTGCCTGCATGTAGGTAAGCTCACCCGTGTCTGCAACGCCTGAGGAGGTCAGAAGAGGCTGTCAGATCCCCTGGGGCTGGAGTTATGGACAGTTGTTAGCTGCCATGTGGGTGCTGGGATTCAAACCCTGGTCTTCTGAAAGAACAACCAGTGTTCTTAACCACTGAGCCATCTCTCCAGCCCCATGAATGCAGTTTTTAATTGATTATATTATTTTTTAATGGACTTCCCAGTGGTCACATACTTAGTGTGTATCTTTAAGTTATTAATTATAAATGTGTGAGGTTTTTTGTTTTTTACTGGATTTTTGCTAATTTCATGTAATATATTTTGATCATATTTAGACCCCTCCCCATCTGGACCCCTCTTAGTGGCCCCCTGTCAGATTTCATATACTCTGTCATATATATTACTTGAGAAAGTGATTTTTTATTAGAAAAATTAGAATATTTTAGCAAAATAAAAAATAGTTATCAAGAACAATAATGGCATTATCTCATTCATCATATACAAGAAGTCGGTGTCCAGTCATGTCCAATTCCCAGTACACTGTTAGTCTATGAAATAAAGGAACTCCAACTCATACAGTCACTACCCAAAAGGGAAAATATTTATTGAACTCTTCTATAATAAATGAGCAATTCCAGCTACTTCAATATGCATAACGTTTTAAAGACTAGTTAACACCTGGGGAATCCCTCTTCTTGATTTACAAGTCCTTTTGTTAATGTTACGTTCAGTTTGTCTATTACAACCTCTTCCTCTTTTGTTGTTACATTGTATTGAAGATAATTTATGAAACTCAAATTCAAAACCACAGCATCTTTACTAAAATTCTTCTATAAACACAAGCAAACTAAGAGAAAACACAACTTAACAAAAGAACTTAAAATAAATGAAGTTGATCGTTTTTCTTTTTTAATTTCTTTTTTTATTAAGCTTTTAAAATTTCATACATTTCCCACTAAAATCTAGACCTCCTTCCCCATTGATGCCTCCTTCTATCCCCAGCCAAAATCTATGCACTCTGCCGGACATGCTGAGTCCTAGTCATTCAGGTGTTTGTACCCAAATGCCCTTCAGTGTGAATGCGTCCACTGGAGTCTAGTCAGCCCATCCTGTGGTCGTATGTAAGTCGTGCTCTCCCTCACCCAGCAGCAATCAGTCTCAACTAGCTCTCAGTCTAGTGCTGGCCTACCACGTATTTCTCACCTGCCCTTGCGCCTTTGTTTCATTGAGCTGACATAGTTCCTGAGTTCCACAGCACTGCTGCCTCAGGCTAGCAGGAGCAAGCCTCCAGCGGCCTGGAAGCGTCCACTGCCCTGTGTTCATGAAGCAACCCTGGCTCTTACAATCATTCTGCCTCCGCCTCTGCAATGGTCTCTGAGCTGTGGGTGGATGAGGTTCCATAAAGGAGTCCCATCCTACACTGCAGTCTCTTATTCTTCAAAACTTGGCCAGTTGGGGCCTTCTGTGTGCATTGAACTCTGTTGTACATGGAAGCCTCACTGGTGAGGATGGGTATATTAGTCCTCTCTTTATCCCTTATTCTGCTGTGTTCCATGAACCTTAGTTGTAGAAATTCGACTGCAGATGTGTCACCTAGTACTGGGCATCTCCCAGGTGTATGTTCCCTGTGCCTGACCAGATGTACAGCTCTGCAGTAGCCTACATGTGTTGCAAAAAGGAAATTCTCTGATCAGTGCTGTAAGGCATGCTTGGTACCCTAAGGAAGGTCATTTCTGTCTGGCACTGCGTTCCCTGCCAAGCAGCTCCCAGGTATACGTGTGATTGATGTTTGGACATGCTCTGCGTGTCTCATAGGGTTTCTACGGCATCACTTTTCCCTCTAGGTTTCCTTTCCTCCACCCCCCGCAGGATTTACTCATCTCCACTCTTTTTTTCTCCAGTTCAGCTTCCCTCCTCTATTCCTCCGTAGTCACAGTGCCCCCATTTTCCCACCCTCCCCTAATACCTCCCGACTACTGCCATCTTTCCCCTTCTTTCCCTCCCCCACACCAGGGTCCCTTGCATGCCCCTCCCTCCTCTCCTTCCTGCTGATTACTCCCACTTTTCCCACCTCCCTCAGGTAACAACATCTGTCCCCTACTATCCCGACCTTTCAGGTCGTTTCTTTTCCTTTATCTCCATGTGTCCTTTCCCTTTTCCTGGCTCCTGGTGTTACACCAGAATTTATAAACTCACATATAAGGGAATGGTGCTACAGTCCACAAATGAGGAAGAACATAGGACACTTGCTTTTCTGCATTTGTGTTACTTCACTTAGTATAACACTCTCTAATTCCATCCATTTACATGAAAATTTCACAATTTCATCTTTTCTCACTGTTGAGTAGAACTCCATTGAGTACATGTACCACATCTTCCTTACCCGTTTGTCAGTTGAGGAACATTTAGTTTTTTTTTTTCCATTTCTTGGCTATTGTGAAGAGAGCAGCAACAAACATGGATGGT
Source organism: Nannospalax galili (assembly GCF_000622305.1). Classification (NCBI taxonomy): domain Eukaryota; kingdom Metazoa; phylum Chordata; class Mammalia; order Rodentia; family Spalacidae; genus Nannospalax; species Nannospalax galili. Next base: position 4,012,640 of record NW_008329138.1, on the reverse strand, counting down.
GTCCTACAATATGATGAATCCTTTGGGTATATGCCAAGGAGTGGAATCACTGGATCATATGGTAGGCTCATTTTTAGTTTTTTGAGGGTTCTTCACACTGCTTACCATAGCGGTTGCATGAGTTTGTTTTCCCACAAGCAGTGAATGAGCGTTCTTCTTTCTCCACATCCTCTCTAGCATTTGGAGACTTTCATTCTCTTGATCTTTGCTAATCTGACCTGGGTAGGAAAATAGTGACATAATTTAAATAGCCATTTACCCATTTTGTGAAAGTCAACTTTACTAGTTATCATACTAGTTGCATATTTTATTCATAAAGATTTCCACAAATTTACATTGCTAATATAGCAATTAATTCCTTCCCATTAATGTTTTTTCACAATGTCCTAAAAATTGTAGTGATTAGAAGTTGTTCATTGTTTTTGTTATCACACATATAAAGAATATTTCCTAGGACTGACTTCAGCCTCTCCCCATCACCACAGAAACCCAGCACAGGTGATGTTATACGATTGACACTGAATAAAGTGTTTTAATACTCATTTTCATTTATTTATTTATATTGTGTTGTGTAGATGTATGTGTATGTATATGTGTATGACTGGGTATGTACACATGTGTGTAAAGTTGTGTGGAGGCCAGAAATCAATATCAGGTGCCTTCCTTAGTCACCTTCTGGCTTGTGTTTTGACAGAGACTGTCCTGATGAACTTGTTGCACTCTAATTCAGTTAGGCTGGCTTGTTAGTGAGCCCTCTGGATGCTCCCCACCTCTTCAGTGCTGGAATTTCAGATGTACATGGCCACATCTGTCTTTTTTGTGGGTTCTGATGATCAGACTTAAAAATCTTTGGCTTATGCAGCAAGCATATTACCAACTGAGCCATTTCCCCAGCCCTCTTATCTTTAGGAAGAGAAAAATCTTCCCTGTAATTTAATTTAATAAAACATTCATTATACTGTTATTATACTATATTGGAAAAGGAGAAAAGCATTTTAAAAACCTGGACTGAATGGCTATTCATTTTGGAAAACTTTACATTATTAAATTATTTGAACTAATGTACTCTGTAGAGTCTTAGTTTAAATTGTCATGAAAGAAGTTTGTTTCAGTGAAAGTAATTTATGAAGCCATCAGTGAAGCTAAGTTGCCATCTCTACTGTGTAGAGCATAATTCAGTGCCTTTGTGTCCATAAGGAAAGCTGCCCTTATCATCACATCTGCTGTGTGCAAGGCCACCTGCTTGGAATTGAAGATGTAAGTGCACAGAAATCTTTAGCTAGTTCTACTCAATGCATTCCCATGACAACATGTAAAAAAGGGGGGGGAGCTTTTAAATAAAATTCCAACTAAAATGTGATTTACTTATCTAGGTAGTTTCCCATAGGCTCTTTTATTAATACATCCTGGCCTCATGTAACTGAATAAAAACATTCCAGTAAACTTCTGGCCAAGTCCTGCTGAGAGGTTAGTTAAAATACATATTTAAAACTGTGTGTACCAGAAATGAAATATTTGTAAACTTGGACCTGCGATTGTGGTATGTAAGTTCTGTAACATATGTGCATGTTGGGAATGCTTGCTTCACACTAAAGATTCTGGAGTGAATTGAGTTCATTTCTTACCTATATCATTAACATAATTCTTAACATGTAACTCAATTTTTATAATTTGTAATGTGTCAAGAAAGAACTTCATATATTTGAATAGGAAAATACCTGAGTAAACACATGAGTAAAGACATACTACCATAAAACAGAAATTTTAAGGCTAGAGGGTTTGACTTGTAAGAATTTGACCATGATGTGAATTAGTGAAAGCCAGCCTCATAACCATCTATTCATAAAGCCTGACAAAACACTTAAAATTAACAACTGTTCAAGACTCTATTAAATTTGGTTAACATACATTTCCTTTTAATGTTGTATACTTTTAAATATCTCGGAGAGGTAACAGTCTTTTACAAACATACCTTGCTGCAATCCTTTAAAAAAGCATACAAAAACACTAAAATAGAGAAAATTACTTTTAAAGCGCTTTGTTTATATTGTTTTGTATTTGAGCAAATGGTATCATATTTGGTAAGTAATATTCGATGAGTTTTTGTAAGGCAAATTAAATAAGCATGGAATTGTCTAGGAGACAGTGTGTCCCAGCCTGTCACCTTCAGAACTTTAAATTGTGTGTAATTTATTCCGGAACATTACAAATCTGAGAAGACTTTTGCTGAAACCGGACTGTGATTTCCTGGAAAGGGGGTCATTTCTTCTCTTGCAATTCCCCTTTCCCTTGCCTCTTATCCTGGAGGTTCTTTTTTAAAAATAACGTTTTTATTAAATCTCCCAGAACTTCAGGCAACGTATTTGGATCATATTAAGCCCCCTCCATCTCCTCTCACATGTACTCCCCCCACGTCCCTAGCATGACCAACCCCATGTCCTGATTTATTTTTTTAAGCCCATCAAGTTTAATTTCTGTTCCCTGAATACTCTTGGGTATAGGGCATCCCCTGGAGCTTGAAACTGATTCTCTCTCTGCCAGCAAGGATTAATTGCCAATAGCTAGTCAGCTGGAGTGGGACTTTCTGCCCACTTCTGGATTCCATGCTGAGATTGTGTCCAGCCTGAATTTACGCAGGCCTTTTACATGTTGTCACAATCATTGTGAGTTCATGTGTGCATCTGCAGTGTTGCATCTGGAAGACATGATTTTATTGTAGCTATCATCTGCCTCTGGCTCTTACAATCTCCTATCCCCTTTTCCACTGGGATCCCTGAACCTTGGAGGAAGCGGTATGATGCAGATGCTCCACTTAGGTCCATTTGGTCAGTGTGTTAACTGCCATCTACTGAAGAAGAAAGAGAGAAAGAAAAGAATGGAAGGAAGGAAGGAAGGGAAAGAAAGAGAGAAAGAAAGAGAGAGAGAAAGAAAGAAAGAAAGAAAGAAAGAAAGAAAGAAAGAAAGAAAGAAAGAAAAAGAAAGAAAGAAAGAAAAAGAAAGACTACTCTGGTGAAAGTTAAGAGGAGCACTAATCTGAGTATAAAAATAAGTCATTAGAAGTTGGTTTAGCACTATGTTCATTTAGCATAATAATAATAGTAGGAACTCTCCTAGGGTGTATGACCTACCTATACATAGATCTTTGCCCCAACAGCAGAGCCCAGTATAGGTTCCATCTTGTGGAGCATGTCTTAAATGAATCAGAAAGTGTTTGATAACTCTCATACATTCATGCAACTATTGCACCAAAGGACATATTTTATTCAGGCCAGTCACTATTTAAGCTCACAGGATTCACAGCTGGTTAAAGCTGATGATTGCTTTTCTCTTCTGGTTGTATGCATAGCACTTTCTAGCACAATGAAACCTAGCCAGTAAAGATGAAGTTTGAGTAAAGCTAGCCAGTGGAGATGAAGTTTGAATTCAGTCTCAGCTTTATTTTTTCGTGTTTATTCTACAACTCACATATGTATCCTCTTTGTTAAAAGGTTCTCACCATCATGGTCTGCAGGGCAACCAAGAACAATGGCAATTACCAATAATATTTTGGGGATCTTTTGGAATCCCCTGGGGAACAACTCCAAAAGTGGTAACCCATTCCTGTAACTCGGCATGTTTTTTGCTAGTCTGTGATATTTAGCAGGGGAATTTTCCTCTCACTGTGAAGTAATTCCACTTAAACTCTTTTTCTATATGTATATGTTTCAGGAAGATTCAGCCATAGTAGGCTCCCACACAACTTATTCAAAGATCCCTACGTTTGCTGTCACTACCCTCTTTCCCGCCCCTACCCCATTTTGTCTTTTCTGTTCTGTTATTCCTCTTTCCCTGTTTATAACACTGCATTCAATCTCCCACCTTTTCAATGCCCCTCCCAAGGGTTCTTTTTCCAGACTTAGCAAGGTTCATTATTCAGATCCACAGGAGTCACCACTCAAAGCTCCCTAGCCACAGCCAGATTAAAGTTGTCAGCTCAACTGTAACTTCGCTGATTTTTGAAACCTCCTTTTCTGTCAAATCTTTTAAATTCAATAGTGAACTTATCCTGATAACATGAACATCCTTCTTAGTTACATCACCCCAAACCCAACTAAGATAATTTTTGTGACGAGGACATTGTAATCTTGGGAGAATCAAAGCAGTGTCCTCTCGGTCCAAGTAATAACAAAACCCAGGTGGGCATCCTTCTAGAACAGGTGGCCAAAACCGATGCAAAACCTTGATGGTTATTTGGATGGAAAAAGTGTTTGCATGCAGAAATATCACTGTGCTACCCATACAAAAACCACAATTAGAATCTTATAGAAACGACTAAAGCTGAAGAAAAGTTAACGGAATGTTAGTCTTTACTAATTTAAGTTTTTCTAAGAATCTCAGACATCTTTATATTTACTTAGAATTATTTCCTTAGGATAAGATTCTATAGTTTTAGTTCTGATTATTTACTATAAATGCCTGTATTTATTACTTTTAAAATTAATTACTCCATATTCTCTGAATTCTATACCTACTATTTATTGCTATTATGTTTGTGAGGTTACAGTAGCTTTTATTTAGGTATTTTGTCTACATTATTATTGTATTATTCTCTGCCTTATGTTCTGATTAGGAATATGTTTTACAACTTAAATTATTTACTGTTCTTTTTCTTCCATTCCATATTTCTCTTCCTGTCTTACTTGCCTTTCTCTTTGCACTTCTCTTCAGAAATGTCTCATTGACCTGTCTTCAGGAGTGCTACCTCTTCTCCAGTCATGTCAGTTCTACTGAGGGATTAATATAAAATATTATTTTAAATTATAATTATTATTTATTTTATGTGAATGTATATGTAGTGTGTATAGGGGGGTTGTGTGTACATACCATGACATTTGTAGAGGTCAGAGGACAACTTGCAAATATTGATTCTCTCCTTCCACAAGGTAGATAGTGGGGATTGAATTCAGGTCATCAGGCTTGATGACAAGTATCTTCATCTCAGTCATCTCACGGGCCCTTGGAACGATTCTTTTGATATTATTTTTTTAATGCTCAAATTTCTACCTGATTATTAGTTTTTATATTCCTGCTTCTATTATACTTTTCTTCTTGCATGTTTCACTAAAGTTCTTGCTACATTAACCATTTTAAACTCCTTCCCACTAACTCCCCCATATATACATACACAATGTCTTTCTTGGTCATGTCTGAATCTGCAGTTCATACCGTGAAATTTTCTTTTTCTTGTTGTTTTCTTTGGCCCCCTCCATATGTGGTTGCTGCTAAAATTCCTTTGGAGAGGTGCAAATGCCATCTGGCCCCCTCCTCCCAACATCCTTACGACAAAACAGAGTATAATTTCTCCAAACTACATTTTGAGGAACCAAGGTATTTATTGGGCTTCCCTACAGATCAATTTGTGAGGGGATTACCTACAGGAGTGGGGACATGGGTGGGCTCCCCTCTGCACTGTGGAAGGGACCCTGTGACTTCCCAGTAGCCACCCAAGATGGCTAAGGGTACTCCCCTCTCTCTGGCTTCCCTTGTCCCTGTCCTTAGTCCCACCCCCATGTAGCACTCAGGCCAGCTGTTTGGATGGAAGGCATGACTGACTCTCTCTGCTCCTCCTCTCCTAAGGAAAGTTCATTTGTAGTGATAGAGCAAGGGGTAAATCCCAGCTTGAGAAGAAGGCATCTGTCCTCTGCTTTCAAGACCAGATTGTCAGGTGGAAGACAAGTCCATAAAACAGTATTTTGGTGAAGACAAATGTTTCTACAGTAGTAAAATCTTCTCCCCTACTACTTTCTCTGTTCACAATGATTATAAATGATTTCACCCAAATTCTGACCACTCCCAACTTTATTTCTGTACTCTTTTGTCTGACAGATAACCTATACATATTTGAGTTGGAAGGAGGCCCTTCCCTTAAGAATTAGATTCCACTCACCCACCCATGGCTCAGGGACTATTGCGGAAGAGGAGGCAGAAAGATTGTAAGAGGCAGGGCTGGTTCATGAATGAATGAGGTAGAGGTTTCAAGGCCAATGGAAGCTTGCTCATGTGAGCCTGTGGCAGCAGTGGCCTCCAACAGAGGACCCGTGTCAGCTCAATCAACCAAGGGCCCCAAGAGGCAGTGAGAAATAGGTGGCAGGTCAACACTAGATCAAGAAGTATTTGAGACTGGTTGCTTCTGTTGAGTGTGAGCGTGACTTGTAAACGACCACTGGATGGGCTGACTAGTCTTCAGTGGACACATTTGCACTGAAGGCCATTTGGGCACAAATGCCTGAATGAATAGGACTCAGCATGTATGACAGAGTGCTTAGGGTTTGGTGCGGGGGGGAGGAGGCATGGATGGGGAGGGGGTCCAGATGTGAGTGGAAATAGTATATAAAATTCTAAAAGCTCAAGAAAAAAAAGCAAAGCATGAAGAGATCCATTCTGGGTTTGTTAAACTTGAGATGCTCATAGTATTTCCAAAGGGCCATATCAGAAAAGGGATGAAGTCAGATTCATCACAGAGATGAGATGGTATTTGATCATCTAAGCAGATGATCTACGACAAATGTGTATGTTGAAAAGACATCCACACCCAGGCACTGGGAGTTTCAGTATTATCAGAATTGCCTATTGTGGTATGATTTTGAAAAGCAGGATGAGTGAAGATTTTTGTAGGAAGGTGATTATGATGATGGGGTGTGTCTCTTAAGGATGCAGAGGGATGTGAGGCTGGGTGGAAACCACAGCCACAGAGACAAAGGAAGGAAATGTAAGGAAAATATACATGAGGTCAGGGGACTGTGGTTGGAGAATGGCTGTAATAAAGTTTATAGCTGTGCTGTTTCTTCTGAATAACCAGTAAAATAATCTAGAATGGAAATGATTTACTTTAGTTACTAGGAAATTTCTATTTCATTTTAGTTTATTAATAGGTTGTTGAAAGACTGAATTCTGTTTCACATAGAGGTCTGATTTATTTCTGGAAAACATGGTGCTACTATTAAGAATAAAATGAATTTCAAGAACTTTAAAAAAGTTCTGCAGCTATAATTTTTCCTAAGAAAAATAAGCATTAACTGATTTTGGAAGATCATTTCCTTTTTTAAAAAAATTGTTTTTATTGAATATTTGTGTATTTAATACAAAATATCTCAAACAATCTTAATCATATTTATACCCCCGTCCCCACAGCCACACTTCCCCTGCAACATCACTAGAACTCATATACTCTGAGGCCCAATGTGTCAAGTCAGTGTCCCCAGATGCTCCCCTGTGCAAGTCCATCCACTGAGGATGGAAGATCCATTTCTACAGTGTAGATGACATTTAAATAATAGAACTTAAAAAGTAAATTCTGAAAATTTTTAGTTTTGGAATAGGCAAATTTTATTAATACAATGTAAAAGACTAAATCTATAAGGATAAAGATGCAATTAGTTAACGTGAATTTTTTTAAAAAATGCACTGTTGATGTGGTACAGAATCTATGAGCTGTCATTGGCCACATGTAGTTACACACATGACATTTTGTAATGTGAAAATACAGAAGAAACCCTTCCACATCATATTGAGAAGTTTCTATAACCTGAGATAAATATAAACTGTGAGTAAACTGTGTGCTGCTTAGCCCAGTTATATAATGGCATCAATTAGAGTTGAAATAACTTACATCAAGATTCTGAATATCACTAATACAATACAGAGGCTTATTCTTTAAGAAAACAAATACTTTAAGTAAAACCTTTTCTAAAAATATTTTATTTATTATTTTTATTTTATGTGTATGAGTGTATTGCCTGCATGTATGTAAGTGCACCTGTGTCATGAAATGCCCACGGAGGACAGAATAGGCCGTCGGATCCCCTGGAACTGGTGTTAGGGACAGTTGTTAGCTGCCATGTGGATGCTAGGATTTGAACCTGGGTCTTCTGCAAGAATAGCCAATGTTCTTAACCACTGAGCCATCTCTCCAGCCCTGGTGAAACCTTTTAAAACAAGTCAACTGATAATAAGCTTAAGTATCATTAGGGGAAAATAAAATAGAACAGTGGAAACAGAAAAACTGTCTATTTCCTTGAACCATGGTCTCCAATTACAGGATTCTTACTAAAGACATCTTTACTTAAGTATGTGTTCTACACCATTTGATGGATTTAAAAAAAAAAAAAAACACAAGAAACAAAGAAACCCCCCAAAGCCCGAATTTCCCCAGTAAAACTGTGCTACTGTGCTATTTGAAATAAGAATTAGCAGCAGCTATCAATGCAGGCATTCCTCTTACGAAGGTAGACATTTAGAGTAATTTTCTTAATGTCATTCAACACGATCATCCTTTATGAGAATAAAGAATGTGCTGGGTTAAAAGAAAGAAGAAAAAAGAAGATAAAAGAATAAAAGATAAAAGTTTGCTTTTCTTTCTTGAAGACAAATCTTGGTTGTAGAAAATCTTGCTACACCCTGCAATGATTAATCTCTTCTTGTTTGATATTGTAGGATCATTCTCAGCCTTTACTCATGAAAGTGTGTTAGGGATTCATGCAGGGTGTGATGCAGGCCTTATTCCCAGCACTTGGAAGGCAGAGGTAGGCCAGTCTCTGTGAAATCGAGGTCAGTCTGGTCTGCACAGTGATTTCCAGGACAGTTAGGGCTATAGGAAGACCTTGCCTCAAAAAGGCAGAGAATAAATATATATTAGGGGTTCTGGATGCAAAATGCTGGCTTTGTAAGTCTGTGATATGTAGCCACAAATAGTGTTGAGCTATTTGTGAATATTTCTACCACTGTGTTTATTACACTTAAATTTCAATTGAGCTAACCAGACGTTTCTGCTATGAATAGGTGGCCTTCACTCTATTTTCAGAATGCACTTTTTTCTAGGTTTAAGAGTACCATCTTAACCTGGAACCTACTTTGTGATTAGACCAAGAAATGCCAAATTTTTATCACCAATTTCTCCAGTTTTCTTAGTTTAGGGATTGGAATGAGGACTGCAAATTCTCTATAAGCTCAAATACAAATTGCAAGTTCAGCCCTCTCTGTTTTCCTGTTTATTATCTTCCTCTTCCCAACATCTAAATGTTGAGCTGCCCAGACAGGCTTATGCTTCTTTTCTTACACATGCAACCTTGAAAACGAATGTAAAGTCTTGTGATCTTGGAATTTTGTTGCTGTTTAAAGGCCTAGGATGTCCAAACTTTTATTTTTAACTTTGAAATCTTCACCAAATCTCAGGCTCAAGTATTCTGTATTCCTTTCAGAGAATTTTATGTTTCATATCTGTGCGTCTGTAAAATGTTTGGTTGTAAAATAATCAGTGAAAAAATACCAAATTTATAGCTTAAGGAGGTAAAGAAATAAATACATATAAAAAAACAGAACATGAAAGGAGACACTGACTCTGGAGGCATTACCATATGCCATTAAACTATTTTCCACAAACATTTGTGGGTGAAATGAAGAATCATATGAAATGAATTCATAACTAATTATGCAAATTTGTTATGAAGGTCCATTCATTTTCATTTTAAAAGTTGCTCTAATTATGAAAGTATCTTGAGATTAAATAGTAATTTTAGTGTGGGGAGATAGCTTAGCTGACAAACGCTTGCTCTATGCAAACATGAGGACCTGGGTTCAGATCCCCACCACTCCTGTAAATGTTGCATGGTGTACATCCATAGCTTTAGTACTAGTGGTTGCAGACAGGTGGATCCTCACAGGACAGCCATCTATCAGAAACAGCAAGTTCCAGGTTCAATGAGAGTTCCTGTCTTGAAAAATAAGGTGAAAAGAAACAGAAGAAACCATTCCTGAAGTCTGACCACCATACAAGCAGAAATGAGAAAACACACCCACACAGAATGCACCCCCTTCACACACACTCAGGTACACATACATTCAGACACACACATAAACAATAAAAAAATTTAATTTCAATTTAATTTTATTAGAATGTGATTTTTTATGCCTCATGTGTATATCTGATAAATAAAAAATTTCAACATCTTAATATTCAAAAGTACCATGAGGAAACTTCTGAAAACATTTCAAATTAAAAAAAAAATAGTTACTGAGAAAGCAGTAGGTTGTATGTCAAGAATGACATTTTCTTCCTGGAGAAACTGTAAGGCTTTGGTTAAATATAAGGAAAAATAGTGATCTATGAAGAAATGAGAATGGAATTAGCAGGCTTCTGCAATTCAGAATTTCTCAGATCCATTTGTTTCAAGTGAACCAATACACATTTTTGGAATACAGCATGTCCCTTTCTGTTATTTTTAGCAAAATGGATTCCTTGCTGTGATAAGTAGAGCGATTGTTAATTTAACCTCAGAATGGATTCTACCAAAGCAGCAAGTCTTATTCACATTTAAGGTGTTGAGCAGTTGTTCAGTGCTATAAATAATCTAAAATATTGGGCTAAATGTTTTTATATTTATGAAATAGTATTGAAATAATTGAAATAGAATTATTTTTATGATTGACATGTTCCTGACTTAATCCTCATAATAACACTTCAAAGCAGTGATTACCGAACCCATTTTACTGACACAAAATTTGAGTACAATGGAGAGAATTTCAGCCAAGTCATGATAGGCACAATATGAGAAGCTATTTGACCTGAACTCTGTGTGACAAAAAGTCCTTATGACTTCCTCACTACTAAGGACCATGATTTGATTCACATATGTATTTATGTTCTGGTTCTGCCCAAGTAAAACTACATATGTAAATATTTGAATGTTTGAATCTTATTTTACTAATTAGGTAGGGAACGTAACTTCTAGCACAAAATGTACACCTTTGAAATTGATAGTAATAATATTATGACATAATTCCAGATATAAACCAGGACTTCTCTAGTTGTACTGTGATATATATTCATTCTAAAACTAGTAGGACTCCAATGCATCATATTTTAAATGAAGGAGAATAAGTTATGGGGGAAGGAACACCATATATACTCATCCTATTGATTAGGTCTTTATACCTGTGTGAACTTCATTAAGTGAAGTAGTTTCAGAAAATTACCAGTTTTCAGACAAGATTGGTTCATCATCTGTAGGACTGTAGTTTTCTATATAGATATGTTATATTTCTCATGTCTGTAATAAAACGTCTTTCAATTTTTAATTGATCTTGTATTCAGAAGCTTTAATGAGTTTATTAGCTCTGATAATATTCTTCTAGATTTGTGAATGTTTTATACAGAATCATGCAACCTCTGAATTCAGACAATATCATCTCTTCCTTACACACTGGACCCCTTTTATTTCTTTCACAATTCTTTTTCATTTTTAAAGAGAAAATTTTGATACTTCATATAATATCTTTTGATTATATTGAAATCCCCTCTCCTAGCTGCACCCTCCTTCTATCCCCTGCCCAATTTCATGTGCTCAACTGTATATATAATATGTATATGCCTATGCAGTCAAATTTTTCCCCAAATATCCATCAGTGTGAGTCTACTGGAGCCTGGTTAAACTGCTAAGCATCATACCCTTATAAGGGGCTGCCTCTCCTTTTACCAACAGCCATTGGTTTTGAGTAGTTTCTCAGGTAGGGTTATGGTTTTTTACCCCCTTCCCCTTGTCTGTTCTGGGATTTTTGTCTAGCTTGAGCTTACATGGGGCTTGTGCTTTCTGTTAACATTGCTATGAGTTCACATGGGTAATGAACCAACTGTCTGGAAATCTCTGTTTCCTTGTGGTCATTCACCACCTCTAGCCCTTATAATTTTCTATCCTCTCTTCTGGAATGATCCCTGAGCCTTGGGAGGCAGAAGTTTGATATAGGTATCCAATTCTGGGATAAACACTCTACAGTCTCCTATTCTTTGCACATTGACCATTTGTGGGTTTCTGTGTTCTTCACCATCTGCTGCATAAAAAAAGCTTCTCTCCTGAGAGTTGAACACTGCATTAATCTAATCATATAGCAATAAATTATTAGAAGTCACTTTAGCACTATATCTATTTAGAAGAATAATAGTATTAGGTTCTTCCCTATGACCTCTGTCCTGTCTAGACACAAGTTCTAGGCCTGATATCAATGTTGGGTACAGGTTCCATCTTATGACACATACTTTAAATCCAGTTAGAAAATTGGATTCTCCTATAATATTTGTGTCACTATTGCACCAGTGGGTATATCTTACCAGGCCAGGTATTGTTGAAGCACGAAGGATTCACAGCTAGCTGAGGCTGATGGTTAATTTTTTTCTTCAGGTAGAATGCAGAGCACCTTCCTGCATTATGAATGCTAGCCAGTGGAGATGAAGCTTTGAAGTCAGCGCCAACTCGATTTCTTCTTGTTTGTTCTACATCTCATGTATATAGTATCTTCAGAAACAGGGTCTTATTGTAAACTTCTGGTGGGAGCCAAGTGCAAAAACAATGGCTAGTCATGTTTGAAGGTCTATGGGATGCCTCATTAACAGCTTCAAAAGAAGGACTCCATCCCTGGCAATGGGTTTTTACTTTGTAAGCCTATGGTGTCTAGTAGGGATACTATACTCCAATTATAAGGTAACTGCTTTTGTGATGTATATGTATGTATATGTATATACGCAGAGAAGTTTCTATACTTATAGGTTTCCCTATGACTTTTTCTAAAGGTTTTTAGTGTTGGTTATCTCTCCCATACTCCCTTCTCTGCCCTGCCATCCCAAACCACACCCCATTTAACCTTTCCTATTTACTCTATTATTTCCATTCCCCCATTTATAGCACTGTATTTATTCAATGAACACTAATGACTGTTAAGGCAGGAAATTTGAAAAGATACTAAGCCTAGAATTGTCTTAGCAGTTCTAGATCAATGATTGAAACAGCACTGTTTTTAGTTTTAATATGGATGATTTTTTAAATGATTTGAACTGGGTGTTATTTTTGACAAAATGGAAGAAAAAAGGTGTACTCAATGTCTATAAACTATCAATTTGATTCAAATCAAGGAAGGTTTATTGGGAAAACAAGAATTTCTTTGTAATAGTCTTCATATCTGACAAATTTTAAAGTTTCATTGCAAGAAAACCTCACTTTTATGTCAATAGTCCAAGAACACAAATGTTCCAAGTATATTTTATTAAATAGGGGATACATTATAGAAATATATAAAAAACAGGTTTTTCAATCTCAGTAAAATGTGATTTGATTATATGCTAACAACTATAAAACTATCTTCCTTATCAAAATCAGTTACTATGCACAGTCTTTCGTCATCCAAACTGCACCAAACAAATAGAAATTATTAAAAAGTAGGTACAATATAAGCAAATATAAGGATTTATGGGTTTGTGTGGAATTAAGATACTGTATTTAAATATGTTTCTGATTGGTACAGTAATGCAGACTTATATCCCAACACTTGAAAGGTTGTGGCAGGAAATGTCAAGAAATTAGTGGCCAAGATGGTCTACATAGAGAGCAAAGTGCCAGCCTGGAAAATTTAGGGAGGACCTATCTCAGAGTAAATACATTTTTAGAAAACGATGCAGATGTAGGTCAGTGATGAGTATTTGCCTAGCGTATCCCAGTCCCTAGCACCAAGAGGGAAAATAAATGTTTACTAATACTCCTATTACTCCACAAAGTCTATTTTTAAAGCAAGTTCAAGAAAAATTACATATACAATCAGTATGTAGTAAGAACCATGTATGGGACCTAATTATTGCATTTTAAAGCCATTTGAAACTCACATTTTTTTCATAAACTAAGAAATCATCTGAAAAAAAACACCCTTATTTTCTAATCAGAAAAATACCCATACAGTCTCCTCAAATCAAAAAGTTTCTGGATGCAGATCCAATATTTTCCCCTCTGAATGGTCTCTTCTTAGATTACATCCAATGTCTTTCTTTGCCATAGTCCTTGAGATGGGAATTCATACATGATCAGAAGCAAAACTTCCAGAATTATGGCAATACTTCAAAAGGTTGACAATAATTTAGAGAAATTAAATATTTCATGAAAATATTTTGTCAGATAGTAATTTTGCCAGTATGTGCTTGATTTGTTCTCTTCAGATAAACAATTATATAAACCTTCAGAATTGATCTAGATGACTCAAGAGAATAGTGGTTAATGTTAAAGTTGATAGTACGATTACAGAAACATGAGTTCTTTACAGAGCTCTCTTGAAATACTCAAGATTATTTTACATTTTACAAAAGACATTGGCTTACTCATGGGCACAAATGAATGGAAAAATTGTTCCAAGCTAAATCCTAATTTATCAGGTTTACAAGGGCTAGTCAAGTTCCATTGAGACTGAGTGATTTGCAGAAAAACCGAAAACCCTTGAAACCCGTGAAACATGGAAAATTCACTAAAGAAATGCAGGAAATAAATTCATTCATAGGAAAAGTTTATTTAGCCCAACAGCATTTCACATTTGATATTATTCTCTTAACTATAACAATGCTGCTTTATTTTTATTCATCTTTTGTGTTGAGCAAAACAAACACGTAAAAATAAGAAATTGGAAGTCCAGCAAAGGTGTCCTGTCAGATGAGAAAAAAAAAAAAAAAAAAAAAAAAAGAAAAAAAAAAGAGCAAAGTTTCTTACATCTCCATGTCAATCAGGTTAACCATGTTTCTATGTTTATTTCCTTCTTCAAAGTATAGAATGTACCGATTCTAAGCACAGCACTTGGCTCCCTGTTCCCTTTGCCTGGTGTACTTGTCCGAATCACTGCGGCCTCTCTTCGCTTTAGGCATCAATCTCAGGCATCTTATTGTAAAGACCTTGCTGTGCCGACCATGGAGAGGACGCTTCATTGTATGTTTGGGCATTTGAAGTAAATGGAAGCTGGGAACTAGAACTAGATTTCTGAGAAGTATGAGATTCAGACACATTTGAAAGGCTCAGATTATATTTTAATGGAAAATGAAGCTTGAAAAGAAGAAATGGACCACTCTGTCAGACTATGTAATTCAAAATGGTGGTCTCCATTCACGAAGCTTGTTCAGTCCCTTCAAGCTTTGAAAGTTTTATTTTCAATTTGAATATTAGACTGTGTTGAAGCGTAGAAATCTTCCCCACAAGCTACAGTCAAATATTGTGTTGCAATACTAATGAGTGTATCTTGGAAACAGTTACTGGAATGTGCTTCTTAAAGAAATGGATCATGAAAGAGAACAAGGATATTGCTCCTCCAGTGAGAGAGTGAAAAATGGTTCGTTGCATCTTTGAAATAGGTATTGAATTGCTACAGCCTGCATGAATGCAGGGCAACGGAGTAAAAGTGATAGCATCATCATTTGCTTGCACGATTGCATAGGAAAGACTATTTAAACTGTAAGCTGTGTTAACTTCCAAAAACAGAGCACAAAATCAAACAGACAGAAAATATTATTTTCCTTATTTTAGCGTTCATTTGTGTATAACAGAACACATATAGGAAAGAAAATTGGGCATTTATTTTTTATAAGTAGATCTTTTCACTTAATTCAAAAAGACTTACATATCAGTGGGGAAAAAAGTGAACTCAGATTAGCAAAGGAGAATTTTTCCGATATAACAATCTAGATATTCATGATTCTGCCTGTATACAAAGACTTATAAAGCACTTTTAATGAAATAACGAAAATGTTATTATCTAGTGTGCTTTGTAATAGACCAAGATCTGATATCGATTTTTCTAAGAATTTTAAAAAATTGGTGGAGTCAAGAAGAGATATTAAATAAATACATAAAGAGAACCAATATTTTTTCTGAATATTTTTGTCTTAGAATTTTGAAAACCACTCCCCAAAATTAATATATATTTCATTTATTTATATACTAAATACCTTCATAGTTTTTATCTGTGGTATGTTTTAAAATATCATTATGCCTTATAAAATGCATAAATGAGTGAAGATTTATATGAGGAAAATACTTTAACACATTTGTGCTTAAAAGCTCCTTCAATTATATTTTTTTTTATACTGGAAGATTATTGTATTACTTTAAATTTTCTTGTGACCTATACTTATTGTGTTACGTAATAAGATGTTGCTTTTACAATCAGAATATTATTTTAAAGTTACCACTATATACCATTAAAATAATTTAAAAACTACTTTATAATGTTCTTAAAGTAGTCTTTAAATAGTTCCAAAATATAAAAGCTAGGCATATTAAGTAATAATGATGTGATGTCTCAAAGACCTGATTTTAATTCTTTTCCTGACACATGATTTTAGAAGCATAAGAGCAAATTGTTTCTTAGAGTACATAGAATACATAAAAAATAAATGCACTCATTGCAGGGCAATATAAAATTCCACTCCTTTCGAAAATATGATATTCCCTTCACTTCAACAATAATTTTGAAAGTTTATTACTTTCTGTGTTACTCAATTTTTCATCACAGTGGCTAAACCTGAGAGAAACAGTATAAAGGATGAAAGATGTTTGGGCTCAGAACCTCAGCATTTTAGCAGTGATAGCCTGGATCTGTTGTTTCTGTATTGTGGTGAAGCAGAACGTATTAGAGCTAAGAATACATGTTAGAGGAAGCTGCTCTACTCATCAAGACCAAGAAGTAGAGAGAGAAAAGAAAGGGCTAGATAGAGGAGAAGGGCCAGATAAGTCCACGGAAAGAGCATCTCCTGATGTCCACTCTAGCCAACTAGGCTCACAGTTACATGATGCTGTCAAATTGTGAGCAGGATAATGATGAATTCCTTCATGAATTCAGTGTCCTCAGAATCCAACCACTTATCAAATTACTATATCTACCAAATGTGGGACAAAGCTTTCAATAAATGAATCTTTTGCAGGACAAATTATATCCATACCATATTTTATGAAGAACATTTCAGCATGTATTTTGAGTGAAGGAGTAATAGAAATGAATAAGTATCATCCAATTGCAATGGTGCATAAGCATTATTATGCAAATATTTACTTGTAAAAAAGCTTGTCATTATCACCAGAGGTCAACTCAGCTGAGGCATTGAAGTAACTACAAACTGTGTGTATTAGATTGATTTTTAATTTCAAATCTAATTTTATTGACATATAATAACAAAATGAAAAAAATCACAATTGGACACACAAGTGGAAGCCCATCTAGAACAATAGTAAGTAGCTCCCACCTGTCAGAAGACCCTGCTCTCACAGCATCACTAGCTGTGCCTTTCTCACACACTCAAACTAGCCACCTTTCTAGATGAGGAAACATTGAATGCTCTTTCATGTTCCAGACTTTAATTGAATAGAACCATGAGGAATATAGTAGTACTTAATAATTATGCTTGGCATCGGGTTTGGGATATTCATTCATTGTTGTCAGGTGTTGGGATAAATCAGGCCTGCCTGGAATGCAAAGCATGGCAGTAGGCCAGAGACCTCCCAGTGAAGATAGCAGGAACCTGGTCTGCTCCATTCTAAACACACTGTCTCTTACCCAACAGCCCCCAGGCAAAACTATTAAGTCTCTAATCCCTTAATCCTAGCTGGGTCTCTTGTAGAGCACATGACCAGATGACAGGACAAAGGCCACCTAGCCTTAGAAACCCCCTCCATCCCCCATCCCCCAACTTGTCTGCCCACCAGAACCCCCACACCCCCACATTTCCCCACACCCATCCACCCCCCTGCCTCTTTGCCCACAAAACTTTCCTATATAAACCTCTGCTTCCACCAATAAACAAGCCGTCCGCAGCCCAAGGCCTCTGTCCCAATCAGTCTTTCTACTCGTGGACCATCCGTGATGGGGATGGGTGTGCAACGGTCTCCAGGTATAAGCAGAGTTCCAGCGGTCTCCCGGTATCAGCAGAGTTCAGGCCGAGGGGAGGCCAACAGTCAGGTAATGCAGGAAGAAACTCAAGTTCATTTAACACAAATATTCCATTGTATGATTAAAGCTCAATTATTCATTCAGCTGTTGAACATTTTTTGATGAATTATGGTAAATGACGTCAACACAACCACTTCTGTACTCATATAATGCACATATGCATGTGTGTTTTATTGGTATCACTCATGAGTAATTGCTGTGCCACAAGATATGCATATAACAAACTTGTTAGACAATATTAGATAACTGCATAGTCAAATCATTTCAATTTCCACTCTCATAACAGTGTATAAATTCACGTTGGCCATTACTAAAGCCCCTTAGCCAGCTCTTATATTGTCAGCTCTCTCTAATTTCTACTTTTTTGGACAATAAAACATTGTAATTTCATGGCTGTGTACTTAATTTCCTGGTGCTTTCTCTTCTGGTAAGCAAGTTTGCTCTATTCACCAGTCATTTGATTAAAGTCTTTCATTGCAGACCCACTGAAGTCTTTTGTTAGTTTTATTTTTGGTTTGTGTGGTTTTTAGAATATGTCTGGTCAACAGTCAGTTACATAAAAGGCAAATTTCATATAAAGGCATTTCATTGAATGTACACAATATCCCTCTGAAATATTTTCCTTATGAAAGTATTATATATCTCAGTTTTGACAGGAACAGAGCCTGGCATTCCATTTCATTGTTTGAAGTGATATTAAGGAGGGAGAGTGATATAATGATGGTGTTAAAGAATGAAAAGACAGTACAACTGTCACAACCTCAAGAAAATCCATGCAAGATATAATAGGAATTGGGAGAAAATACTTCCAAGAAAATGGAAACTTTCTTCTTTTGCCTCATATGCTTCTTTCAATACTCCTCATGGTACCTAGAACATTTAACAACCCAATTTTTGAGACATTGACCTATTAAGCTGGAGCATCTTTGAAAAAGTTTCCATGCCCATTTTCAATTACAGAAGGTATCTAATGAAGTCATTCATGAAAAAGCTTTAAATCTAGGCAGGCATAGCAAAAAGTTCAAAACTAGACAGATAAAACTTCAATACCACACTTAAAAAATTTTAAATTAACTTGTAATCCAACAGATTAATTTCTAAATTAAATACAGATTCACCAGTGCAAGAGAGATAGGGTTGTTAAGTTATAGAGAAAGAATGTTATAATAGAAATATTTAAAAACTGGAGAAAGGACTGAGATGTGGCTTCTGCATTTTGTTTTTTCCCCATTACAGTATTTGTTCTGCTGTGATGACCTCATTTGGAGCTTAGGCCCCCTAGGGAAATGGTAGAAACAAGAGTCACCTTTCTGTCCTCTGGAGAATAATTATTAGAACAACCTCTGTAATCAGCACATTGGAACATATGGTGGCCAGAGGCTTCATCCTAGTTATGCCCTGTTGATAAATAGTCCAGGGAATTCACAGCATTCATGCTCAGGAGAAGCCATCTCCCCTTGTCTACTATTAGGTGCTGATGTTCAGTGTACTAGTTTATAGCTGACTGAGCACCCAGTTCTTCCAAATATTAAAATACATATTCAAAAATAACCTTAAAACTCTATGAATCATCACAATTTCTGAATAAAATGATTTAAAATTATAAGCCTTTTGGTTTACTTGATCATTTCATGCCTTCTTTCCTCATTCCAATCCTCAGAGTATGTATTTCTAAATGACATAAACACAGAAACAGTAATTGTGCTAGAAAATATGGTGTTGAAATGATTAATTTCAAAATTAAAGTAGTAATCACACAGTATCAATAATTTGAATAAGTTGATATTGTTAAGTTGGAAATCCATAATATCATAGTCTTGTATTTCTCTAAATGTAGTGCAATATACTATTCAAAATTTTGTGTAGCAGACTCTGACATTACCATGAAATTGATATAGCCAAGAAAATGGCAGAATTAAAAAATGTAAGCTTTGGATATGGAGGCCAAGTGACAATATGCACTGCAGTGAGAAATCACATAGCAGTTTCTATCGAAAATAAAGCATATGGCTTGGGGAAGGAATCTTCAGTTCATGTCCTTGTCTGTCCCGAGACTGAAGAGACATCCAATAGCTCCGTGTTCTGTGCCCTAAATCTCTTCTAAGCAGAACTGTGGTTTCTCTTGTTGAAGTTAGTGAATTATTTTCCTAATGTGCTATTGGGAAAAGCAAAGAAGTCTGACTTATTAGAGACTTATATTTGAAAATATAAATGAGTCTCATTTTATGAATATTTTATTTATAAAACTAATAAGAAAGTCAACTATTTTTTATTGAAGTTCAAAGTCATCATGGTGGAACAAATGAAGAGACCAAGGCACAAAAGGAAAGGGATATGCTGGGTTCAAAAGGAAATTCAGCACCAGAGTGCCCCGACTTCCAGTTCACATGCATTACTATCATGACTAAAGGTTTTCTTCCAATGTCTGTGTCACAGAGAAAGAAAACGTGCTTCTACAGCTGAGAACTCTTTAATATTTGCCCCAAACTTGAAAAATGTCTTGCGTACATTTTTAAATTCGTGATTCTGAGTCATTAAAATTGAAATACTTTATATTTCCTGGGATTGTGAGACAAAACTAATTCAGAGTAGAATAAATGCAGCCTGCATAGGAGACAGCAACTTCAACGTCGCCAGAAACAGATTACATCAGCTGGTACGTCCACTGTGAAAATTAGACGTAGGTGGAAAGAAATATGAAATTAAGTAGTTGTAACAGAGTATGAGTAATGTAAAGAGTATAGTTTTGTGCTTTCTATATTATGAAAAATATATTTAATTTTTTCCTGAAAGGTATTATTTTCAGAATGCATTGTAATTATGTTCCTAATTATTTGAAAGATGAGAAATATAATTTTTAAGTTCTATGGCCAAGTTATGATATTACTTCTGTATAAACAGTTATTGAGAAGATCACTCAATTTAAACACAATCTATTTTCCCTTATCATATTAGCCAAGTCGTTCACTTCATGATGCTTGGGACTGGTAGATAAAAAATTGGCATGAAAGTGAGCGTATGGATGATAGTGTTTGTGAACTCTTTAAAAGTGAAAATCATATTGAATAAATCCTAGGCATTACACCCGTCAACAAATAGCACCCCATCAATATTATCATGTAACTGTTATGAGCATGAATGATCAAACATATTCCTATCCTGATAAAGGCTACATTTGGGGGGGAAATATATAGGACAAGGGAATTCAGTTCTTTTTACCTGAAGTTAACTATGCATTTTCCACAGCTTTCTTATGTTAATCCTTATTATTCATTTATTTTTTATCAGGTACATGGGAAATGATGAAATTTTTATAGAAGCAAACATTACACTCCCTCCTTCCCTCCATCCCTTTCTTTCTTCTCCTCCTCCTCTTTGTGCTCATCCTTGTCCTCATCCTCCTTTGGTGCCTTTGGAACTGTGTAATGAGGAGAACCTGGGAGAATCTGGAGCAGAAGGGTAAAGGAAATATAAAACAGCTGTAGTGTCATGAAAGTGATACTAACACGGATTCTACTGAGAATATCAAAGAAGAACAGCAACAGGACCTACCTCTTTCTCAAAATTACTTAAGGGGTTACAAAAAGAATGTGTGTGTGTGTGTGTGTGTGTGTGTGTGTGTGTGTGCACGCACTTGCATGTAGTGTGTGGATGAGGGTAGATGTGTGCACATGTGTGTCTAGTGTATGCGAGTGTGCATCTTTAGTGTGTATTCATGTGAATATGTTTGCACATGTGTGAGTGTATAGTGTGTGTATGAATGTCAGTGTGTGTGCATGTGTGTATAGTGTGTGTATGTGGGTGCACATCTGTAATGTGTATGCATGTGTGTGCACATATGTATGTAGTGTGTACCCTATGTGTTCACCAAATAACAAGATTGAATAGTAAAATGGCAGTCTTAGTGAACTCACTCAACTGAATCAACTGAAACACTGGAAATACTAGGGAACAGTAAACACATAACATCTGAAATTGAAAATTTTAAAATAGTTATTTAAGCCCAGTATCTTGATATATGAATGAAAACACCAGAAAGATCTTCTCTAATAATTGAAAGGCACTTAATGGTGGAGGGCATTGATCTCTTATTTTATTGGAAAAGTGTAATTAATTGTTTAAACCAAGTATATAAAGTGCCTTAATAAAAAGTAAATAACACAATTAAATAATCAGAATATGATAATTATCGTGATGTTCACTGCTTTGAGGATAATAAAAGTAAAAATGAAAAACAGATCTTCATGTTTGTATATGCTGTCTACCTTAGAAGGATTACGAGCAATAACTGACAAAATTTTGACTTCAAAAAATGGGTTTTTTTGTAAAATAATCAATATAAGGCACATTTGCATTTGCCATGAGGCATAACTCCTCTGAAAGAGTAATACTATTTCATCCGTAACATTAAATATAACCTTGGTAACATGCAGAAAGTACAAAAATTCCAGTGAAACTGGGTAAGGCAAAAGGTGGACTGGACAGGCAGAAAGGTGATGAGCCAATAGTTGCTGACTGGACTGAGGGACAAGGACTCACAGATCACACAGTTAAAGACTAAGAAGGAGGACACCGCGGATTTCCCTATTTTATAAGCAGAGCCTGCATTGGGTGCCCAGAGGTGTCTTACCTACTGTAAGAGAGAAGGGGATGATCACTTTCTTTTCCTGACAAAATTGGAGGCTGTTCGAGTGATTATCTGCCATCTGTTCTCTACAGTGGTTCCAGTGCTGAAGAGTACCTAAAGGGGGGAGAAAGCTCATTGACGGTGGAAGGTTGAATGTACATCCCCGAGGTAGCTGAGCAACTGCCCAGCTAATCCCCTTTGCACAGAGGGACAAGGCTGCCACCAGCTCTAATTGATTCTGAAATGAATCTGTATAGAAAATTAGAAGGTTTTGGATTCCCGTGTGAGCTTCAATAAAGAACCGGGATGTTAGTCTGACAGCTGAATAGATTCAGAAATGAAAATCTGATAAGCGGCTTAAAACTGTACTTAAGTCCAGCAATGACTTGAATGCTGTTGTTAACGGCGCATTGTGTGTTGTCACCTAGTTAATTATCTCTGAAGATGAGTTCTTGCGCGGGAGATGTGCCATTCTTCCACAGCCCTTCCTCATCACATATTTATTAACCCCACCCCACCCCCATCCCCACCTATCACTGCTGGAAGGCAGAAAGGAAGGATTAGCCTGCTGCCACGCTCTGTGCTGTCAGTTCACTGTGCCAAACTTCAAATATGAACTGTTGCATGTACTGTCACTGACATTTCCTTTTACATCTTCATTTGCAAATGAGGCGCTGACAGTGGTTAGGCCTGGTGTTTGCTCCCACTTTCAGCACATAAAAAGCAAACACTGTCACTACCGGCTACTTTGTTTATTCCTCTGCAGATAGTATATGGCCTATTTAAAGATTTTTCTTCAGAATTTTTTTTTTAACTAACTGAGATAGATAGTCGCAGAGCTACATGCCCTCATATTTTATTCAGGAAGCCGTCTGCAGCTTAGAGAACGTGCACTGCATTTCATAGCTTTTTAAAACTGTATTTTTAAAACCAATTTGCACTTTTCTGGTTTATATTCTTTGAGTTTATTTTCCCTAGATAAATGTGGGTTCATTTCATGATTTAAGAGTTCAAGGTTTCTTACTCATTGATTTTTTTTAAATAAAGAGACACTATTTTCTACCAAGTGAAAACAAAGAAGTAAATTTTAAAAGCATAATAAATTTTCTATATATTGTTCTTGGTTTATTAGTGTTTCATCTTTGCAAAATTAGCTGAGAGTGTCAGCAGAGCAAAGCTATTGAGATGGTCTCCTGTTATCTTAAAGACCCTTTCTGTAAAGAGCTTAAAACCTTCTGCCTATAGAGCATACCCGTGCCTGCAGATGACCTGCAGTCAATCCAGAGAACTGGGGGTTGCTTTCTATGGTGGTCAACTAAAGGACTCAGTTCATATTTGGTTTCCAATTAAAAGAACAGGCTGTAAGCGCAAATTTGCCCTCTAAACTAACAAGCTCAAATTACATATCAATACAATAGCTTGAGCTGAAAAGACAAAGATGTAAAGAACAGTTCAGGGTGACTATGAAATCCGAAAGAACAGTGGCTCAGGAAACCTCCCCCTTTCTTTCTGTCTTCAATGCCATATTTTTACTTATTAATCCTGTTATTCCCTGTAACTCAAGTGTCACATAGATAACATTTCCCTCAGCAGTTTTCTATACTAGCAAGTGCTTTATTATACTAGTTTGATGTTGAGCCTTATATTTCTCTGAACTTAAATCCACCACAATGCTTGGAAATTGCTGCTCCTTACATCTGACTTCAAGAAGTGATAAGTTTAAAACATATTACATACTCCAGATGTCTAATGGAAATGGCATTGACCTCATAAAACATATTAACTGTTGGGGCTGGAGCACTTCTTAACCCAGAAGACCCAGGACTGAATCCCAGCACCCACATGACAGCTAACAACTGTCTGAAACTCCAGTTCCAGGGGATCCAACAAACTCTTTTGTCCTCCACGGGCATTGCACAACATGGTTGCACTTACCAACATGCAGGCAATACACTCATACACATAAAATAAAAATGATAAACTGTTTTAAAAAAACAAGCATTAAATATTATAAATAACAAATTTTAATATCAATTATGAAAAAGTGAAATTACTTGTGTTGGTATATGCCTAAGTAGGAAGCTGTGAGCTCACATCTCCAAAGGCAAGGGGAGGGGAGGGGAGAGGAGAGGAGAAGAGAAGCAGGGAAGGGAGCAAGGGGACTGGAGGGCAGGGAAGGCAAGAGAAGGGGAGAGGATGGAAGGGGAGGGGACGGGAGGGGAGAGGACAAGAGGGGAGGGAGGGGACAGGAGGGGAGAAGAGAGGGAGGGAGAGATGAAGGATAGAACAGAGAGGAGGGGAAGAGGAGAGGAAATTTCTTCTCATATCTGAACTTCTAACACTTACGTGATTAGTACACTTGAAGGAAAGTCAGTTACTTTTACATCCTTCCTCTTATTTCATACTGCTTTGCTTTGCCTTCTCGAAAAACAAAGGGTGTAATCTATGTTACTAAAATGCCATTAAGTTGTTGTTAAAAATTGGAAATGATGATGAGTAAATGCCAAAGGGAATATCTGCATAGATATCATGTCAAGACTAGCAACTAAAAACTGTAAGAAAATGTCATAAATACTGCAAGTGAAGCCTAATTGAGCGAGCTCCGAGTTTTCCAAACTCCTTATGTAATAAACAAGGAGTTTGTCCCGTATTATAAGAAAGAAGTGAAGTGGAAAAGGTGAGACAGGCTGCCTTCTGTAAGCACTCTCTGAACTTTATGAACTGAATCTCGTAAGAAAAGAAACTTTCCAAGCCCGGTGTGGTGGCACACGCATTTAATTCCAGCACTTGGCAGGCAGGGAGGCAAGTGGATCTCACCAGGCCAGTCTGGTCTACATAGTGAATTCCAGGCCAGCTGAGGCTGCAGGGAAACCCTGTCTCAAGAAGCAGGAGGTGGAGGGGGGAAGGAAAAGAAACTTACAACAAAATATCACAGAAGCGTGTCTACAAAAAGTGCTCGGAAACTTGGTGTTTAAAGGGATGAAGATGAAATAGTGTTGCAGTGAAAGAGAAGTGAATTTGGAAAGAAACTTAACTTAAAAACACCCTTCATTGCTGGTGTTCACTGCCACTAATGAAAACCATTGCAAATGGAGTCAGCTCATGTCTTTCTACCCAGTATTTGAATTTTTCTAGAAGCATGATGTTTCATAGGCTTATTATTTCTGGTAAAGAAGGCAAACTTAAATCAGTGAAATGAGCTAGAAGCTTCCACTCTGTAGCCACAGCCTTCAACCTGAGACAGGAGCTGGTGGTACCAAACAGCAACGACAATTATGAAATTTACTATCATTTTGCATTAAGCCTTGATTACTTAATTTATGTGGTCACTGGCTAGTCTGACACATATCTCTCATTATTCTCTTCTCTTTTAAATACTGTATTATTTTCTTTTCAACACTTGAGCAGAAGCTATACTGTCACTGTAAGGACAATGTTGGAAGGATGTTCGTTTTGCTCATTTCTAGATTCCATAATTGCTTAGATAATTTGTTTTCATATCTGTATAGTCTACCCCTTTCCATACTATAAAATCATGTTCTATGGTTGGTCTTTCAGATCTCATCATGTACTAAATTTTTTAAAAATTAAAATTTCTCTGATTTATTTAAATGTGACCTTTGATGACTCAGTATAGACAATAAACATATATATACATATATATATATATATACACATTAAAATTTTCTAGCAAAGTACTTTATACTTTGCTTTGAAATTTATTACACAAATATACTGACCCCAGCCTGATTGAACTGGCTGTAATCCTGCAGGTGATTGACAATTGCACAGCTTGCTTCTACACCAGAAGTCAGAAGCTCTTAACACATAGGAGGCCATAATTTGTATAATATGATCTCTACCCAGGACACAATGTGCTGGATCAGAAATGAAAAAGTGACATCAAATTAGGCAGGAAAGAGTTTCCTGAAACACAAGGCACTAGAGCTGCATTAGCAAAATCACAGTGGGAGAATTGTTAATTGAAGAATTCACACAGATCTTAGTTTGTTTTTTGTCCTCCCATGAGGAGCTTAGCTTGAAAATGTGGAAAGAAAAATGAGTGCAAAGCAGTAGAAGAAATAACACTGAGACTCCTCCAAGGAAAAAATGATGGAATTAAAAGTAGACATCCTTCCACAGGCAGGACAGCATGGTTCATCAGTTAGACATTCCTCATAGAGATTATCTCTGTCTCTGTGAACATGGCTTTCCACTCTTCCTTCTCCACACTTCATTAAAAATTAACAGAGCTATCTTGAACATAAGTGTCTCTTGCAATTTGGAGGAAACTAAAATGCAGACATAGGAAAGATGAAGACTCAAAAGTCAATAAAAATATGACCTTAAATTTGAAGTGTGGTATATGCTTTTATTTCCCTAAATTTCCAGGAGTAAGCACTAATAGACATTGAAAAGTAAAAATACAAATACTACATATACATGAATAGAATAATTAAAATTTCATTACATGTGATTAACTATATGTTGCAGCTCTCTTAAACCACAGCATCAGATATTTGGTCAAACAACAATCTAGATGTTTTAGATGAAATTAACATTTAAATAAGCAGACTTTGAATAAAGAAAATTATTCTTCAAAAGGGAGTGGCTTCTTTCTATCAATCTAAAGCCTGTGATTGTCAATCTTGTCATCACCTTGATTGGATCTAGAAACAACTAAGAGATACACCACTGGCTGGGATTGCTAGGGTATTTACTGAAAGAACTAACTTGGAGGAGAAGACCCTTCCCATAGTGGGTGATGCTTTCTGACTGCAGCCCAGTGATAAGGAAATCTTAGGGAAATGCTATTGCTTTTTGCCTGTCTACCTTTACCCGTTGGTGGCGAGCACATCTAAGATAACGCCACTGCTCCGCTCATCCTGAGTTGACATGGGACCTGGCTTCTCAGTCTCCCATTAGACTGAAAAACAAGTGATTCTCTAGGAGTACTCCAGGCTTTCAAGATCAGATTAAGACTGCAGAGGTAACCAGCCTCAGGAAGTAAGAGCTACTGGGTTCTCAGGCTCTCCAGTGTAAAGACAACTGTTGCAGAAGTTAATCTAATGAATGTTTTTGTAATACATTGTAATATATTGTTCAATTGTTTCTGTTCCTCTAATACAGGGCCTTCAATGGAATAAGACTGAAGTTTCTAGGGAAAATGGAATTTTACCTCTAAGAATGTCTTCTCCCATTCCTTACTCCTGTTCTTCACTGGATGTACCCTAAAGGTTGTACACTGACCAATCTATAAAAATCTCATAATCCAATTGCTTAAAATATTTTTAATATCTTATTATTTTTATTTTATGTATGTGAGTATACTGCCTGCATGATTGTAGTGTACCTGTGTCAAGCATTGCCAGTGGTGGTCACAAGAGAGCATCAGATTCTTCTGAAATGAGTTAAGGACAGTTTTTAGCCACCATGTGGGTGCTGGGAATTGAACCAGGGTCCTCTGGAAGAGCAACCAGTACTGAACCATCCCTCTAGCTCCATTAAATGTGCTTTTTATACATGTTTTGTCTCCAATTGAGAATAATTGAATTGTAGTTTGACTACTTTAAATAAACTATATTGTAATAAACATTTCATGTTAATCATATTGAACTTAGCATATTTTCAACTTTTTTGTGTGTTGCTATTAAAATTCATTCACTGAACAGATACGTATAGACTGGTTACTTCCTGGCATGCCCTATTTAATGGTTTTGAATAAATCAGTGAATAACACAGACATCTTAGAGTCGGATTTTTCATTTAGCACACCAATATATTTTCATTATGACTAGTAATTACTTGTTCTGAAAATAACCTCATCAGCTACCTTAAAATACTCTTCACATGTTCTTTGGTAGAAGATTAAGATGAATGACGAGTAGATACGCTTAAGGGAATTTAAGCTATTCCACAAGTGCTGACCACTTTAAAATGACCAATTACACAGTGCATATGAGAGATCCCAACTGTTTTAAATTTTTCATTGAAAATGACTCTGTAACAAAGGAAGATACATAATGTCCTCTGTGACTGCAGGTACCTTTTAGTGATGAGATGAAAGCAGCCTGAGCTTCTTTATTCCTAAGGGAAGCTGAAGTTCTTTTTTCTTTGTACTGGCCTACATTCTGAGCAGTGAAAAACACAGGCATGGATGGAGAAAATGAATTTGGGTGGCTACAGTGACCATTCGTAACACAGGTGGCTACAGTGGGCATTCATAGCAGACAGGTGGCTACAGTGGGCATTCATAGCAGACAGGTGGCTACAGTGGGCATTCATAGCAGACAGGTGGCTACAGTGGGCATTCATAGCAGACAGGTGGCTACAGTGGGCATTCATAGCAGACAGGTGGCTACAGTGGGCATTCATAGCAGACAGGTGGCTACAGTGGGCATTCATAGCAGACAGGTGGCTACAGTGGGCATTCATAGCAGACAGGTGGCTACAGTGGGCATTCATAGCAGACAGGTGGCTACAGTGGGCATTCATAGCAGACAGGTGGCTACAGTGGGCATTCATAGCAGACAGGTGGCTACAGTGGGCATTCATAGCAGACAGGTGGCTACAGTGACCATTCATAGCAGACAGGTGGCTACAGTGGGCATTCATAACACAGGTGGCTACAGTGGGCATTCAGAACACAGGTGGCTACAGTGGGCATTCATAGCAGACAGGTGGATACAGTGGGCATTCACAGCAGACAGGTGGCTACAGTGACCATTCATAGCAGACAGGTGGCTACAGTGGGCATTCATAGTAGACAGGTGGCTACAGTGGGCATTCATAGTAGACAGGTGGCTACAGTGGGCATTCATAGTAGACAGGTGGCTACAGTGGGCATTCATAGTAGACAGGTGGCTACAGTGGGCATTCATAGTAGACAGGTGGCTACAGTGGGCATTCATAGTAGACAGGTGGCTACAGTGGGCATTCATAGTAGACAGGTGGCTACAGTGGGCATTCATAGTAGACAGGTGGCTACAGTGGGCATTCATAGTAGACAGGTGGCTACAGTGGGCATTCATAGTAGACAGGTGGCTACAGTGGGCATTCATAGTAGACAGGTGGCTACAGTGGGCATTCATAGTAGACAGGTGGCTACAGTGGGCATTCATAGTAGACAGGTGGCTACAGTGGGCATTCATAGTAGACAGGTGGCTACAGTGGGCATTCATAGTAGACAGGTGGCTACAGTGGGCATTCATAGTAGACAGGTGGCTACAGTGGGCATTCATAGTAGACAGGTGGCTACAGTGGGCATTCATAGTAGACAGGTGGCTACAGTGGGCATTCATAGTAGACAGGTGGCTACAGTGGGCATTCATAGTAGACAGGTGGCTACAGTGGGCATTCATAGTAGACAGGTGGCTACAGTGGGCATTCATAGTAGACAGGTGGCTACAGTGGGCATTCATAGTAGACAGGTGGCTACAGTGGGCATTCATAGTAGACAGGTGGCTACAGTGGGCATTCATAGTAGACAGGTGGCTACAGTGGGCATTCATAGTAGACAGGTGGCTACAGTGGGCATTCATAGTAGACAGGTGGCTACAGTGGGCATTCATAGTAGACAGGTGGCTACAGTGGGCATTCATAGTAGACAGGTGGCTACAGTGGGCATTCATAGTAGACAGGTGGCTACAGTGGGCATTCATAGTAGACAGGTGGCTACAGTGGGCATTCATAGTAGACAGGTGGCTACAGTGGGCATTCATAGTAGACAGGTGGCTACAGTGGGCATTCATAGTAGACAGGTGGCTACAGTGGGCATTCATAGTAGACAGGTGGCTACAGTGGGCATTCATAGTAGACAGGTGGCTACAGTGGGCATTCATAGTAGACAGGTGGCTACAGTGGGCATTCATAGTAGACAGGTGGCTACAGTGGGCATTCATAGTAGACAGGTGGCTACAGTGGGCATTCATAGTAGACAGGTGGCTACAGTGGGCATTCATAGTAGACAGGTGGCTACAGTGGGCATTCATAGTAGACAGGTGGCTACAGTGGGCATTCATAGTAGACAGGTGGCTACAGTGGGCATTCATAGTAGACAGGTGGCTACAGTGGGCATTCATAGTAGACAGGTGGCTACAGTGGGCATTCATAGTAGACAGGTGGCTACAGTGGGCATTCATAGTAGACAGGTGGCTACAGTGGGCATTCATAGTAGACAGGTGGCTACAGTGGGCATTCATAGTAGACAGGTGGCTACAGTGGGCATTCATAGTAGACAGGTGGCTACAGTGGGCATTCATAGTAGACAGGTGGCTACAGTGGGCATTCATAGTAGACAGGTGGCTACAGTGGGCATTCATAGTAGACAGGTGGCTACAGTGGGCATTCATAGTAGACAGGTGGCTACAGTGGGCATTCATAGTAGACAGGTGGCTACAGTGGGCATTCATAGTAGACAGGTGGCTACAGTGGGCATTCATAGTAGACAGGTGGCTACAGTGGGCATTCATAGTAGACAGGTGGCTACAGTGGGCATTCATAGTAGACAGGTGGCTACAGTGGGCATTCATAGTAGACAGGTGGCTACAGTGGGCATTCATAGTAGACAGGTGGCTACAGTGGGCATTCATAGTAGACAGGTGGCTACAGTGGGCATTCATAGTAGACAGGTGGCTACAGTGGGCATTCATAGTAGACAGGTGGCTACAGTGGGCATTCATAGTAGACAGGTGGCTACAGTGGGCATTCATAGTAGACAGGTGGCTACAGTGGGCATTCATAGTAGACAGGTGGCTACAGTGGGCATTCATAGTAGACAGGTGGCTACAGTGGGCATTCATAGTAGACAGGTGGCTACAGTGGGCATTCATAGTAGACAGGTGGCTACAGTGGGCATTCATAGTAGACAGGTGGCTACAGTGGGCATTCATAGTAGACAGGTGGCTACAGTGGGCATTCATAGTAGACAGGTGGCTACAGTGGGCATTCATAGTAGACAGGTGGCTACAGTGGGCATTCATAGTAGACAGGTGGCTACAGTGGGCATTCATAGTAGACAGGTGGCTACAGTGGGCATTCATAGTAGACAGGTGGCTACAGTGGGCATTCATAGTAGACAGGTGGCTACAGTGGGCATTCATAGTAGACAGGTGGCTACAGTGGGCATTCATAGTAGACAGGTGGCTACAGTGGGCATTCATAGTAGACAGGTGGCTACAGTGGGCATTCATAGTAGACAGGTGGCTACAGTGGGCATTCATAGTAGACAGGTGGCTACAGTGGGCATTCATAGTAGACAGGTGGCTACAGTGGGCATTCATAGTAGACAGGTGGCTACAGTGGGCATTCATAGTAGACAGGTGGCTACAGTGGGCATTCATAGTAGACAGGTGGCTACAGTGGGCATTCATAGTAGACAGGTGGCTACAGTGGGCATTCATAGTAGACAGGTGGCTACAGTGGGCATTCATAGTAGACAGGTGGCTACAGTGGGCATTCATAGTAGACAGGTGGCTACAGTGGGCATTCATAGTAGACAGGTGGCTACAGTGGGCATTCATAGTAGACAGGTGGCTACAGTGGGCATTCATAGTAGACAGGTGGCTACAGTGGGCATTCATAGTAGACAGGTGGCTACAGTGGGCATTCATAGTAGACAGGTGGCTACAGTGGGCATTCATAGTAGACAGGTGGCTACAGTGGGCATTCATAGTAGACAGGTGGCTACAGTGGGCATTCATAGTAGACAGGTGGCTACAGTGGGCATTCATAGTAGACAGGTGGCTACAGTGGGCATTCATAGTAGACAGGTGGCTACAGTGGGCATTCATAGTAGACAGGTGGCTACAGTGGGCATTCATAGTAGACAGGTGGCTACAGTGGGCATTCATAGTAGACAGGTGGCTACAGTGGGCATTCATAGTAGACAGGTGGCTACAGTGGGCATTCATAGTAGACAGGTGGCTACAGTGGGCATTCATAGTAGACAGGTGGCTACAGTGGGCATTCATAGTAGACAGGTGGCTACAGTGGGCATTCATAGTAGACAGGTGGCTACAGTGGGCATTCATAGTAGACAGGTGGCTACAGTGGGCATTCATAGTAGACAGGTGGCTACAGTGGGCATTCATAGTAGACAGGTGGCTACAGTGGGCATTCATAGTAGACAGGTGGCTACAGTGGGCATTCATAGTAGACAGGTGGCTACAGTGGGCATTCATAGCAGACAGGTGGATACAGTGGGCATTCACAGCAGACAGGTGGCTACAGTGGCCATTCATAGCAGACGTGTGGATAGTGTGCCTGTTCATCAGAGAGATGTGGCTACAGTGGGTATTCAGAACCCAGGTGGCTACAGTGGGCATTCATAACACAGGTGGCTACAGTGACCATTCATAACCCAGGTGGCTACAGTGACCATTCATAGCAGATAGGTGGCTACAGTGGGTATTCATAACCCAGGTGGCTACAGTGGGCATTCAGAACACAGGTGGCTACAGTGAGCATTCATAGCAGACAGGTGGCTACAGTGACCATTCATAGAAGACAGGTGGCTACAGTGGGTATTCATAACAGGTGGCTACAGTGGGTATTCATAACACAGGTGGCCATAATGAGCATTCATAACAAACAGATTTGGGAACTTTGTTGAACAGGGACATGATATTAGAATAGACTGATTATCCCGAACATGGCCTATATTTCTAAAAAATACTTCAGTGAATAAAATTGTTTTTGTATGATAAAATGTATTTATTTATGTTTATTTTCATTATTAAAGCACTATAAGTATAATAAATGTTCTGTTTGTTTATATCAGAAGCCAGAAAATGATACTGAGACTATATTTTAAAAGATTACTGACACCCATAGGCAAAATCCAAATAGCATTCCAGTAAAGAAGCATCATATATGGGGAATTAAATTAGGTGTTTGAATTTGTTATTATGAAAAGAAGGGATGACAATTGCAAGGTAATGCTGATCACAACTGTGGAATCCAGAATTCGGGGAATCAGCATAGAAAGGAAAATGCATGGACAATTTCTGTGTCCCACAATAGCATTTCTGAATAATTCTGTCAGCATTTGTATTGGTTTCAGTTTACAGGCATTCATCAGGTGTAAACTGGATAGAGGGAAGGTGAGACCACAAAAGCCAAGACCCATAAGAGAGTACTACACATAGCTCCTGTGCTGCCCTTCGTAGACCCATGAGTCTTCCTTCCGTTCAAACTTCTGTTTCTATACTGATTTACTTTATTACGTTTAACAACTTCCATGAAATCTGAGCACCAAAGTCTTTTGGCAAATCAGACTGCTGCAAAGTTGGGAGTAACTACACATTTTGTTTAATTTGTATGGCCAAAGGTTCCTGTCACATCATGCAAGCAAAGCAGGGGATTGGTAATTGTGATGGAAGAGTCTATTTCAACTTTGAAAAAGTCATAGAACTGATCTTGTCTTTGTACATGCAGAGAAAGATGTAACATGCTCAGATCTGAAATGGGAACACATGTATATTTTGTGATGAGGTGATGTGCTGCATGCTGTTCCTTATTACATTCATAGTGAACAAATCAAGTTATGATGAAGATATTGATAGACGTACATATATGATAGATAGTCTCTTTTCTTTTCTTTCTTTTTTCTTTTTTTGAAGGCTGGAAATATAGCTCAGGAGTAGAATCATTTCCTAGCATATGTAAGGCCCTGTGTCCCATCTCCAGCACTGAAGGAAAAAAAGTGCTATTTTTTTTTCTGATTGCCAGGTTTTAATACAATCTTAAGCCGATAAAGATTTGAACCTCCTAATGACTTCCATGGTGGCAAGTCCTGCCCTTCCAGCCTGATGCACTTGGCAAAGTATCCAGGTAGTTCAGCAAGATGTGTTCTCTTCTTTTATACTCTGCCCTTTGATGTCAGAATCCAGCTTGGTCAATTTTTTTTTCTAATTTTTGCAATTTTCATAAAATACAGTTTTTAAAATATATTTTATTAAATTTTGGGAACTTCATACAATACCTCTTTTAATTTTATTATTTTTATTTTATATGTATGAGTGCTTTTATGTGTGTAGGTACATCCATGTCATGGAATGCCCGCAGAGGTCGGAAGAGGGCTTTGGATCCCCTGGAACTGGAGTTAAGATGGTTGTTAGCCACCATGCAGGTGCTGGGAATCAAACCCAGTTACTCTGCAAGAGAAGTCAGTGCTCTTAAACACTGAGCCAGTTCTCCAGCACCCATACAATACCTCTTAATCATATTTAGACTCCCTCCCCTATCTTTATCCCCCCATATCCTGCCCATTAGATTTCATGCACTCTGTCAATATGTTAAAGCCTTATTGAATCAAGTTTGTGTTCCCAGATGTCTCTTGGCAACAGTTCAGCCTATCTGGGTCACTCCCTTGAAGAAGACCAACTCTCCATCATCCAGCAGTGATCAGTTCCTCAGCTAAGGTTTGGGCCTGCTGCCCATTTCTGCAACTCCATGCTGGTTTTTGTCTGATGGATTTCACATGGGTCTTGTGTATGTTGTCATAATTGTGGTAAGCTCATATGAGCAAGTTCCAAGGACCTGGAAAATTCTGTTTCCTTGTGGTCATCCACCACTGCTGCTTTTTACAGTCTTTCCTCCCCCTCTTCTGCAATGGTCTTGAATACCTGAGTGAGTATTTCAATTATAATATTAGGTATGAACAAGGGCCAGAGAGATTGCTCAGTCTGTAAAGTGCTTGTTTTCTAAGCAGTATGACATGAGATGACATTCCCTAAGTTCTCATAAACAGAGAAGTCTTGGGTGTTAACACAAAGCTGAACTTTCATCACCATGCATGGAAAGACAAGGGAATTGCTGTTCTTTACCCAGCTAACCTATCCTATTTGCTTATCTCCAGGCCAATGAAAGATTTGGCTCAGAAAAACAAGGTAAAAGGTGCCCGAGGAAAGAAACTCAAGGTAGTTCTCTGGCCTCCCTGTGTACCCACACAGGGCATCATCTTTTCCCACTCACATACATACATACATACATACATACATACATACTTATATACATACATACATACACACAAACACACACACAAAATAATAATAATAATAATAATAATAATAATAATAGTAATATAATAGCCATGAACCTTTTCCCTTTACATTCTGGGTTCTGGGGTCCTTTAAGACAAGACAGGTATAAGAGCAAAGTTTCCATTTTCAAATTTGTGCATACCTATGCATTATGATGCCAATGGAATGATGGAACAGATATTTGAATACTTAGAGGATATTTACTGATTTGCAATTATTAGGGCCACTTTGTACTTTTCGATAGTATATCTATCCATTTTAGAGATTCTTTGGATGAAAAAAGAAGATAATCCAGTGATTCTTTTTTTTTTGGTCTTAAACGAAAAAGACCACTCAAGAAAGTGTCTTGTACAGGAAATAAATAAAAGAAATCTTCATGTGTTTGTGTGTAAAACTGAGTTTCCCGAATCTCACTTTCACATTTAAAAAGTAAAGATAATGATAATGTCTTTTATAATAAGTTTCTCATTTTGAAGTGTTCTCTGCTTTTCTTTCACTTGCTATTAATTTTCCCTCTCCTTCATTCTCTCGAAAGAATGCACACTTACCTAACAACATAATTTTCCATTAATATGTACAGTCGAAGAGCACATAATCCAAATAGTAAAATTCAAAAGAAAGTAATGAGGAAAACTATTGAATCATATACCTTTATAAGTTCCTTAGTGAGAAGCCCTGTCATACCCTGAAAGAATTGTTTTGTAGCAGTTCTCCTGACCTTTGGCTTTCAAGGCACTTCTTCCATGATGTTGCCTAAGTCTTGGGATGGGGAGGTGTGATATACATGCCCCATTTAGGTTGTAACATTTCACAGTCATATATTATTTACATTTGATGTGTGCATGGTTAGGAAGAATCTGTTTTCCTGAGGATGTGGCCCCTAATAGGTTTCCCCTGCTCCAGTGAGTGGTCACACCCATGGACAGACTGATAACACTAATTGGACCCAGTAGTTTTTTTTTTTTTTTTTTTAAGAAGAGGATCTGAAGCTGGACATGGTATCATATGCCTTTATCCCAGCACTTGGAAGGGAGAGGCAGGTGTGTCTCTGTAAGAGCGAGGAAGGCCAACCTGGTTTACATAGCAAGTTCCAGGCCCCACATGGGGTTAAGGAGTGACCAGGTCTCAGAAAGCTGAAAAGAAATAAAAAGAAGCTATGAAGTTGGGAAGCAGATATGGTGGTGGTGGTGGGATCTGAGAGAAGTCCGAAGAGAGTGGGAAGTAGATATGGTGGTGGTGGGATCTGAGAGAAGTCAGAAGAGAGTGGGAAGTAGATAGATAAAGATGTGTCGTATATATGTGTGACATTATTGAAAAATATTTTTGTTTATATATCTTTTATTTCAAATAGTATTTAAAGAAAATTAATTCTACAACGTGGAGCTGACACCTGCTTCTGACTTCCACAGGCATCTGCAAACGTGTCATTTAACAGACATGCACATAAGCATAAAATAAAAAATGAAAATAAATCTTTTTTAGAAAGAATATATATTTTTAAAAATTATTAAAAGAATCTTTGCATTTAGATTAGTAATATGCAAATATTGGAATAGCCTGTAAATATTTCTGAAAAATAGATGACTTTTCAAAATAAGTAAACTTTAGGTCTACGCAGTGTTTCTTTCCAGATTTTATGACATTCAATTGCTTGTCATAAAGTATCCTTTTACATATGCCTACTGGATGCCTTACACAGTGGAAAACTTGCAATTTTTTACAGTGGTTTTATGAGTCATAATAAATTATCATTGTTTCTGCAAATGTGTAAAATTTTATACATATGTGGATTTAAGGAAAACTGTAATAATGTAAATATTAAAAGCAATTTAATCTCATAACTTTAATGTTTTAATGTTGAAAATATTAGTTTCAGGGATGGAGAGATAGCTCAGCAGTTAAGAGCAGTGGCTGCACTTGCAGAGGACCTGGGTTCTAATCCTAGCACCTATATGGTGGCTAATACTGCCCTAACTCCAGTTCCAGGGGGTACAATACCTTCTTCTGACCTTTGTAAGCATTGTATATCAAGGGTGCATCTATCTACATTCACGCAATCACTCATACATATAAAATAAAAATAATAAAAAACTAAAAAACAAGTTTGTTTTTTTTAAAAAGATGCAATGTGTAGGGATGGGGTATAGTTCAGTGGTAGAGCACTTGCCTAGCATGCGTGAGATCCCAAGTTCCATCCTCAGTACCACCCT
>NW_008329138.1:3900676-3974881 GCF_000622305.1 Nannospalax galili | reverse complement strand
TGCTTTAAGTTTATGTGAAATATAGTAATTGGATCAAAAATATGTGCAAATAGTGGATATGCTTAGTCATTTTCATAGCCAACTTATATTTTGTTAATATAAAATAGTGAAATATAAAATACTGTAGTGGTAACATCAATGTTTTATTATGAATAAAGGTAACAATACAGCTGTATATGTTGAAATTTAAACATACATAGCAATTGAGAAAATACATATAATGAATAAAATTAATAAAATATGGTCAGTATTCTAATCATTTTGAGTCAGTAGTAATGACTTTTTTAAAGGGTAAAGTATATAGCTTTTTCATTCTAAATAATATTGGATCAATAGATAAAAATAAAAGATTTTTTTCTGTAAAATGATCAAAATTTCCCAACCAATATGAAAAGGTTTGAATTTTTAATCACAAAATGTACTGATCGCTCCCATTACTAGGATACTGAAATTCTACTAGGGTAGTGAAATTCTACAAGGGTAGTGAAATTCTACTAGGATAGTGAAATTCTGCTAAAGTACTGAAATTCTACTAGGGTAGTGACATTCTACTAGACTACTGAAATTCTACTAGACTACTGAAATTTTACTAGAGAAGTGAAATTCTACTAGGGTAGTGAAATTCTACTAGACTATGGAAATTATACTATGTTAGTAAAATTCTACTAGAGTACTGAAATTCTACTAAGTTAGTAAAATTCTAGTAGAGTACTGAAATTATACTAGGGTAGTGAAATTCTACTAGGGTAGTGAAAGAGGAACATGAAGTGTTTACTTTATCCATACGAAAATGATCATGAATTCGCCATTATCTATTTTATGGATCACTTTCTTGACTGATAGATTTGTTTCTTATATGGGGTATACCACACTGCTTCTTCTAGGACTGATGAATAGGGTGGCAGTCATCGAAGGGCTTCCTAAGACGATCTCAAGAAACACCACATTCTTATTGCAAATAGTCATCAATTAAAATTGAAAGAACTAATGATAATCTTTAAATACAGCTTTAATATCATTTGCAGAGTTATGAAAGTCATGATAGTGTAATACTCATAACTCATAATACTCATAACAATTTCCAGAACGTCAGATGTACCCAGGGGACATCACTGTACAAACCAGTCACTGCTGACTCTATGAGACCATGATTACCCCTTTCATAACTCATTATGGAAGATTCATATGTATGAATGGTGCATCACTCTGCTTGGCTGCCATAATAAAATGCCATTCACTTGGCTTAAACACTGAATGTGTATTTCCTCCTCATTCCGGAAGCGGGGAAGTGGAAGTACGAAGTCCTGCTCAATTTAGTTTGAGCTCTTTTCCTCACTTGCAGTAAGTCTATCATCTGAAACCTTTATACGGAGAGAAGGAAGGGAGAAGGAAGGAGAGGACGATGAAAGAAAACAGAGGGAAACGGGAAAAAAAGAGGGAGAGGAAGAAGGAAGGAACGAGGGAGAGACCACTTCCTTCCTGTGTCTTTTCTCAAGCAAATCTTCCTAGACTGGGCCCCACATTTATGACCTCATTTAACTGTAATTACCCTTTATTCAGTCACATTAGGCTTCCTCATGTAAACTTGGGAGAGATACAATTGGACTTACGGCAACTGTTAATACCTTATGAAGATTTAAGGCAGAATGTCCAAGTTGCTTCTCTCAAATATAAAATAGAGGAACCGTGCTGCGATTTTCAGCTCTGGACCCTAGTTTTACTGCCAGTGATAACAACCTAAGACTGATCTTACATTTTGTCACATCATTCCCTTGCAGGTGCTGCTAACTACTATATGTACAGTAATTAAATCACAATGATTAGTTCTTCAGACTTGTATTTCCCAACTCAGAATAAATCAACACATTCTTTTGACTTGGGAGCTTTCACAACTCTGAGATTTATAATTGAAAATCTCTCAAGACACTCCAGAACAAATATCATCAAGAAGGAGATGAGTTTCCCAACCACCTGCTTCTGAGCACAGACCTCCATCTATAAACAACATGATTTCTAGACAAGGATTGCCAAATGTCAGCAGTCATTGAGTACCATGCCTCCCGTTGTTGCATTTTTCTCCTTGTTTACATAGCAGGGTATTCTCTGTAGCAGCCTAACATTCTAAACTATGCATTATCAGAACTGAAAACAAAACTACTCACTTAATTCCACTGATTTAATTTCTAAGAACAAAACTATGATGTAACAATTATGCCTGACTAATGGTTACAAATAATAATGAGAAGTAAATAGAGTCAGCATGAGAGAGGGAGAAAGAGAGAAGATTCAAAGGGAGAGAGAAAAGGAGGGAGGAAGAGACTGAGAGATCGACCCATTTCCTGGGTTACCCATTTCAGAAGCTTCAGATGGAAGCTGAGCTTTTTTTCCCTGTTGTGAATTCTGAAAAACAGGCTTAGGAGAAATGATCTTTTAGCCTGGCATGGTGGTGCACGCCTTTAATCTCAGCACTCAGGAGGCAGAGGCAGGGGACTCTCTCTGAGATGGTGAACAGCCTGATCTACACAGAAAGTTTCAGGTCAGCTGCAGCTACAGGAAGACCCTATCTCAACACACACACACATGCACACACACACACACACACACACACACACACACACACCAAAAACAAACAAACAACAACAAAAACTAACCAAATAAAAACTAACAATTTTACTTTTAACCTCTGGTATCTGAGTCCAGTGATGTCTTAAGACTCTTGTCTTGTACCTCCTTACATCACTGAACTTGCTACTGATTCATTGTCAGAAATTCTAGCTTGTGCTCAGGCTCTAGATTCTGAGATTTGGCTTAATGAAGTATGCTTACCTGGCAGGCGGGCTGTGTTAGTTCCCCAAGACATGATTATGAAAGACTTGGAAGATTATCTCACTGACATCTTCACAAAATTACCAAATATTTCTCTCCAGCCCACTTGGCAAACCTGAATTGTCCAAAGAAAGGCACTAAAATCAATCTGCATCAAATATTCTCCCTATAATTAGAGAAATATAAGCTGTCTTCTAGAAAAAGTAGTTTCTTAGAAAATATTTTTAACAAATAAGCTTAATTATAGGTAAATTACAATTAATTGTGTTACATTTTAAGATGTTCTGCTTTATACTACAGTCATTGTATTTGCATTATTATTATTTTTTTTTTTGGTCTTTTTTGAGACAGGGTCTCCTTATAGCCTCAGCTGGCCTGGTGTATTTGCATTGTTTCTGTCCCTCTCAGTCTCCCTCAACTCCTATCTTCCCCCACACAATTTCTTGTTCTCTTCTTTAATTATTATTATTACATATCCAGGAATACATTTATAAATACACACACACACACATTGCACAGAGTCCATTTAGTAGTGCTGTTGTGTATATGTGCTTAGGGCTGCCCATTTGGGATTAGATAACCTCTCAGGGAGCTAGTCCTGGAGAAAACAAATTCTCTCTCCTTCAGCATCCAGTAGTTGCTTGTAGCTCTTCACCTATTGCTTGCACTAATCACCTATGAAATTTTTATCTCTCATCAGAAATTACTTTCTGTCTACAGTTGGTCAAACCCCACAATGTGAACTCTACAAATCTTAATGGTCAGCCCACTTGTTTTTATACATTGTTAATTTTATATATGAGGAAAACTAATTTTACAATTTGTTGAAAATTGCAAAGGAGTAACAAAGAGGGCCTGTGCTCCTCTCTTTCAGTTTTGTACAAAAGTTTAACACAAAAATTATTATAAGATCCAAACCAGGAAGTTCATACTGACATAATTCTTGTGCAAGTTCTAATACAGCTTATCACATATAGATTAATGTAATAAACCCTACAGTCAAAAGGTAGACTCTTTCTACACCATAATGATGTCTCTCACTTTGAATTTTTATTTATCTTCCCAGTTAATGGAATACACACTTTAATTTATCCAAGGACTTTCATAATATAAATTAGTGCAAATATGCAGAAATAGTCATGCACATTGTATTATGAGAAACACAGAGCACCTTTTTTAGAAAGCACGTGTGATTTGAATGAGACATGCTCTCCATAGGCTCCAAGTATTGAATACTTGGTCTCAGCTGGTGACATTATTTGTGGACGTTCAGAAAGTACAGTCTTAATGGAGAGTCACATTGCTGGGAGCAGGCTTACAGAGGTCATAGCCTTACCGGACTTCCAGCTTGTTCGCCCACTTTCTTGTGTATGCTTGATAAGGTGAGCTTTCAGCTTTTAATTTCTGTCCCCAGGCCTGCTTCTTGGCACCAAGCCTTTCTGTCATAATGGACTCTTGCCCCTTTGGAAACATAAACCCAAATAACCTCTTCTTTCCATAAGTTGCCTTGGTCATGGTGTTTTATCACAGCAACAGAAAAGTGACTAATACAGCACATGACTATGATGTCAACATGCTATTTACTAATTGAGATGCCTGCCTTAATGAAATATAAACATGAGATGTGCTGTTGTATTTCTTCTACTCTCCAATGGATCATATGAAACTGTACCACTAAAATATTGAATAGGCTCCACAGATTTGAGTTAGTCCCACAATTTTATATGGCTGTAAATATCTCTTCTTTATTTGCAAAATGTATGACTTGGCAAAATAAAGTAGGAGGAGCTCAAGGTCATCATTTCCTCTCCTTTTCTGTCTACGCTTTTCACAGGTTGCCATACAAGATATTAAAAGAGAAATGGGAGCTAGCGTGGGTATGGTGATGGGGCAGGGTCGCTGGATGTTTCTGGCTAGTTCCTGTTTCATCACATGCTGGTTGTCTCCATCAACTTGATGTTCTCTGTGAAAGAATGAATATGTGTTTGTAGTAATACTCCACTTCAAACCCTTCCCATCAATAACGCATTCTCTTCTGTGGAATATCTGTGTTTCACATTGTCATCATAAATCCACATCTCTCCTTGTATGAAGAACCCTTTAAGGCTCTTCTTTTATATTTAGAATCAATATTATAATCACTTCCTTTGTATTTTTGAAACAAAGGAAAATCTTTTCTGATAAATCCTTCCATTTTTTTCTAAATAAACAGCTTTAATGAGCGTTCTGCTAATGCTGTTTTCTCCTCCTTTCCATTATTCATGCTTCTGGAAAAGGAACCAGATGGGCCTGCAAAAGTCTCAAAGATCACAAGCTTAGTCTGACTTCCCATAGTATGCCTCCTGCAGTTTATGGGGTAGGAATATGTTCTGTAAAAAGATGTTTTGTGTAATAAATTTATAATGGACATTTTAAAAAATCTTCTCCATGTTTAATTAATAGGGCCTAATAATCACCAATGATCTAGGTAGATTATAAATTTGTCAGTTATGATTAATTCTTATTTTGTTAGCTACTATTAGATTTTTGGAGAGTGAAAGAAATTCCCATGCCCATTGCACATTCTATAGCAATGAGCGGATCATGTCTATAATGCAAAAATGCTGTAAGAATTATAAATAATATTGGCAAGAAACATGATACAGCATAGCAATAGCTAGCAATTCTTGTTATTATTGTTTGAGTGTGGGATCAATAGCAAAGAAGATAGCCATTCAGAAGGGAGCACCCACTAGCAGCAAGAAGGGAAGGTATGTGGTGCTAGGGAAGGTATTTGTTATAACTTCAGTGCGTATCAGTCTTACAAGTCTAGTTTGATCGTGATGCTACTACTAATGCAAGTTACCATTCAGTCCCCACACTCTAATATACTCTTGCTATTTTCCAAAGAACATTTTTATTACCAGGTTATTAGGGGTCCTTCCATTTGTGCAGACCTCTTGTATAGCCAGGACTGTTCTTTTAAGAGCTTTTGGCCTCATACTGAGGCATTCTGAAAGACAGGGATATGAAAGTGGTAGTAACTAAGACCGCAGCTGTTGGCTTCATTCCCAGTTACTTGGCAAGTGATCGAAACACGGTTCTTTCCCAAACAAAGACCAATTTCAGGGCATCTTCTTAGGTGAAATCATGGAGAATATTGTAGGTATTCAAGAAGTTTATCAGCTGCTGGTCTCTCACCCCCCTTGGTGGCTTTAAATGAAACAAATGCATCACAGAGTGAAATTATTTAGACAGATGTCAGAATATCCCTAAAGAAAAACCCAACCCACTGCAAAGGACTCCTCAGTTACTAAAGGCATGCACAGAGGTGTGCAGACAAATCCTGTTACTGAGTAATGGGATTTATTTGCGTGTCGGGACATGGGTTTGAAATGTGATTCTGCTCAAAACATAAGCGAGAGAGTACTTATGTGGTACAAAATTCTGCCTTCAGGAGAGATGGAATATATTTCCCTAAAGTCAATCTGATGTTCTTTAATAAACTGCTTGAAGGAGAAGAAAGTCTTTGCTGACACAAAAAATACCGAAGCTTCAGGAGCTTAGTTCTTTGAAGTCCTGTCGAAGTCAGGGAAGAGGCATGAGAATAGAGAATATTGTGAGTAGCCTTGGAAGCGCTTGGGGTTTCTGGAAGAGAAATCCCTTCCGATTTTGC
Source organism: Nannospalax galili (assembly GCF_000622305.1). Classification (NCBI taxonomy): domain Eukaryota; kingdom Metazoa; phylum Chordata; class Mammalia; order Rodentia; family Spalacidae; genus Nannospalax; species Nannospalax galili. The sequence goes on along the minus strand of NW_008329138.1, from coordinate 3,968,400 downwards.
TAAATAAGGTCGGTGACTATAAAATCAATAGCATTCTAATGTATGAATATTTTGGAATAGAGAGGTAATATAATACTTTCAAGATACAAGGCCAAAATGTATTTACCCCAGAATAAAAGACATAAGATTGAATATTAACATAAATCTCCTATTGCTCAAGGATTTATCAATAGTTGTTTATCTACAAATATAAGCTAAATGTATTCTGTCTTCTAACAAGCAATGACAGTCTTTTCTGTTGAAGAGGATACATAATATTCTCCACTTGCTGTGTGGCTGCTGTGACAAGTCCTTCCCTCAGTATTGCAAAGTAACAGACGCTTCACACCATTCATGAGTGGACAGTTACAGCTGTCCTTGCTATAAGGTTGTAGTTTGCCAATCCTTGATCCTGGCTATAGTATTTTTATTGATATAGTTCTATTGTTTAATGCAGTTACTGGCATGTCATCTAGATTAACCAAAACAATATTAAAAAACAAAATGCTTGTGTTCCTTTTTGATTTATGGAAATCAGATTTTTTTTCTCTAGAACCTCTTCTTCTTTAGGATTTCAGCTATATTTCCATGATTATCTGAATGTTTAAAATAAACTCAAAACTTCTAATAGAAAAATACTTTTATAGGATTAGTGCTAAAAATAATTATGCAAGACTGTTGGAAATTCCCAAATTGAGAGATCATCTATAAAGTATCAGGCCAAGAATGAGAAAGGAAGGCCAAGCTGACGATCTTAATTGGAAATAACCAGCACAGCATAGTATATAAACATAAGAAGGAGGCCTGAAGAGACCCTAGAACAGAAAATTTCTTAGAAATAGCATTTATTGGACAAACGATAATTAGACAGAGAATTATGAAGGGCTGGAGAGATGGCTCAGCAATTAAGAGCACTTGCTGCTCTTGCAGAGGACCCTGGTTTGGTTCCCAGTATCCACATGGAGGATCACAACCATCTGTACCTACAGTTCCAGGGAATCTGATGGCTTCTTCTGACCTCCATGGGCATTGCATGACATGAGTGCACTTACATACATGCAGGCAATACACTCATACATATAAAATAAGAATAAATAAAATATTAAAAAAGAATGTTGAACAGAGGTAGTTTCAGAAAAATATGGACTCATTTCTAGGAAACAACCATGAAGTATTTAGTGATGGGAACTTGCCTAAGATACCACTTAACATTCTTTGGTATAAGGCAGCATGACTTTAGCTAACAATATTTTAGACAAACTATTAATGACAAAGAATTAGCAATGGTAAAATATATATCAGTTCCAGTTCTGTGGCTTTTATGCCACTAGGGTGAATATACTTTGTCCTGGAATCTTGGAACAATTACACTACTGATACCTCTAACTCTGAAATGATTCACGTGAAATAATATATATACATATACACTTATAAAGAGAAATTAAATGGGTTAAACCTGGCTAAATACTGTATGAAAAGCTCATTTCCTTACAAAAACTTATTTTAAATGCTCTACGCTTACTCCTTCCTTTTCTTCAGATCCAATATATATAAAAAGGAAGAATATTTTCATATATAAATTTTAGTTCTAACTAGTATCTTCTGACTTGAAATAATGCATGGTTTAAATGGTGACCTCTTGGGAAAGTGAATGAATGCACTATTTGTAGTGATTTCTAAATGTCATTGCAAATTTTCTGTATGCAAATCATCTTTAAAGAAATTTTGGTCACTGAAATGATCGAGACAGTCAAAGATATAAGAAATGATTCCTAAAGTTCTCCATCAGTAGGAAATACTGCAAATATTGACTTTAGCTCCTTAAAGCTAGGTATTATTTACCTATAAACCAGATTGACAAGAACAAGATCACACAGCTTAAGATGGATGCTATGGCAGAATGGAGCAAAATAATTTGATGAATCCAAAAAGTAGCTTTCAGATTGAGTCTGGAACAGAAGAGTTTGACGTAGATGGATTCTGAAGGAAGGAAGGGAATGGGGCATATTAAAAATTCTGAGAGTCCCAACAAAAATTTGGTTAGAAGTCAAATGATCTCTAGCTGTATAATCTGAGTTATAAGAGGATCGTTTCTGTGTGCTGAAGAAGAGATTTTTAATTTATTTTAAATGAGTTTTGATTTTAGACAGATTTATTCTTTTTCTCTCCTTAATGTTCCCATGTTATTATAGGGTAAGCAAAGAAACTGTATAACCTTCGAAATGTGTTTTATGCTTGTTTTTATTAAGTTCCCGCGGCTTACAACATTGAACAGTTATGGAAACTGTCGAATTATTTTAAATACTTCTGTTTTACAAATTACACCTGAGGGGCTGGAGAGATGGCTCAGCAGCTTAGAGCACTGGCTGCTCTTGTAGAGGACCTAGATTCAGTTCCCAGCACCCATGGCTGACAACAGTCCATAACTGCAGTTCCAGGGGCTCTTATGCCCTCTTCTGGCCTCTATGGGCATTGCACTTGCCTACTTGCTGGCAAAACACACATAACCAGAAAATAAAAAGACACACCTCTATGCCTAAAGCTCAAGAAGCATAGAAGATGGGGGGCAGAAAGAATATTTATGCAACTCAACTCTCAGCAGAGAAGCTTCCTCACACAGTAAATGGAGATTAACCCAGAGAGCCACAACTGGTCAAAGAGCATAGGCCAAGTGCTTGTGGGTAGGATACCTATATCATAACTCTGCCACCCAAGGCTCAGGTACCATTGCAGAGGAGGGCCTAGACAAAAAGGGGACTTATGAGCTGGGGGTGGTGGATGATTACACAGAAACAGAGTTTTCCAGGTGGCTGGAAACCCGCTCATATAAACTTACAGCAATCCTGACTCCATGTACAAGACACATGTAAGCTCAAACCAGAAAAAAAAATGCAGCACAGAAGTGGGGAAATGGGCAAGAATTCCCAACCTGAGCTGAGGAGCTATTGGCAGCCAATGAGTACAGGGTGAGGGAGAGCTGGTTTTCAAGGGAGTGACACTAGATAAACTGACCAGGTCCAGTGGATGGACTTACACCAAGGGACATTTCGGGACACAAACTTGACTCAATAGGCCTTAGTACACATGACGGAATGTGTGAAATCCATTTGGTGGGGTGGGGTGAGGGGTGCTACAAAGTGTTCAGACAGGGGAGGGTGCCTAAATATGATAAAGACATATGGCATTCTTAAATATTCAATTAAAAAAACTAAAGATAAAAATAAATAAAAGAAAAATTTTAAATTGACTGCACACAAGACCAGAACAATCACTGAAGCCGTGGGCATGAAACCTAACTCATGGGAAGCAGAAATAGAATTCATTTGAGGCAGAATAAGCCTTGTAGAAAGGCGTTCCATTTAAATGAACATTTTCCATTAGGATACTCACAGGGTAACTTTTTAGAAAATATCTGTATATTTAATTTAAAGTTTTGAAAATTTTATATATGAATAGTATATTCACATATGAATTATTTTCATCCCTTTCCTTTCCTGCTACAAATCCTCCTGTATCCCCCTCCTGTCCCTCTCAAATTCTATAATTATTGTGCTTGGGACTGAATAACCTATCAAGGGCTCATCCCTGGAGAAAACTGATTCTCCCACCCTCAATATTCATTGACTGCCTAGAGCTCTTCATCAAGGTGTGGGATCTTGTGAAATTCCATCTACCAACACTAGCATGTCACCTGGTCTAGTTTAGGAACAGATATTTTTGAGATTTCATCAGTGCAGCAACCCTGCCATGTCTAGAAGACACACTCTTAGAAGCACACATCCTGATCCTCTGCCTCTTACAAACGTTCCACTCCCTTCTCATAATGTCCCCTGAGCCTTTGGTATAGGGGTTACATTGTAAATGTACCTGTTGTGGCTGGGCTTCCCCTCACCCACAGTCACTCTGTGTGTTTTATCAGTTGTGAACTTCTACAATAGCCTCCATCTGCCTCATAAAGAGCTTCTTTGATGAGGGGTGATAGCTAACACTCAACTATGGGTATAAAGATGGGTATTTAGCATACAGGTAGAATTTACACAGGTTTATGGAAAGGGCCATAGCAAATTCTCCTTTAGCATCTATAACATTTCTAGTCACAAGAATTTGGTTAGGTTTACAGTACCAGGCAGGAGTTTGCTCCAACTGAGCAGCCCTTAGGTCTAAATTAGACAGCTGTTGGCTACCCTCATAATGTAAGTGCTACTACTGCACCACTGGTGATATCTTGCTAGGTCAGTAATTGTATTTCAAAAGCTTTATAGCTGGATAGGACTATGGATTGCTTTTCTTCCTTGGTATCTTGCAGCATTATGACAGTTAGTCCTTAATTGTGTATATGTTAATTAAGCTTGTGTGTCTGTATGGGGATGTGTCTACATGAGCGCAGTTTCCCTTAGAAGGCAGAAAACTGTTTCAGATCCCTTGTAGATATAGTTACAGGTGGTTGTGAGCTGCCTGATATGGGTGCTGGGAACTGAACCTGGGTTCTCTGGAAAAGCAGTATATTTTCTTAACCCATTGAGCCAGCTTTCTAGCCTCCTTCTAGATTTTTAAAATCATTCGTGTTGTCTTATTTCTATTTTTTTAATTGTAGGTTGATTTGACACTTAAGGTTCATTACATGGTAGCCTTCCTACAAGTACAGACGGAGCCCAAATTGGAGGTAGATTTCTTCAAAATTAAAATGTCCTCAAGTTATGATTTTCAGAAATTGTGTGGATATTTTTATTGCTTTGCAGCAGTATCAACTATTTTGATATGAAATTGGCCAGCTGACCTCCACAAATCACCATTTATATTACTCTAGACCCTGCAGTATTTTTTTTCTTTACAAATAAACTCTGTTTAAATCATAGATAGTGTTATCACAGTAGAAGGTCATTTTAAATCTATTGTTTCAAATAATGCTTAATATGAACAGCATTTCTTTAATATCTGCCCACTGGATACAGTAGCTCAAGTGCTCACATTCCACAGCACATAGAATTACTGCTGCTGAGCATCATCTTTACCAAAAGAATAGGGCTTTATTCTTGCTGTTGTTTTGAAGCTGTATTTTGATTGATTTGTATCATGCCTATAACTATCTAATTGATTTCTTGAATATGAGGAATTGATTTAACTACAGATACAAATATACAAAGAATTTTTAACAGGTCCTATTGAATCCTTGAAGCAGATTTTTATCAAAAGCAAGTGTTTGGGAAAAACAGAAAATAAACACTCTAACGTAAAATACAGATTCATTTTACACATACACACACACACACACACACACACACACACACCCTATGAATACTGTTTGCAGAGAGCACTGTTCTGTGATTCATACATATTCCCCACCTCCAAAGGCATCTTGCCCCTGTCCGTGAGCAGAAACTTTGGAATTGCAAAGCCTTTTTTCCCCAGAGCATATTGCACCAAAGTATGTGCTTTAAATTATACATATTTTTTGCATGGATCAGAAATATACATAGATACAGAGAAACATTCTGTCATTATAACTGCTTCAATGAATTATGTGGAAGAGCTATTGCATATATTTCACCTTTGTTATTTGATGACAGCTATTTCCCATCTAAAACACTGAAGCTATTTTAAGTTATGTTACTTTGTCTTGGGTATATGCTATAAAACCTGGATTTTAGTGAAAATTCTTAAAGACAATCTAATTTTATAATTATTTGTTGTAAAGTACATTTCATTTTTATGTGATAAATTTTTATATAGGTACATTTTTAAAATATGTTCAGTGTTAATGCATATGTTTTTGTGTATTTTTACTGAATTTTTCTGTATTTTATACACAACATCTTAATCATCTTAGTGTCCCTTCCCCATCTGCACCCTCCCATAGCCCCACCCCTACTAGACTGCATGCATTCTGTCATTTATATTAAAACCCATCAAGTTAAATTTGTGTCCCCAGATGTCCCTCAGTGCAATTTCATCCACTGGGGTCTGTTCAGCTTATCTAGAGTCACTCCCTTAGAGAAGATCAGCTCTTCCTCACACAGCAATAATCAGCTACCCATAGTTTTGTTAATTGGGTCCTGAACCCAATTCCACAGCTCTGTGGTGGGTTTTTGTATGCTTGAGGTTGCATGAATCTTGTGCATGTTGTCAGCATTGCTGTAAGTTCATCTGAGCAAGGTCCCAGGAGCCTGTAAGATTCCTTATGGACATGCATATCCTCCCCGGCTCTTACAATCTTTTTGTACCGTCTTCTGCAATGGTACCTGAGCTCCTGGGTGGGTGGAGTTTAAAATAGGAGTCCTGGTCATGGACTCACACTCTGCCTAGTCTTATTCACTTTGGCCATTTGTGGCCCTTTGTGTTCATTGCCCTCTGTTGGTTGAAGGAGCTTCATTGATGAAAGTTAAGAGATGTGTTAGTATTTTCACTACCCCTTATTCCACTGTTCTGTGAGCTTTAGGTGTAGAGGTTCCATTGTAGATGTATCACTTAAGATTAAGTATCTCAAAGACACTTAGTCTCTGTGTGTGACCAGTTGTGGAACTCTAATAATCTCTGTTTTTTTGTTTTTTTTTTTTTAAAAAAAAAGCTCTTTTGATGAGTGGTGACTGGCATGCTTGTCCGTAAATATAAGGATCCATATTTAGCGCATAGTAAGAAATTACATTTGTCTAGGGATGTCAAATACACCTGGTCATTTATCTTAGCGAAAACCCCAAGGCTGTTACTTCCCTACATGGATACATTTTTACACAAGAAACTATGTTTCAATATGGATGACATTAATACTGTGATAATGTATCTCATTTGTATCAAAAAAGATGAAATATATTCTATTTAGAGTACAGTTCTACCACTCAAATCAATTGTGTATACATGCATATTCTTCTACATCACACTATGTCAATTACTATGGTGATTTTTGAAACTGCTTTTTTGTATCAGATGATGTGATTCAATTTTCCCAATGCCAGCCACATAGCTGTGTGGACATACCTATGTGCGTCTGCTCAGGTAAACCACTGGGAGCAAATCAAGATTTCCTAAATCCTCCACTCAGCTAGTGCAGAAGAATTCCTGCAGACAGTCAAGTGCAAGCCTTACTGCTATGATTGTCAGCTCAAAATAGAATACCGCAATATCAGAAATCTATGGCTTTCTAACATTGGTATTTGACCCCTGAAACAAATAGCACCTAATATGAGAATAGCTATGTATTTAATTAGGCCCAAAGTTTACTCAAGACCACTTGTGAATAAATATATTCCTAAGGGATAGAATATTCTTTCAGGTTACTGCAATTTCTGATGCTGTAGAGCACTTAGCTCTCACTTGACAATTGTATTAGTGTGGTGGGTGTGGAAATTAGATCATCAGGAAAGCTTGCTGACCTGTATAAGCATGTGCATATTTGTACATAAATTTGTGGAAATACTCACTCTTGCCTAAACAGTACTGACAGTTTGTCTGTTTTTGTTCTTATATGATGCAAAAGAATCTTGCTGAATTTCATTTACAATTTTGTTTGTTTGTTTGTTTTTGAGTCAGGATTTTACTCTTTAGTCCAAGCTGGCCTGCAGCTCACCATTAAGTCAGACTGGCCAGCAACTTGTGATCGATTTGCCTCAGCCTCCAAGTGATAGAATCAAAGGCATGCACCAGCATACCTGCCACTAATTAACAATGTTTTGAATTAAATTTGCATTTTTAGAGTAAAAAGTCTTCTGCCACAGTTCATATCCTGTTATTGAAAAATTACTTCAAGTGGTAATAAATTAATGTGGTATGAACTTATTATAGTAAAAATTATGCTAACTGTGAGAAAAAACTGAAAGGCATATGAAATTAAGTAAATTGTTATGTAATGCCTTACATATAGAATTAATTGGGGCTTTGATTCTAAAGCAAAATTTTTTTTATGTGTATGAGTGTATTGCCTGCATGTAGGTAAGTGCACCCATGTTGTGCAATGCCCTCAGAGGACAGAAGAGGCTACAGGATCTCCTGGAACTGGAGTTATGGGCAGTTGTTAGCTGCCATGTGGGTGTGGGGATTTGAACCCAGTCTTCTGCAAGAACAACTACTATTCTTAACCTCTGAGTCATCTCTCCAGCCCCTAAAGCAAATTTTTCTGAGTTAGTTTAAAATGAATATTTTAGAATTGTCTGTACTTTATTGATAACAAGTAAATAAAAACCTGTAAATACTAGTATAGTTTTGAAAAATACATAAAATGTGAACATTTGCCATAAATCTAATGGCAGATTGTCTTAAGTCACATGATAGCTGCTTCATTATTTTCAGAATACACAAATTGTGCCAAGTAGTCAGTGTCATGAAGACATTTTCATACAAGCACAGGATGAGCTGGGAGAGGGCCCAGCCACACATGAACTCTTATTCCCTCCTCTGCATCTCACTTTTGCATTTGCGTTCCCAATGGTCCCTTGTTCGTTTCCATCCCCAGACTCCATAAAGTTCACATTTATTCTTACTATTTCTTGTAAGATGAATGTCAATGACAAACAACTGAATGATTTACTTTTTTAAATGATCACTTTCATTCCAGCGATTTCTATGCACTATAAGTAAACCAGATTTATTTTAAAATAGCATGTATTAAAATTATTAAGAGAATATAAGCCATGTTCAAATGGCTCATTATATCCTTTAAATTTAACTTCAAAGTTCACTTATGCTTTGATATTTGGAACTATGAAATTTATTTGGAATGCCTTTCTGAATCTATTTTGAACATCTTTGTTTCTTTACATCTCTATTGGGTATATTTGCTGCAGTTAAAAAGATACATAGGAAGTTTATATTGCCTAGTTTTAAAATTTTTGGAGAAAACATTACTCAAGAGAAAAAAAAAAAAAACCTCATGCAAGTTCTGTGATCACTTAAGCTCCTGAATGTATAATGCATATTTAGGATTAGCATAACAATATTAGCTACCGGCAATGAAACATAGGAGTTTTCATTTTTAAGTCATTTATTTGAACATAAATCGGATCTCAAATGAGATATCTCTGAGCACTATCAACACAACAAAAAATGCAAACTGAGCCCTTTTTCTTTGCTGGCAGTCTTATTAAAATCCACATAGATGATACCAGTTTCTTTCAAAATAATGACAATCACAAAATTCAAGAAGCTCAAATAGTAGAAAGTTTCAGTTTATTTAATTTGTTTGAATTATTTTTCAGATTTCAACCATAAGTCACATGGCATGATACCACAGGGTGAGCATGTACTTGCCTGGAGTTCTCAGTGCCTGAAGAGATGTAACAATCCAATGCCTCTAGGTTATTTTCAAAATGATATCTTATTTTTTAGGTATATAAATAGAGTTGGAATATGAAACATTTGGCTACTTTTAATATAATAAAATTACATTTTACCTACTTAGAATGCTGTACTAAGAAAAATAGAACTTGGCAGCAGAATATTTTCTGGGCCAACAAATAGATGGCATGTTTCTAGATTACTGTTTGAAAGAAACAAGCAAATAAATCTGTATAACCAAATATCAACAGAGCTACACCCCAAACCACAGGTAATGTTTAGAATGAGAAGCACATTATTTTTAAAAATTAACATATAATTTTTGAGAGATTTATATTTATAATTTTTCACTTGAATACATGTAAAGAATATTGTTATAGTCATTTCAATTCAAATGATTGAAATAGTATTAGACTTCACAAATGAATTGTAATTGCTCATCAATCTATCAGTGAGTACAAATAGCATGTACTCTTGTGTTCTAAGAGCATTCAGAAAAATAAGTGGGAAGCACGATCCTTTGTTGGTTTATTAAACTACTGCTTAGATGGAAACCTTTGGCCATTGATCTGGGAATTGTGTTTCTTCTGGAAGCATTTAGTCATAAAAGTCAACCTTAGATCACGATTTTCAAGAAAGATAACATGCTCATTTTCCCCTACATCCACTTTTTTATAGAAACAAGTAGATAAGAATGAAATTTTGATCTACTTCAAATTTTGAAGCTTTGGAACTGTGTATTTAAAATAGATTTTAAATGATCTATTTGTAGAAGCACAGTGCTTTCGTGGAATTATAGTCTCCTCATTTTCATCATCTTCACTGTCACGCATAGATACATAAATAATGCAGACATCATAGAATTTTAGAATCAAAATAGCATGCAATGCAAGCCTTTTCAATGGTATTAGCTACATGCAACTATTATATATAATTTGAATACATGAATAAGTGGAACTACCTAATAAACAATATGGGTTGTAAATCCTACTTTGCATAGTTAATTTAATACTCCTAATTATCATACTGTGATTTAGGTAATAATAATGCCATTAGTTAAGAGGCAATATTTGATAAAGAAAATGGGGTACTGAAAAGTTAGGACATTTGCCCTTATATACATAATTTTTAAAAAGATGGATTTTTTATCATTTCTGTCTTCTGTTATTCGATGGTTTTGTTAAAAACTTCTCTAATTTCCATATTTTGCCTATGTATTTAATTATATAAAGTATAAGTATATTTGAATGTGATATTTAGAAAAGAACTAAAAATACATAGTTCGGGGCTGGAGAGGTGGCTCAGCGGTTAAGAACACTGACTGTTCTTGTAGAAGACCCAGGTTCAAATCCTGACACCCACATGGCAGCTAACAACTGTCCATAACTCCAGTTCCAGGGGACCCGACAGCCTCTCCTGTCCTCCATGGGCATTGCCAACATGGGTTCAGTTACCTACATGCAGGCAATACATGCATACACATAAAATTAAAATAACAAATAAAATATGCATGTATGAAATTCTCAGTAAAGTTTTTGTTAAAGTTTAAAAAATAGTTTTAAAAAATACATAATAATCTATATTTTATATAGAAAGGCACTTTAATTAATAAGAAACAAACAATACATATTTTAATGTAAGACTAATATTTATTTGCAAAATATTTATCTTCCTCCTAATTCCCCTGAAATATTGGATCAGTTTCTTTCCTCCTCTGCCTGCTGACTTAGCCGTAGCCGTCTCTTTTGATCCTTGTGGTCAGCTGGTGTGTTCTTCAGAGTTTCTCTGCTTAACATCCTTTCCCTTTGTCTTCACTGGTCTCTGATTGCCTTTCATGCTCTTTCTGTCCTCAACAATTAAGGAAGTTCATCATTTCACTTTAGTCTCCTGTGTGTCAATATGGTGTGAAGAACTATAAATATGAGTGTGTCATCTCAAACAACCCAAAATAGGTAAAGGAAACCAGCTCCCGTTATGGCCTGAAGAGGTGGATGTTTAGTGTACTTCTTGGCTCTGTTCCTCCTTGTATCTTTCATATATGCTTTATAAACACCCACTACATGGCTATAGAGGCTTCCCTCGGTGAACATTGTTCTTTCACTGTCAAGAATGAAAAGATTCAATTTGTTAGTTGCCATTTACTGATGTATGGAAAGAAAAGGGAATGTTACTGTTCTCACCATTTACCATGGTTATTATTCTTCCCCATTCTTTCTGGTACCTGGAATTCCTGTTTTCTTCCCACGTATGTCTTCAACTCTTTAGCTGGTACCACCACTGAAAATAAACTGCACAAATACAAATCTACAAGTCCTAATGACAGTCATTCATTTTTGAGATATATTTAAGAAGAAAAAAGTCATTAAATAGATTCCTATATATGATGCATACTGCCATATAAATACCAATGTATAATACACATACTAAATGTAAACTTTGTAAGCATATTTGAGCAAGTAGAAAATGACAATAATAAAAGTCAAAACACATGGATTTGTATACCAGTCTTGCCTTTTATTCTAGCAAAGTTTGTCTCTTTTGTGCCTCTTATGACTTATCTGTAAATGTATGTATTAATAATTCTTACCATTTGGCATTTTTGGAGCACTAAGGAGCATAATTCACATAAGGATTTTAGAGAAACGCGGAGCACATATCTACAGTAATTGGTGTATTGTCCTTTTCATTGGTATGAACATGCTGGATGATTGATACAGGGCAAACCAAAGATTAGCATTATATTCCCAACTTTTCCCCATTGTTTACAGATATGAAATAGAGAAAATAATGGTTAGCTCCACCCTACAAAGGAAGTAAAAGAGACCTAGCTCAGGTGCTGGAAAAACACTTCTTCCAACTGCTCTCCCTATTTCTTTGCTTCATTATCTGTAAGCCTTACTCCTCTATACATCCTTGTGGACTCAAACAAGGATGTGCCCCAAAAGTAATGCACACTCAGCATGCGTGCATACACAGATGTTCCAGCTGTGTTGATGGTAGCAACCATATGCTGCCTTTTTCACAGGGGATATTCAAGCGGGCTTTGCTTTGCACAGTGGGAGTAATTGGGTTCAGTGGGAAGCATGGCTTACTGTGATGGGGCACCTTTTCAGATGAGAATACAAATGAGCTATAGATAAAAGGAAATCACTGTGCCTGATGGCAGATATGGTATAGGAAGGAAAAGGCATGTTAATTGCAGTCAGAGTGTGTGACAAGAGACAATCAGATATAAGCAATCCAAGGCATAGGGAACGAATAAGGACATTCATGGCTGACTAGAGAAAATATTCAAATTGCTTTAGAATAGACATGGAATTTTTGGGAAGTGCTTTAAAATGATAAAATAGATAAAAACATAAACAAATTAAAATATACTCTGGGGACTGTTGGAATTTATAAAGGTAGGGAATAGCATTCAGATTACTGGGACTTATGTTGGAATTCAGGGTCAAAAATCAAGCAATACATGAAAAAAAAAGAATGGAACAGTTTTTTGAGCCAGAGCTATGAATAGACTGATAGTTACTAATACCCACAGACCTCTTTGATGACAGCTGAATGCTGAAATGGGGAACACCCACCAGGGCCCCACAGTACCATAATTATGTACCACCTTGCCCATTACTTAGTTATTCAGAGATATCTATAAAAATTGGGTTTTTCAATGTAGATATAGCACATTAATTCTGAGATTTATTTGGTATGTGCTTCTAGAAGAACTGACCAGATTTATAATGTAGATAGACAATTATTTAAATTCCCGGAACCTATGACTAGTCACCACACCTGGCATCTTTCCTGGCTGAGCATTAGTTAAGGATATTTATAAACCAAAACACATCCCCCTTATATCTGAAAAAATTGCTGGCCTTCTTATCATTATTTTCCTAGTTTTTTTTCTTACTCCTTATTTGACTGATAGCAAGAAAATACAGTAATATTAAAAACTCCACCCATATTTGCTGAAAGTTCATCATATGCAATTATCAATATGTAAAAGAGTACATTTACAATGTCCTACTTTAGACTGTAAAAATAATGCCCTTTTCCATTAAATTGAATATATTATTGTGTATCTCAATGCTATTTGGCAGTTTATGTGTCGATAATTTGCTAAACCCACTAGCCAATTTTGTATGCCTGAAAGCTAAGAATTGTTACCTAATTCACTGCTTAAACACCATCTATAGAATTCCTATTTTCTGTCTGGAAACTATATGAAAGTCACACTTATCTTCACAAATAAAATTTTATTTGAATAAAACCACAGCAAATATTTGGGTAGTGTTTATGAATGTCTTCCCAGAATGATGTCAGAATTAATTAGTTGTGACATAAATCACATGTGCGGTCCAGAAAACTGTGTTCTGACCTCAGTTCTGTAAGATAAAATTGGACAACAGATGGCTTCTTCCTTATCGCGCACAGAGGCCCCAGTGTTACTTGGGTGACCCAAGGGACGGGAACACAAAGTGTAGACCAGAGCAGAGAGGTGACAAATTGTGGAAAGAAACCACAGGTAAGGGATCATGGCACCACTCACAGTTTTCTCTTCCTGTTTTGCTGGCATCAAAGCAGACAGAAACTTCTACCATTCACTTTGAGCCTTCTAAGACCTCTTTGAACTTTTTTTTTCTTAATTTTTAATTTCATAGATATTAGGAGGGAAATCTATGTATTTCCTAGCAGAGTATCTGCGTTTGTTTGGGGATAGGAAAATAAGAGTGTGTCAACGCTCTGATGAGCACAGGTCATCCATTACGGCCCGCTACAGCCCGAGAGTCCATTAGCGCCAGGGTAAGGCTGAAGGGCAAGGCTGCTCCATCTTCTAGGCGTAGTCAATCACTTACCCTTGACCTATGGGAAAGTTGTTTGGAAGAAAGGGTGGAAGTTCGTTGTGGAGGTTATATTTACATGCCACAGTTGACCAATTAGTGGGACACAGGGCTGAGCTCAACGAACAATTATAAAAAAAAGAGGGACTTCCCTATCCCTAAAGCCCCTTTAACAAAGCGAAGATGGAGTAGAGCAACTAATCACTAAAGTCATGAGAAAGTGAAGTGTCCAGAGATCAAAGAAAATGCATAACTTCAACTTTCAGAGAACTCGGAGAAAGGAAGATGCAGAATTCTGGATAAAGCACTGAGTAAGACTGGGTTGATGACTTGTTTTATTCTTTTGGTTTTAATTTAAAACATTTCTTGAATGTTTTAAATCGCAAACAAGGAGCGGTTCTGCTATTTTATGTCCTGTTCATTCATAAAGATCTACAAGATAGAGAAGCAAATTTACTCCGTAGCAGGCATGCTTTCTTGAGAGGCATGTCTCATAACCGGCTTATTAGTAAGTACATCCGATGCAATCATGGCAGTTTAATATGGATCCCCTTATGCAGTGTTCAACTGCAAGTGCTCACATAGAGTATTTTCTGGAAATCCAAGAGGCTCTTCAAGTGACAGTGGATGCTTTCTGACCTATGAAGCATTCACTTGTGCTCCTCTTGGTGCTGGTGAACAAAACACTTCATGTTTTCATATTTTAGCCAATGGTCAGTTACAAGTATTTAAAGGCCTTGTCAGAATGTACAGCTTTTCTTTGAGGTTTCTTGATATGCAGTAGAGGATACGTGATTCTGCTCTCAATCAGTCAGCATTTCACCTGATTTTGTCACATTGACAGCAAAGGGCTTGCTTTGAAGCAAACAGAAAATGAATGCTGTCTTGTTAAATAGATCTCCACTTTAAAACAAGATCTTCATGAACTAGAAAAGCCTACCGTTTTACCAACCCTGGTTTTGTATTTTCTTTCATTAAAAATTTAGTGAGACATCATATATATCAGCCAATAGAAACAAAGTGTATAAAAATGAAAAGATGTTGCTTGAAATTTAACATTCCTCACAGAAACATGTCTAAGCAAAGTGGTAAATGCTTGTTCATCATGTACAGGGATTCTGTAATAAGCTTATTTCCTACATCACAAAGGTAAGCAATTCTATGAAAACTGGTTAAGGAAATTTCTTATATTTTAAAAGAATGGAAACTTAATTTATAACTGCAAAGTATATTCCTTCATTGTGTCTTTAGGTGGATGTGACAGGAGGACCAGGATTTTAAGAATAATATAGTAAAACCGGAGAAACGCACAGCAACCCTCAGGAGTACTATCAGGTAATTCCTTTCACCTTCATTTCTTCCCTGGTTATTTTCTGCTTTTGATAAAGGTAATAACAGCATAGTATACTTATCTATAGTTGGAGTCCTTATGACATATCTATACACATACATCAATATACTGCTTTCAATAGTTATTAAAATATACAATTGCAATTAGCCATCTGGCCATTGCTCTTGCAGTCAGTATTCAAGATTTATGTACGTTTTTTCAAACAATTGTAGTTACACATTTGGCTTCTGTACAATAACTCAGAATTGGTTCATACTTCTGTTTATTTGTCTGCTCATTCCTTGTCCGTATTTACTTTGGTTATTTCTTCGGTTTTGCTATCACCCTAGAAAATGCTGCTATGAATATTGCTTTTTATATGTCTGAGCCAAATGTGAAATATTGTATCATTTTTTGACTTTTTAACAATTGGTACATTGATATGCCAATGTCTTGGCATATTGACTTGGAACTGATAAGAGCTTATTCTAACAATGTGTAGATATTAATGTAATGGTAACTATTTTTATATTCTCCTCAGTTTACTTACTATACAGTTTCTCTGCTACTTGATATAAACAGGCTCACTAGTTAGTTGAGGATCTGGGGGAAAACAAATGGCATCAAACATGGCTGGATTTTAAATTTATATTATTAATTATTACACTGAGAATATTTTATGTATTTATTTTAAAAGCTTGTTCTTTTTTCTGTATGGTATCTACTGTAATTTTTTTCTGACGTTTAAACATCATTGTGTTTTGCAAGCTTTTCCTTTTATTTTGGTTTCTTTCAGAAACTCTTATAGAGCTCTATGACAGATACTTATAATAGTTTTGACTATGGGTAAATGGCAAAAAGAGCCTGGAAATTAAGTAGGAATTTCCTACTTAAACACTCAGTATTTATATTGACATTTAATAAATATGCAACCACACAGGAAGGGGGATAACAGGAAAGCTTAGTGTTAGTGGTCAGCATTTAGCAGAGAATTAAGTTTATTATCACAGGTAGATAAGAAAGTTAGAAAGCCAAGATTAATTGATGCCTTCCCAACCTGGAGAAATCCACAAGGGCTTCAAGAAACTTCCCAAATGAAAGGCCAACATAAAGGGCAGGCCAGCAACCCCATCGATGAAGGTCATGGGAAGGATTAAAGGCTAGATGTGGGCCCATCATGAGTACAAACAAGGGATGCAAAGACGGGCCCTGCTTATCAGGGCTCTTGTCAGAGATGAGAGCTAAATGCTGTTGCCATAATAATGCAAGCAATTTGGATAGCCAGAGCTGAAGGGCCCGACTCAGCACCATTCATCATTCTCTGCTAGCGTAAACACCCATGGCTCAGCCAGGGCCAAGACTGAAGTTGAACAAATTCAATATTTGTCTAGCATTTTTGTCTGGTCTGCAAGGGAAAGGATGTAAATTTTGAGAAACCTCTACAAGTTTTGATGAATTTTACTTCATGTCTTTTGTATGGTCATACTGCAGGGGGAGAGGATATGTGGATGAAGGATTGAGACAGCTGACAAGATGCACAAATGACACTGTGACGATGGCATAGCCAATGAGAACTGCGGAAACTGGGGGCAAGGATCAGAATGTCTGTGATGAGAACTGAGTCGAAGAGAAAATGAGCTATTTGTGATGTCGGTGACTCTCAACCGAGAAACTTGACTTACAAATGTAGCTATAGGTAATGGGATACCTGGGATGGTTTTTAAATGACAAATTGCTAATCATTAGAATAACCTATCATTTAAAGTCCCACTAATCAAAATAAGGGGAAATTCCCAGGACTCTAAGTTAACATATTTTTCCTTGGGAATATCTTAGCAAGTGAACTTGAGATGCTTCTGCTGTATTTAGTGGGTATGAAATGGAAACCACCCATTGATACCATCCAGCAGGCATAGTGACTCTGATCCTGATAGCGGCACGTGGCTGGCATTGCTCTTCCCCGCAGTCTGGAATCCTACTTAAACCGCGTATTACTGTTTATGAACCCTATGTAGACAACGTCATCATATACTTTGTTCTTGGTTATAAGAATTTCTTGGGCCTCTAAATTAAGGACCTAAATTTTAGGGACAGAAGGAAAAGTTCATTTGTTTTAAGTTATAATAGTTATTAATAATAAAATAATATCTTCTGTTATTTTTTAAGTAATAGGAAAGTAAGAGACTGCAATATGCTTTTAACTTTGAAGTTAATTTAGATTGAAAAAGAAGAAAGAATGTAATAGAATATTTTTAAAGAAAAAATTATGCATATTGGATTTCTAGCATTATATTTGTGTTTAAGTTCTAATGCAATTTTAAAAATCCTCTGAAAAAGATCTCATTCTCTATGTTTCTCTTTGAATTTCCCTCAAAATCACCAAAATGCAAGGTGTTTTTCACTATATAAGAATTGATAGCAGGACATGGTTTTGCAACTAGACGAGCTGAAAGTCATTGGAACTTTGCTGAGAACTTGTTTCTCAGTATGTTTGTTTGTAAACCTAAATTCTAAATTTCTTTTTTAATTCAAAGAGCCAAGTCCAGTACAACCCCCCAAGTCCTGTACATGTAAGAAAATGCATCTTTCTCTTCCATCTTAGCTTTTAACTTTCCATGAAATCTCTAATAAATTTGCTCTATTTTCTAGAATACTGGCTGTATCTATTTCTGCTCGGACTGTGTACTCAGACTGTAATTTCTTTGTTACCCATCATTTTTTAGAAAAAAGGAAAAATCTACTAAAATAATACCTTTATTGAAAAGAAGTGTTACTAGAAAGAAACAAAATTGTGTTTACAAGGCTAAGATTTGAACTTGTACTTTTCAAAATGTCTATCATCATTGAAGTTTTCCATTAGAATGTTTCCCAATTAATTATAAAATTCCCATACAATGCACTAAAACATTTTCAATTGCTTAAAACATGCTTCAAGATATTCTCAATTAGAATAAATTCATACCAGACTATCAAAGTATAAGTAATTCAGTCAATGAAAGATGAATTTTGATTACTAAAATATCTTAAATTAGGTTGTGATTAGATCCAGGGAAAGTATGCATATATAACCACTTCCTTCATTTTTAGTGTTTATCTGCACATGCATAAAACAACACTGGGGGAACGAATATTCAGTCTCCCTCTAGAAAGTAATGCACATCTATACATTGAAATCAGCAGTTCCAGAAAATAACATTACCAAATTTATTGCCATACAATATAGGGGAAAAGCAGCTTAAGTCTCTCAACATTACAGCTAATTTAAATATCTGGGATTATATTGTAATATGAAATATAAATCAAATGCTATAATCTGAGTGACTGAAAATGAAATCCTAAGTAAGTGAGGTTATCAGGTTATACTCTGGGTATGACTGATAATATTAATTACATAGGAATTTGATTAATGCTGAATTTTCAGTGTTCTTTGCACAAACTTTGTAGTTTGTTTACTTTGTGCAGATTTGTTTTCAAAGTGCAATCTGTTCTTTAAGATCTTCTTTAAGGTGTTTGTTTACCCTTAAAAGAATGAGAATTTGGCATTTTTTTCATTTTTTTTTTTTGAAGACACTTTGTTAGCCCTTTATTATCCTTAGCAAGCCATTGATAATGATGGTAAGAGCTCGATTTTTTTAATGTTTTTGATTGATTTATTTTGATTTTATGTTTCTGAGTGTTTTGCCTGCATCTATGTAAGTACACCCATGCATTCACTGTCCACAGAAGCCAGAATAGGGTAATGGATACCCTAGAACTGGAATTAGAGCCAGTTATTATCTGTCATGTGGGTGCTGGGAACTAAACTCAATTCTTCTACAAGAGCATCTAATGCTCTTAATCACTGAGCCCTCTCTCCAACACAATTTACAATAAATTAAAAGTCAATTTTGTTAGAACATTTTCAGGATAACAGTTCAACAATTTTTATGGATTAAAATTTGAATGAATAAAATTTCTACCTGCATGTTTTTCATTTTTACTTGTTTTGTGAGGAAAACCGATAGTTCTTAATGTTATAATAATAATCATTTTATGTCCATTAATTAGATAAAGAATTGTTAGAATGTACAGTCCTCAAGTAAGATAGGGCTGTACTGCTCTAAGGAGAGTTGATAGATTTTCCTTAATTTCACATTCTAACAGACTGAGGTCCCTGAATTGCATGTAGGCACATGAAAAGCAGAACAGAGTGAGGAACATCTGGTTTCCTTGAAGGGGAAACATTGTGGCATTGTAATGCTACATTACAGTGATGCCTGAAGGAAGACAATCTGACTCCCAATATTTATGTCAACCAGACTTGGACCCAAGCTATTCTGAGAACTTGATCCTTTAGAGTTCTGCTGGAACTTCACTTTCCAACAAATGCCTTTCTCTCTCTCTCTCTTGAAACCATACACCCAGTATGAAATAGGAAGGAGAAATGAACCCTTATCTTATTAAAGATGCTATATCCCCTTTTGCGATACCTACTGACCTAGAACAGCACACCTAAGTACAAAAAAATGTTATCAGTCTAATCTCATCTATTGTTTGTAGCACAAATATTATTCTCATTGATTCCAGTGCATATTGCAGTGTTTTCAATACTGCAACAAATATTGCACACAAGTGCAGCATTTATTTGATATGCATAACATACATGGACACATGTATACATTGTTCTGGGCCAAGGGCAAAATGGTCATGAGGGACTAAAAGTATTTGTTTATTTTATAAGAAGAGCTAGAGGTCTAGTAAGCTTGTTTACATTATAAACAAGCAGAAATGGTGTTAAATGATCTTAAAACATGAAATTAACTTTTGGCACAAGGTTAGACAAAAGTCATTCATCCACAATTCATTCAAACAAACAAACAAAAAACCATGTGTTTTATATCAGAACAAAGCATTGAGTTGTCAAGAGGCTGCTTTGAACAGTGAACCTGATTTTTCCTAGATATGAAAATTTCTCTCAAATTGGAACTAATATTTTCTGGAAAACATCTTTCATGATCCGGTAGCAATGGATATGGTGACAAGCATTTCATTTAGTGTAGTGGAGCACCACTAAGTGCCACTGTTATCAACCCTGGTAATCATATCACCCCCGCCCCCAGGTAGAAATAGTCTCAGTGTATGGAATACCTTTGCTTGGAGAATATTTCTATTTCAGAGGTAAGCACAAACAATACTTGTTCATTATATGAATTAGTATATTACCTAATTGTATAATTTTTGATTAGTAGTACCAAATAACAACACTTCGTGATCAAATAAGGAAGGAAGGGACATACAGGAACCTTAATATTCTGATTTTATTTTTTTAGTAATTAACAAACCAGAAGATATCTTACCATTTTTACTAGTTTTGAGATTAAAAATAATAAAAAAATTTGAATAATCCAAAATTATGTCTACAAACTTCTGGTTCAAGTCATCCATTTCATATTTCTCCTCAGCAGGTCTCCAGTCATTTAATAATGGATTTGTCCGTAAGTGAGGTCATGGATATATTTGCAGGTATTTCTCATTTCAAATTATCCTTTAATGAGTGCATCTGTACAGTTTTAAATCACCCCATATGCCCTACAACGTGTTCTCCATTTTTCTTATTTATTCACACACACACACACACACACATACACACATGGAGTCGCTCTCTCACACACACACCAAACAACAGAAACCAGCCAAGAAACACTGACTTCTGTCTCCTGCATCTTACTTCTAGTTTTACCAAATTCAGTTTTCTCATGTTAGCATCCTTGGTCACACTCCCTTTCTACTCTCCCACTATGGATGTCTTATTTCTGTACTTTGTCTTCTTTCCTCCCTGTTCATATTTCCTCAGTCACTTCTGAACTCTCTGGCATTACTGATCTTCATGAAACAAATGCTTTATAGATAGTCCAATCATTTCTTGTCATAGGATAAAACCCATCTTTTGGAGTGATGTTCAAGGACCTTATCAAGTTCTACAATCTTCCTGACAATCTATGTATTAGTTCTTTTTCTTGTTATGTGATAGGAAGAAAGTGTTTATTTTACTCATGACTTCACATTATAGTTTATCATTGTGGGAAGGTCAAGGTAGTAGGAACTTGAAGCAGATGGTCATATTGCACCCACACTCAAGAGCAGAGAGCAATGAATTAATGTATGCATGCTACTACTCAACACATCTTTCTTCTCATTAAGTCCATGAAATGTGCTGCCTCACTGAGTGTGAGTCTTCCCACTACAGTTAACCCAAGTAAGAAAATCCCAGACAGGCACACCCCTGGCCTACCAGTCTTGACAATTCCTCATTGAGACTCCCTTCCCAGGTTTTTCTAGACTGTGTTAAATTGCTCATTTAAAATAACCATCAGTCTCTGTACTGCACATTCATCCATTATCATCTTTCACATTTCATTCTCCTTTCTTCTTTCACAAATATCCATGTTATTTTTTACTGATGACCTGCTAATTAATTCTGCTAGAGATTAAACTTATGGACACATTTCCCAAAACTACTTGGTTTGGTTTCTGGTGACTAGGTGTACTACTAACATAACCCTGAGAATAAGTTACTATAATAACAGTGCTGTATATTTACTTTGCCACAACTGACTATAACCTTCATGACATTTGGAATAACTTGTCTCTATCTTGATGACTAGTGTAATTTCCAATTACTATTTCCAGGCTAAATCATTCAATAGACAATTTACAATCATTTGTCAAAACTATACTGTTAAGCTCATATCTGTCTCATCAGCTTCAAGATTCTTTGGAAGGCCATAAATAAATTTTCTTCATCAAAGCACAGAGAATAATTGTGGTATATATTTTAACTGTGTATTGAGTGCATAAGGTAAAATCACTTTAAAATCATTGGTAGCATGGTTTCACATACAAAGTGAGCCTTTGTTTATGTTATTGTTTATTTATACTGTTAAATTGGTCTATGATTCTAACAACAAAGTAAATCACATAGTGTATTCTTTATGTTTCACCATTTTGTGTGACATTATATATAGTCCTGACCATCTTTATCACATTATTAACTCTCAAGAGCCTTTTACTAAAGATTATTAAGCATAGAAATATTTTAATTGATTTTTTGTTGTTTAAATTTTTATTAGAATATCAAATAAATTGATGAAATTGCATAATTTTTAAAATCAGTATGAATGACCAACATTTCATAGAATAGTATTTTTAAAATAAAATGTTCTTTGAATTTTATTGACCATTTTTTGAAGTTATTACATAATTTCATACTTCAGAACTCTAGTTAACAGTATTTTATAGGAAAATAATTATGAATAAAAATATTTAAAATGTCTCACAAATTAAAGTCAAATCATCAAAATCTTCTAACTTAAATGATCTGTTTTTAAAGATTAATGATGACTATTGCTTGCTGAAAAATCATCTCTAGGTGTTTGAATTAAACAGCTTCATGTTTTTTTATATATACAGCTATTGCATGCATTCCATTTTGAGTCTTGACAATTATTTCCTTGTTGATTCTAAATCTGGAAATAGATGCCAGTAGGCTCAACTATTGTTATGCTGCCAGATGCAGCTGCACAGTCTCAAAAATTGGGGTGGAGGCGAATGGAAAACTACACTGTAAAGTGTTTTTTTATAAAGGTATGTAAGTTGTCTTACATTTCTAAAAAATCTTAGACAAACTACTTGCACCTGGATTCCCAAGAGGCACATTTTGTTTTAAATGACAATAGTATAGTTGCTTAATTTCTTTATCATGGGCACACAGAAAATTTTAGCTACTTTTTTGATTATTTCTGCCTTTGCTTGTCTTTGAAGTTAATAAAGAAAATTGGTTATGGCTTTTGTCTGTAAGTTTTTAGTTCTAAATTTAACATCCCTGTATGTGTAAATGTGCTGTGTCTTATAACAAACTTTCGTGCTGAAGAGGCAATTCTTTAACAAACATACACAGAACAGAAACTATGATGTGGTGTTTTGAATATGAAGGTACCCCATGAGCTCCAAGTATTTGAACACTTTGACCCCAGATGGTGGTTGATAGGTAAAAAGTTGGCGGAGAACGAGCGAATGGAGGAGGAGGCACCAGGACACAGATAAAACTCCATCAAAATAGGGTTTATTAGCAAAGGAACACATGGGGCAGATTCCCTTCCAGGCAGGGAAAACGTCTGCCGGGTCTTGAGCTGGGGTCTTTTAAAAGGGAGGCATCTACTTCCTGCAGAAAGCGGGAAGATGTATTTTTTTTTAAGTTGGGTGGGGGGAGTGGGAGAGCAGGACTGTTAAAACCTGTCTTCTTTAGAAATCAAAGGGGAAGCCTGCAGTGTTGGCCAAACAGTGGAGAAAAGTCTACTTCTGTTAACTTCAAAGACCAATGTGCTTATCAGCTAGGTTCCCTTTTCTCAGGAGCATGGGAAGTCCTTGGGATCCTGTTGGTGAGGGGGCAGGGCTATCTGAACCTTAACACTGGTGTTGCTTTTGGAGCCTTGGGAGATGTGGCCCCTGCTGAAGGAAGCACATAACTGGGCAAGATCTTCAGCCTTGTCCACTTCCAGTTTCCCTCTCTCTGCTTCCCATTCCTGCTTGAATACCTGAGTGCTTAGCTTTGTGTTCTGACTGCCTCCTGCCGTGCCTCCCTGCCATGATGGATTCTTATCACCCTGGAATTGTAAGCCTAATAAACTGTTCCTTCCATAAGTTGCCTTGGTCAAGGTGTTTTATTATAGCAACAGAAAAGTAACTAATACAAAGCTGATACTGGAGAGTAGGCTATTTCTGTGAATAACCTGACCGTGGTTTTTA
Organism: Nannospalax galili; assembly: GCF_000622305.1. Lineage (NCBI taxonomy): Eukaryota > Metazoa > Chordata > Mammalia > Rodentia > Spalacidae > Nannospalax > Nannospalax galili. The sequence goes on along the minus strand of NW_008329138.1, from coordinate 3,944,205 downwards.
GAGGCATGTGAAAGTCTTTGGAAGTTTGGACTAGAAAAGCAGTTGAATGCCGTAAGCAGAGCTTAACATGCCATTCTAGTAGGAGCTTGACCCAAACTAATACTGAATGCAAGGTAGTTCCAAAAGGAAACAAGGACTTAAATAGCAACTTGGATATTTTGGCAAGAAATCTGATTGCTCTCGGCCCAGTGTTTAAGAACTTCGTTAAGGCTAAAATAAAAGATAATGAGAAAGTTTCAAGAAGACCTAATGTTGAACTTGTGATGTGGTTGTTAATGATAATTATTATACAGGTGTGTAATAAAAAAGAGCAAGTAGGTCAGAAAGAAACACAAAATGCACAATTTGGAGAGAAAGAGTGTTAAGAAGTTCATGTAGCAGAGGCATGGCCTGGAAGAAAGACCTCTATTGTTATGGTGATTAGAGACATTGAGGAAAGACCTCCAGCTTTGTACTTAAACAATGGGACGCATATCCTCAGGACAAGATGCACCCAGCTGAGCTTCCAATTCGAGAAAGGGAAAAAAAATCCAAGGAGCTTGCTGCTTCTAGAAAATCACAATATACAGAAGCTGCTGGTAATTGGATGAAAGGAGCCAAGATCCAGCTCAAGCTGGCAGCCTAACCTGGCAGCGTTCTTCATAGAGATGGCTTTAGAGACATGAAAGTTGTAAGACAGGTGATCATTAATTTTTCCTCCACGGTTTGAGAGAACCACTGAGACCAGACAGCATATGAACCGAGAGTACCCAAGGAAAGAAGGTGTTTGAAAGGCCAAGAGACCATGGTTGGCAATGGAGACTCCAAGATGTTGGAGATGCCAGAGACATGGGACATCTACCAAGGTGAGCTGTATACACAGAGCAGTACCAGCCCAAGAGAAGATGAATGTTTCTAGCAGCAAAGATGGAATGGTGGAACCATCCAAGTCCTTTTGTTAAGCCCTCCTCCTTAGGCCCTCCTTTGTGCCCCTAGACCCCTGCCCTTTAGGACTAATGGCTCTTTTCGCTTCTGTAAATTGCTTGGCTTAGAAGAACTAAAGGGACAAACTCCACCAACTCCATTCTGGCTGGCCCCTCCATTTTGCGATGTCTCGGCTGTTACAAGTTACAAGCAAGGGCTGTGGTTATGTATTAGACAAGCCTGGGCATGTAAAGGGGGCCCAGGTAGGTTTGAGGCCTTATAAGGAATAAACAGGGTCCTCTAGCCCTGGAGATAATGGTCAGCACATTCCACAGCCCTGAGGGCAGCACCCACCAATGAGAAGCTCCCAAGTCGGTAACCAATCAATTCAAAAGTATGTTGTCACACGTGGGCTCTTTGGACCAATCAAAATATAACTCTGTCATTCACCTCCTCCCTTTGTCTGAAACCTATAAAAAGCTCACTCCCCCTGCAATCAGGGCTCTCAGATGGACCTACCTTGTTAGTTTGGTCTGAGAGTCCGAGCTTAAGCCCGAATACTCTTTGTTCTTGCATGCTCTCTGGACTCCGTGGTAATTCTCGGGGATCCGTTCTCTGGGCACAACACTTTGGAACTAAGGTACCTGACAGCACATGAAGATATAGAAATTGGTGTTTGCCCTGCTCGGTTTCAGAATTGCTTCAGTTCAGTATTTCCACAGTGTGCCTCCATTCCTCTCTCAGAATGGGAATTTATGTTCCATGCCATTGTATGTAGGAAATACATAATTTTCTTTTTGCTTTTTTTTAAAAAAAATATTTTATTATTTTTATTTTATGTGTATGCATGTGTTGCCTGCATGTAGTAAGTGCAGCTGTGTCTTGCAATGCCTGTGCAGGATTGAAGAGGCTGTCAGATACCCTGGAACTGGAGTTACAGACAGTTTTTAGCTGCCCTGTGGGTGATGGGATTCAAACCTGGGTCTTCCACAAGAACAGTTAAGTGTTCTTTAACCACTGAGTTGCTTTTTACAGGGATTTACAGTTTAGAGAATGACTTGAGTCTCAGAAGAGACTGTGGTGCCTGGACATTTTAGTAGGGTTGAGACCTTCAAAGATTATGGGAAATTTTAAGGTGGTACTAAATGCATTTTGTAGTATGATATGCCCAGGAATTCATAGTGACCAGGAATTGGAATGTGGTTGTTTGAAAGGGAATGTTCTCAGTAGTTTCCAAGTTTCTGAACTCAATTGTTTTTGGTGTGGCCTTGATGTGGGTGGGCTTTGATGGTATATACCCTTGCCCGCTTCCCCTCATCTCTCTCTCCCTCTGCTTCCCCATGCCTGCATGAAGATATGAGCTCTCAACTTTTGGCTCAAGCTATCTCCTTGTATTCGTCCTCGCCATGATGACTCTTACCCCTTTTGAACTAAGGGCTCAAAAACCTCACACTTGATCCTTGGTCATGGCATAAGTTTCCTTGGTCATGGCATTCATCAGAAAAACAAAAAGGTAATACACATGCTTAATAAGCAAGAGAGAAATAAGACACAGGTGTTATGGAAAAATTAGGAGAGTCAAGAGACTAGCCACCAAGTCTGGTGAAGGAGAAAGAGTTTAATTATCAGCAGACTAATACCCAGATCACTCAGTAATGGTGTCACACTCCTCACTCAATTTCTAGGCTGGATTTTTGTCTGCTTGAGTTTTCATGGGTTTTGTGCATGCTGACACTATTGCTATAGGTTCCTATGAGCAAGGATCCAGGAACCTGTAAGACTCTCTTCCCATGTGGTCATGCATCTCCTCCCCTGGGTCTTGCAATCTATTCATCCCTCTTCTTCACTGATCCCTGAGCCCTATGTGGGTGACGCTTCACATAGGAGTGCTGTCCAGGGACACACATTTTGCACATGCTCATTCTCTACAGTTTGACCATTTGTAGCCTTTTGTTTTCATGGCCCTCTGTTGCATGAGGGAACTTCATTGATGAATGCTGAGAGATGCATTAGTGTCCTCTCTGCCCCTTGTTCCACTATGTTCCATGAGCCTTAGATGCAGATGTGTCACTTAGGGTGGGGCATCTCACAGACAATTTTTCTCTGTGTGTGACCAGTTGTGCAACTCTATAATAGTCTCTGTCTGTTGCAAAAGAAGCTTCTTTGATGAGTGGTGACTGGCGTACTTATTTGTAAATATAAAGATATATATTCAGCATGTAGTATGAAATTATATTTGTCTAGATATGTGACAGCCTTAGGGTTTTCTCTAATTCTACGATCTCTCCAGCCATGTGAATTTGGCTGTTTATAGCACCACACATGAGTTCCCGCCCATCCATTTGCCAATTCTTGAGTCCGTTTCCTGTATTATTTGGGTTCTATTCAGAAAATATTTGTCTATATTTGCACTTTGATGTATTTTCACTGTTTATCTCTAGCATTTAAGGCTTTAAAGTATTTGATCTACTTTGAATTTACTTTTTAGAAAGGAAGAGAGATACAGATCTAATTTCATTCTCCTCATGTGGATATACAGTGTTTCCAGCATCATTTTTTGTTAGACTGTAGTGTTATAAAAAGTTGAATGTTTCAGATAAAACTTTCATTAGATTTTTACTAAGCACAAGACGTTTGTTAGATACTGAGTGGTGTTAACAGAAGTATAGAATTCACTTTACCTTTAAGAGCTCTTAGATATATTCACAGTATAAATTAGAAAAAGAATAAAGATGATACTAAAATGAAGAGCTACCAGTAAATCCATCAAAATAATCCAAGACAAACTAAACCTATCATCTTTGCTTTACAGAAAACATCCCCCCAATTTCCCTACAATCAATCACCATTAGGAGAAAACTGACAATATTATATTTCAGCAATTTTTGTAAGAACACAAAAATATCTCCTTACCTCATATCTCAGAAGAACAAGATGATGAGGGCTGCAGGAATAAAGGAAAGTGAAAGCAATATTCAAACAAGTTAAACATCATTAAGCATTTGTAATTAATATGAGGCTAGTCACAGAGTTAGATAATCAGTTTGAGATAATACCATGAGTTGTAAGTTCTTTCTCAAAGAAAGGGGGAAAAGAGGGAAAGGAGGGTGAAAGGAAACATGGAAGCAAGAGATACCGATTAACAACTTGAAGACTGAAGTTCTAATCTTAGCCTCACCACTCATTTCTCATGATCTAACATGTATAATGACAGGATTTACGTCAGTTTCTTGTCTCAGTAATGTTATGATTCCCTTATCAAAGGAACATATTTTTATGCTTCTCCTGCCTCAAACAGAACTGATAACTTTACTATAGATCTTAATGTAGTCAATAGTTTCTCTGTGGCTGACACCATGAATCAGCTTCCCAGGAAGTTATGCTTTAAGTAGTTGAACCTGATGCTTCACCTGCTTGAGTGAGACATTTCATTTTGATGCTTCTATTTAGTGATTAGAAATACCTGTATTAAAGTATCTTTCTCCAGTTATATTTTAATATAAACAGTGACAATGCTGAAATGATTCTTGTGTAATGGATTTCATGATATCTGCACATTAGCACCTTGATCTCATTTGAGAGGATGCCTCAATTTATGAATCTTGCACTTAAAATTTGTTAAAATCTGAATTTTAATGTTTTATATCAAAATAAAATAGCGTTATTAAGGAATAAGAAGTCTATGCATTTTCCTGTTTCACAGGTTTATTGTTTTTTTCAGAACATGTTCAACTTTTTTAAAAGCCCAAGATTATCTTTGTATAAACTTACCACAGTAGATTGCTCTCTAGTTTGTGTTCCCCAATTTGTTCTTCAAAGTCTAATGCCTGCTTTATCTTTACAATATATATTCACAATCACTCACACACATCAACATTGCCTTTGCTCATATGACACTGTGGCTCTCACAGAACACTACACAATTTTTTTTATTTTTTAGAAGAAGCATTTCACTACAGCTTTAACATACTCAATAATAATTTCCAGAGTCAAATACATCTCTTTCAAAAGTGGTTATAAAATTTTTAGGTTCACAGTTGAATTAATACAGCTATACAATATTGAACTCAGTGTAAACCTTGTAAGACATAAAGTTGAATGAGTTTTTAACCTTTAAGAAAGATCTCCATTTCACTTTAAAATAGTTTCTTACAGAAAGACTCATTGCTTTTGCTAATAACACTTAGATGTTGGTGCTTGCATTCTAATCTGTATGTATCTGATTATTGCTAGTCATGGTTGGTTGCACTCAGATCCTTGGCACCTGGGTTTGGTTATAAAGTCATCAGATAGATTTCAGTGGTAATGTTTATCACCCTCTACTAATCAACATGACATAAATTTTTATGCTTCCTCATCAAATATAACTCATTTTTTTAAATTAGTTGATTTTTTTGTGCGTATATCACACAGAACATCCCAATCTTATTCATCTATATACCCACTTCCCAGATGGCACCTTCCCATAGGTTCCCCCCTACTAGAGCCCTTATACTCTGATATCCCTGCTACTGTCTGCTGTGTTGTCGGCACCCCCAGGTGTTCCCCACTACTTGTTCATCTGGTGAATCTAGTCAGTCTATCTAGAAGTCTTTGTTTTAGGAAGGTCAGCTGTTCCTCATCTAGCATCAATCAGTTGTCAATATTCCTTTAGATAAGGTTGGGGTCTGCTGTTCATTTTCCCAGTTTTATGCTGGATTACTATCTGGGAGTCTCTTGGGCTATCCTGGCCAACAGCTCCAAAGAATATATCACCTATCTGGCATTGTTTCTTGTTATGCAGCTATACATATGCACTCTTAAAAAATTATATTGCCCCTTTAATCTTTGGTTATATTTCCTTTTGGGTGTTTAAGGCCATACAGTTGGCCCAGATACCAATTTATTTTTACTCTTAAGGCCATTTAAGGATCTGTTCCTCAGGGGTCACATGGCCTTGGGAGGAGCCCCTGGCTCCTTTCTTTTACCAGTTCCATCTATGTGAAGATAAGTCAAAGGTCCTACTTGACCATGGCTGGCTTCACTTGGAAGCATGGAGGAAATGTTTCCTCTGTTGACCCGCCTCTTTGTAGACTGGACAGTGGTTCAATTCTATCTTGGGGTGTCCCCACAGCCTCCTTGATCAAGAGGGCAGGTGACTCACCACAGTTACAGGATATTTTGAGAGATGCTCATAGTCCCCTGGAACTAGTTGACCTAGGAGGGCAAGGAGCAAAAACTGTCCTTTATGTCCCTTTGCCCAAATTAGTATAGGCCTTAAAGTATTTCTGCTAAATGTCCAAGAAGGTTAGTTCCACTAGTCTGGTACTTTTAATTACCATGTGCTGTGTAGATAAAGCTTGGTCAAAGACCAATTGTTCTCAGATAAACCTTACCTAGACATATATTTCTTGATGGTATGTATAGTTTGCCAGTAGGTTGTTATACTAATATGGTTCCCTCTGTTTTTTAAAACTAACTAGGCATTATTTAATTTCACTTAATCACTTTTATTATTGTTATGGTAAATGCCGTGAAAAAAAAAAATCAAGGGAAAAAGTTTTAAATTGGCTCACATTTTAAGGTTAATGTTCACCAGGATATATCTCATTCTAGAATGCACACCCCTTAGCACTGTCTACAGAAAGCTCCAGAAACTCCCCAAGTTTGACAAGCAGAGAACCTCCACTTACATTAACAAGTTGGTGAATGCTCTGTCTTACTGTCATTCAAAGAGAGTCGTCCATAGAGACATTAAGCCCGAGAATCTGCTCCTTAGGTCAAACAGAGAAATAAAGATCACAAACTTTGGGTAGTCTGTACATACACCATCTTCCAGGAGAACATTGCTGTGTGGCACCCTGGACTACCTAGCCCCTAAGACGATCGAAGGCCACATGCATGATGAGAAGGTGGACCACTGAAAACTGGGACTTCTCTGCTATGAGTTCCTGATTGGGATGCCCCCTTTGGATGTGTAGACTCACCAAGAGACTCTGAAAGGGTATCACAGGTTGAATTCACATTCCCTGACTTTGTGACAGAGGGAGCTAGGGACCTCACTGAGACTGTTCAAGCATACCGCAAGCCAGAGGCTAACATTAGCAGAGGTCCTTGAACACCCCTGGATCATATAAAATTCATCAAAGACATTGACATGCCAAAAAAGCAAATTGTCATAGAGAATCCTGAATGAAGACCACTGCACAAATTTCAGGAACATGCCACTGAGACCTCCTAAACCATCATCACCACCCTCAGCCACTACGCCTTGCTGTCCAGAAAGACCCTCCATAGCACATGTGGCTTTGCCTGGCCCCCCAGAAACAATGTGCTTTTACTAATCTGGACGTAAATTGGCCTGCAGCTGTCCCCCACAGGCTATGCTGGGAAAGATAGCCTTGAAGGAGATGAATGTCTCACTGTGGGGAAAAGTTGACACTTGACCCTGATTCCCCAGTGATCACCCAGTGTTGTAGACTTCAAGTACTACCTGTGTATGACTTACTGGGCTGCCTGGGCTGGGAAAGCTGTAGGAATGTCATTTTCCTTTAAATGTTAAAATAAAGATATGGAGGAAGTAGGTCAATGTAAGTGTATCCTAGGGTATTCCTTGAAACTAATTCTGCTCTGTGTCTCTTCCTGTACCATGAGGTGAGCAAATTTCCACCACCACACATTTGTGCCATAAGGTGTCTGTTTTGACAAAGCCCTAAGAACACTGGAGAGAGCTGGCCATGGACTAAAACCTCTGAAATTTTCTTTTGGGATCATTCTGCTGTAGGCCACTTTCAGGAGAGTAACTGACGGTCATGACTTTAAGAAAATAAAAATCCTCTGCTTTCACATAATATGTACTGACAGGACAAATGAAGCTGTTCATTTTTAACCCAAAGATTATAAGGACAGCTACATAAATACTTTTACCAGCATTACGTGCAATGCAAAAACAGAGTAATAGGGGATGTTAGTGCACCAGACAGCAGACACTTAATCAAGAAATAGAACAATCTTACCTGAATGTGCTAATAGGGGCTTCGAAAAAAAGAGGAACACAAACAAAAGGCAGTTCCAGTTGTGTGATTTCTTATAGAACTCCTTTGTTTTTAATGTCAAAGTTACTTACAAAATCATTCTCTCTTAAGTTAGGAAGATAGTAAGCAGCTAAAGAAAGCCACTTAATTATCCAATTAGCTCTTATGCACTTAGTTTCTATGTCAGCAAAGAAATGTAACAATGCTGTCGTCTATTTCCATGTGCAAATGCTTCCTGTCCGCAATTACATTGTGAACCTCAAGTGATGCTCACTTGTCTATTATTTGTGACCTTTTTTCATTTCGATAGCACTGCTTGTAATTTTGGTACTTGACAAATCTGGTTGATTTTACTCTGAACTATAACAGATGTTTTTAATGAAATACATTGAGAAAATTTAGATGGTTTATTATGTACCTATTTTAATGATGTGATTAATTAAATTTTAGTGTGAATACAATAGATCTCATACCCTTGGTTCTTCAGATGAACCACTTTTTCTATTTACTAAAGAAACCACATTTTCTAAAGAAATATACAAGTCGCTGGGCATGGTGGCACAGTCTTCAGAAGGCAAAGACAGGCAGAGCTCTGTGAGTTTGAAGTCAGCACAGTCTACACAGGAAGCTACAGGCATCTCAGAGCAACACAGTGAAGCTCTGTTCAAACAAAACAAAACAAAACAAAAGATTTACACAAGACCAAAAAAAAAAAAAAACTTATGCATAGAATTTCCCTGTCACACACAGACCTACAGATTTTAAGATACAGAATTGTCGAAGCTTTAGATTCCTTAGTTTCTGTTGGGTATTGCATTGTCTAAATACGAATTTTCTTTGACATTTAAGCTATAGATTTTGCAGTTATCTTGAAAACACAGCAAATGTCTCAGTGACTTTGGCCTTCTGTGCAGCAGTTGGCAGAAGGTCAATTATCACCCAATTATAAAAGAAAACCGATTTTGTGCTTTACATGGAAAAACACGTGTTGATTTTATTCAATAAATACTCATGATTTGAATTGCATATTTTTGCTCCTCTCCCTTAAATTCATATATTGAAATCCCAACTTCCAACAAGATAAAATTAGGAGATGTGGGCTTTGGGATGGACAATGTGTATTACGCTGGAAGCCTAAGCCCTGTAGAAGTTGCCAAATAGTTCTCTATCTCTTTCCCCATGTGAGACTACAACAGCGTTGACAACTGTAAAGATACAACAACGTTGTAACTAACTTCCGTTTGCATACACTGTACCCCTAATTAAATGGTGAACATAAGGTGATGGTTACCTAGGCAATTTTATGTTTCTAGATTTATTCTACAAACCTTCCCAATGCTACAAGTGGAGGTAACTCCTTTATTCACAATGCTAGTCCCTCTAAGTGTGTTATGCTGACAGACTTCATCCTTTTGCTATTGGAACTAATGTTCTTTTGAATTTTATGTAAAGAACATTTAAATGGATGAATCTATCCCAGAGAAGTCTCCGTGTTTTTATAGAAAGGTGGACTCAGGGGTAAGTCTACCAAGAGAATGAACATTTCTTTTTCAGGAATTTGATCTAAATATTTACTTTTTGAGTTAAAACTACACAAGGAAATACTACAACAACAAAAACTACTACTACTACTACTACTACAATAACTACTACTACTACTACTACTACTACTACTATTAAATACATAATAGCTTTGAGGTTAGGCTTGATATTCCTGTACATACTGACTCCATTATTTTTCAGTTGTTTTTCCTAGACACAGTCCCATGGAATGCAGGTATGATACCAGGAGAAGGGCCTCACAGAGCTCATGTGATGGCACCCTCACCTTGGGATTCTAGTATGCAAAACTGTGAGAAGCGTTCTTCAGTTAAGAAGCCCTTCCATCTATAGTACATTTCATAGCAGTAAAATTCAACTAAGAATGAAACACTTTCTGAATGTGTGAAGTCAGAGCACCTGGTCAGAGGCCCAGCAGTGTGAATGTGGGTGACCTGTAGACTTCTCTGGTCTGTCAGCTGCTTTTTGCTTTATTTCAGCATTAACAGTACTAATCAGCTTCCAAAGATTTGCATTTCTTTGGATGCATTATTCTACCTAATTTTCTTATTGTTATCCCATGGGTCTTTTGTTAAACTTATCTTTTATCTACTTCTTCAAACTGAATTAAATTCATGCCATCATTCTCCACGAATATTATAAAACTCACAAAACAAACTCTTCCAGGAACATAATAAAAGATACTTCTGAAGGAAATATTTAAGTGCACTTATGAGTGAGGTCATCTCACTTTATAATGGACCTAGATAATTAACAAAATAAACGTCCTAGGACAACATTAAGGGTTAGGCAGTAGGAAAAGCAGGGGAGCAGGAACAGTGTTAATTCAGGTGAAGAGCTTGCATACAGCTCTTTTCCCCATCACAGAGGCTGCTTTTCTTTGACAATTGTTCTTTCCTGTGAGGTTGCCCAGTAACACTATAGAAGGTTCTATTCAATATGTATCTTCCACCTGCCATTGAGGTGTCTTGATGGTTCTGGCAAAAAGTGCAAAGCAGACATGGAAGGTTCTAGTACTCTTTACTACCAATCTTCATCTCAGAAAGCAGAACTGCATTTCTAAAGTCCAGTGCCTGGATAGTGGAACTACAGCTAATGCATAGATAAGAGGCTGTTTTCTTTCAGGTGGATCTCCTATGGCTGGAACATACTTGAATTTACTTGCTTTGTGTGAATGAAGACTTGGGTAACCAAGGACATGGACATTGACTTGAACCTTAGAGCACACAGCAGAATTGACAGTTGCAGCAGACCACTGTTTTCAGACTGGCTAGCAGACAAACCTGGCTTCTACCATTCTTCTTACTGTCGAGCCCGCGATGACTCAGGCATTCACTTTTTACTCTGATGTTTTGTGTTTTTCCCTTATACTCTTCATTTGCAAACAAAAATGAGATAGATCATATTGTGTTTGTTGACTCTATCAAAATAAGCCACACATAGATATAAGGCCTCCACTATTGCTACACTGTGGTGATTTGAATGAGGTCTCCCATAACCTCAAGTATTTGAACACTTGGTAGTTGGTGGCATTGTTTTGGGAAGGTCATGGAACCTAGGAGGTGTGGCCTTGCTGGAAACCCATAGGAGGTATGGCCTTGCTGGAGACAGCACAACACTGGAGGAAGACTTTGAAAGTTCCTAGCCATGGTGGATTTCCTGTTTCGCTTTCTCTGCTTCCTATGTATATGAGAAAGAAAGACCAAGTTTGTAGAAGAAAGGCAAGTGTAAAACTACTGTACATTTACCAGAAACCAGACTGCTAGAAACATGACATACAAATTCAGCAAGGTTTGAATATGAAATGTACTCTGTAGGCTCATGTGTTTCAACACTTGGTCCACAAATGTATTAATTGCTTCTGTTGAGAGATCACATCTTCAAAGCAAACACAAAGCAGAGAGAGCAAACCTGAAGTGGGGTGAGGCTGTGCGATCTCAGAGCCCACCCCAAAAATGCGCTTCCTCCAGCAAGGTTATACCTCCTAAAGGGTCTGCGACTTCTCCAAACACCACCACCACTAGGGACCAAAGTATTCAAATACTTGAGGCTGTGTGTTGGTTTGAATGAGAATGTCCCCCCTTTTGGACATTTTGTCCCCCTCTTTTGAGAGGTCTTAAAAGGTGTGGTCTTACTGGAGAAAGCGTGTCACTATGGGCAGGCTTAGTGAGTTCTTAAGCCTTTCTGGGTTTCCATTTGTTCTCTGTTTCCTGTGCCTACTGGCAACATGAGTGTTTAGTGTTCTGCTCCTGCTCTAACCACCTTACCATGCCTCCCTGCCCTGACTGACTCTCATCCCTCTGGAGCCTGGAACCATAAGCACAAATAAACTCTTCTTCCTATCAGCTCCCTTGGTCATGTTTTATCACAGCAACAAGAAAAGAACTAATACAATCTGTGAGAGACATTTCTCATTCAAATCACTACAGCAAGCAAGATTTAGAAACATGAAATTAAACTGAGTTGTTAGTTTAAGGAATTCACAGAGCATAAAGCTGGGAGAGAAAAGTAATGGTGGAGATAGGTAAGCAACTGGAGAGGAGGTAACAGACTTTGGATTTGATCAAAACCCATTATATACATGTATGAAGTTCTCAATAAAACTATATGCATATGCAATAATAATTTCTATGGTTACAAATAAATTGCTTATATGAAAAATATTTTGTTTATATATACATAGATATTTTAGGTCCATCTGAGAGACTAGAGTTCCTTAGCATCCTATAATTACTAAATCCAAACTATCAGTTTTTAATGACGGTATCAGAGAACATTAAAATGTGTCTACCATCTTCTAAACTACACACAAAAATCTCTCAAAACAGCTATTTGACGTTTCCATGTAATTAATTACTGGAGGTTTCTTCAAGAAATTCTATTAATACCTTAGTATGCAAATATAATCTAAAATTGTCCTCTGTTGTGTCCTACCAAGAAACTATCTAATACTCAGTAATTCTCCACACATATCCTGTAGATATTCAGTTTGTAGAGAAAAGAGAAAAACCTTTGTAGAAGAGGCCTATCTTGCATCACATAATATGCACAGTGGTGTTCACAATTTATCCACTCCTGCCCTCACTCAGATCTATGGGGTCTTGCTTTACATGAATTTATGTTGTCCGTAGAATAGAAGCAAATAAAATAAAGATAAACATAAAATGAAATTAAAATAAATTAAGCTAACCTGAAGTGGAGTAATAATCACAATCAAAATAGTAAACAAAAAAACTGACTTACATCTAGGCATCAGAGCGAGGCAGGAAAGCCATCCCACAACCGGATCATAAGAACTATGAAGAGCAGATGTAAAGTCATTTCTTGTAATGACTTATACAACTCAAAATGCGGGGGCATTGCTGTATGAGCTCAGAAGACAGTACTTTAAACTCTTCCTGAACCATAGATGGCGGCTGAAATGACCTTCAGTGTGTTCTGTCTACATACAGAACAGAAAACAATGCAGTTCATGAAGTGACAGAAAGGCCTGACATTTTTGCTTTGGGGCATTTTTAGGTAAGCTCTGTCCCGTTTTCCTTCATGGATCTTCTTTGACAAGCTGACTAAAAAGAACTAGAGATAAAAGGAGGACAAAGCAGAGCAGAAAGGAGTAATAAAAGCCTAGCAATTGGTCCTTTGGCTGAAACTATACGAGGAAAATTCACCTGTGAAAATTATGCACACTATATCACCCTTCCCCAATTTTTTAAATAAGATTTTGGAATCAATAGTGCTTATGTCAGTTTCTTAAAAAAAAAATTGTATTTCCCTAGTGTTTTTCCTATTCCTTATTCACTGTGGAGTGTCTCCATTTTTTCTTAGGCAGGACTATTGCTATCACTCCACAGAAACTAGCAGTTTATTCAAGAGGCAACTACAACTGCTGATTGTATATTCTGTGCCATTAAGCAAGACAATGAAAAATCAGTTATATAATGTATCCAGTGAAAGAATATCATTGTCATATTTATCCATGTTAATATGCTAGATATTATCAACTCTTTGTAATGTTTACATAGAAAACTGACTTTCATAAACTGCATGTTGCTGATCTTTTCCATTCCTGTCTCTCCAGACACTGTACAGCATAGCTTCAATATCTGAGAAAAACATAGACCTGAACATTTCCTCATGCCTATAAATTTATATTTTATTTAACTGAAGTCAGACACTGAAGAAAATAGTAATGTAATGATGACATAAAATTCTTTCTTTGTACATATGCATAATTTTTAAATCCACACTAAATATATGTTAAACTAAAGAAGAGGAACAAATTTTACCTACAAATATAATTTGTTAAGATAGTGAGTAGACTTTTGATTTCTTCGTTCCTTTTTAATGCTACTTCTTAAATTGCCTGAAATTGCTGGCTGATGAGAGTGCTTTGGCTAATACTGTAATTTAGAAGAGCACTGAAATGTGCCCTCAGCTGAGAAAGGAGCAGGTTCTTGGTTCTCCTGCTACTAGTGCAATAGGGAGTTTGTAATGGAAATGACAACACACCATTAACTACAGCACTGCTCGCGGGCATCCATATAAATATCATTACAGATTAAAGACCTCTGCAAGAATTCAGTCAACTCGGATTAGCAAACAAACTATTAGAGCTGAAGATTAAATTGTGATAGACCCAATGAAATAGAATTTCTGCTATATTCTCAGTTTCATTTGTTTCCAATGAGCGGCAATGATTCTTAGTTTGCGAAGCGCCTGGGCATTGTAGCTGGAGTGGAGCTTGGAGCAGGAAAAGAAAACTTGATGTTCTGGGAGGAAAACAAGGAATGGGAGGGGAGACTCTGGACCAGGTATGTCTGAGCTGTGGCTCACAGTCCTGAAGTCATTTACAGAAATTTCAGAGCCATTTGTACTATAAGCATCAGTATCCTGAGCAATATGCAGCATGTTTAACCTTCTAAACTTCAGATCCTTGTAGAATGTCATTAATACTGTCAATGGATCTGAAATTTTATGTAGTAGTTATAAAAAGCTCAGCATTATTATTTGAAAACACACCAGTAATACATAATTGATGCATACAAATAATAATAAAAACAATAATAACCCTTTGAATGCTTATACCCCTCCCTGCAGTTCTTATGTGAAACCTAATGTGATCAGATTAGACGGCAAGGCCTTTGTGAGGTGATTTTGTCCAAAGGACAATGCTTCCTGAATAGGGGAGATTACCTACTACAATTTGGATTTTAAGTGTCCCCCAAAGATCCCTGTGGTCCCAGCACCAATATGGAGTTACTAGGATATGGAAGAACCTGTAAGAAAAAGGAACCAGTAGAAAATCTTCAGAGGACATGCCCTTAAAGGGGATGGTGGGTTCCTGCTCCTTTCTCTTTCAAGTCATGAGGTGAATGATTTTGTTTACCACATACTTCTGCTGTACTGTTCTGCCAAACACAGCATCTTCAACCTCTTTGTCTAGAAGGTCACAGACTCTTGTATGACAAACAAGCTCCTGCTATAAATAAGCTACTTAGTTTATAGCATTTTGTCAGATCTATTGAACTATAACTTAAGAAGCCCAACAAAGGCAACATAGTATGTAAGTTTATTGGCCTGTGTGTGAAGGTTTTTACTGTGACCATGTGTATTTGTTCTCTTCCAAAGAAACGCATTTCTTATCTCAGCCCTGCCTCCCCAACCATTGCATTTTATTCCTCTGCAGGTCAGGACTCTTGTAAGCCAAGATAGTGTTATCGTGTTATTGGCAAAGTAAACATACAAACTGCATTTGTGCACCTTGGTCTTCACATGTATTCACTGCACTGGACAATTTATTACCTTCTTTTATTTTCCTTCACGGGCTTCATTTTTGCCTACTCCTAAATTTTGCTATAATGCAGTCATTCTGTGAACCTAACAAATCTCTCTACAGAAAGAAAGCATTGCTTGTATGAATTTATATGTAAATATTTTTCAAACGTTTATCTTTTTTTGATGTTTACCTTTTGCATACATGATAGCTATGAAAGAGAAATCAGGATCATTTTTTTTTCCCGTCAACATAACACAAGTTGTGAATGAAGAAGAAGGTCTGAAGGGGAGGCTTCTGCAGGATTCTTAGTTACCTCTCTGCATTCCTCCCTTTGGAGAAGAAATTGAAAGGCACAGTGAGAGTGATCATAAGGCCTTCACTCAGCAACACCGTAGGGAGATGCGAACTTATGGAAGAAATCAAATATAGGTACTCAGAACCATACTTGGTTTTACATCTTTTTTCTTCTTTTCCAGAAAAAGAGAAGAAAGTAAGTAAAACCTTTGAGATCAATGACTGTCTTCAAAAGCCTGCAGTAATGGAAAAATGGAGCCACAAGAAAGCTGAAGGTGGACAGTTTGACTTAAAACTTAGATGGTGGCCTGCAAGGGTCACTGGGTAAGTGGTAGCCAGACTAATTAGAGATAGCCATTCAATAAATCTAAACAACAAAATGATTAAAAAAAAAAATGAGGTGTTTCATCAGGCCAGAATTGGTAGGGACAAGATCCTAGATGCAAAGCTGGTAAAAGCCGGCCTCATAGGACTCCAGCTTCAAAGACGAAAGGAAATGAGTGAAGGATTGCAAACTACAGTGACAGTCAGAGGAATTTCTCCATAGCAGGAGGGACTGTGGCTCTATGTGGAAAGATTTGGGAGCTGCGTGCATTTTGATTTGGGGAATTTCTGAAGTTTTGGGGGAGGCTAAATTAGTTTCCATGAAGATTATAACATCTTATTTGTGCAATAAATGAATGATATTGCTTCCTGGACTGCTATATGTATGTTGCATTAATGAAAAAGGCATGATATGTCTGTAGTGATGAATTAAAATCAGCTATTAAGGGCTCACAAGACTGCTTATCATGTAGAGGTGCTTGCCACTAAGCTTGGACCTGAGTTCCATTCCCAGGATCCACAGTGTGGAAGGGGAGATTTGATTTCCATGAGTGGACCTCTGATCTCCACAATTGTACTGAATGTGTGTGCCCACACTCACACCCCCACACCTACACAAAACAAATAAGAATGCAATTAAAAATAGAAATTAGCTGTTTCAAGTTTTATGTGTCAGGCATTACTCTAAATGCTCTGAAAATTATTTACTTTCAACAATGACATGAAAATGGCAATATTAATATCCTCATTGTGGATAAAAAGCCTTACAACCAGGCCCCACTAATGTGCTTTGGTGCTGGAATGAAACAAGGCATTTGATTCTGGGTAACTAGTGGGTTCTCTATGGGCACAGTAGAAAGGCATATGAGCATTCCATTGATAACTTGATCCCTGTATCCTGGAACAAGCAGGAGCAGTGGTGGGTGTTTTGTAGAGCAGTAGCCGTATAAAGGGGGACAAGTTAAAAGCCCACACACATTTTTAATGTAAGCTTTAATGTAAGCACCACACACATTCTTTAATATTTTATTGATTTTTTGTGATTTTCATATAAATTGAATGTATTTAGATCCCCTCTCCACCCCACAATTCTGCAAACTGTTCCCAGCCCAATTGACTGTACTCCACTATATATACAATGTGACCTTGACTTAAGGAATTATATATACTGTATATTTCATACATAGTAACTGAAGATCAAAGTAATAAATATTGATAGTACTTATAGAAGATGAAGGTATACAGAAATATCTAGGGTTTCATCGTTTCTGAAAGCAACTATTTTCATCTTACTGCATCATTTTATCTTAATTAAATGATTTTTTAATCCTTACCATATCTTTTCTATCATAGATATGAGATACTTAAGATACTTAAAGATACTTGCCTAGGGTCTGGAGAGATGGTTCAATGGTTAAGAACACTGGTTGTTCTTGCAGAAGACTTGGGTTTGAATCCCAGCACCCACATGGCAGCTAACAACAATCCGTAACTCCAGTCCCAGGGGATCTGATAGCCTCTTCTGACCTCAGTGGGCATTGCACGACACGTGTGCACTTACCTACATGCAGGCAATACACGCACACACATAAAATAAAATAATAAATAAAATTGAAAAAGATACTTGCCTATTACACATGAGGCCTGGGGTTCAATTCCCAGTGTCCTCAAAGGGAAAAAAAAAGATAGGTAATAGATAGATGATAGATAGATGATAGATGATCATAGATAGATAGATGATAGATGATAGATGATAGTTGATAGATGATAGATGATGATAGATAGATAGATGATAGATAGAGCGAACAACTGTGTGCATTTGTGTGTGAGGGAATATTTCTGCTTCATTTCTCTGCTATATTTTATCTTTTTTTGGAACTCAATTTTTCATAATGTCATGAACTAATCTAAATGAGATTAAGATAATTTTAATTTTATTAAACTCTTAATTTGAATTTTTCTAACAATTAGGCTTATTTAGGTATCTTGAGACAATTTTAGCCATCACAACATTCCTTAGAAGAAAACCATCATTATTAAAAGCATCTATGAATAAAAATTGGTGTTCAGAATCTTATTGGCAGAAAGGCGGCATGGCCAGTTACTTGGAGACAGGGTGGGTAGATTATGGAGAAGAGTATAGGCCTTGCAAATGTGGCTGACTGGACCTCAAGCATGAAGAGTTTAATATTAAGAAGGTTATTGTTCATTCATGGAAAAAGGAGGTCTTGTGTACCTCTTTTAAAGTACTGGTATCTGGAACACATGAGAGCTCACATGACCGTGTCTGGGCTATAGATTGGTGGAGAAAGTACAGTATTTCTTAGTTTCCTACTGTTGGAATTAAATACATGATTTCTTCTCTATGTTCTTTGGTTGAAGTTAGTCATAGGACACCAACATAATGTCAAAGTATTATGGGAAATGTAGGTAGGAGAACACTTGGAAATATTTGAAATATCAATGGAAATAATTGTTTTGATTTTCTTGATACAAAAAAGAAAAGATCATAAATAATAGGTGGAAACTAGAAGAAAAAGTTTTTTAGAAAGGATATATTTTTTATTTTAAATGTATAAGAACTGTATAGCTCAGTGGCAGAATAGTTTCCCAGCACATGTGACGAACTGTGTTGATCTCCCATGTATGTATAGAATGTCTATGTGCGTGTGCCCTTAGGATGAATATTACTTGATTTTATACTTAAAAACCAACAGTTTTTGAAGATTGATATGCTAATAAATCTGTTAACCATACTTGATAAAAAATGGCAGTGAAGTTTGAAATGGTAAGAGGTGAAATGAGCAGACAGTCATAGCAGAGACAAGCTGGAGAGTGTTACATTACTAAAATGCAAACTGATCCACAGCAGCAGTGACCTGACAATAATACAGTAAAGTGTTCATTCACTTCACAGCCGACACATATCTACCTAATGTGAGCTATAGAAAGATTTATAAGCGTTAAATTAAATTTAGAGCGTTTTTAAAAAGTGTTTATTATTTTTATTTTTATGTTTATGAGTGTACTGCTTGCATGTACGTAAATGCACCTATGTCATGCAAAGCCAGAAGAAGTCAGAAGAATGTGTCGGATCCTTCAGAACTGGAGTTAAATACAGTTGTTAGCTGCCATATGGGTGTTGGGAACTGAACCATGGTTTGCTGCAAGAGTGGCCAGTGCTCTTAACCACTGAGCCATCACTCCATCCCCAGATTGAGACAATTTGAGGAGTTCATAGAGTATGTGAAATTAGCAGTTATGAAACATGTTCATGGTCATAGGCTCATTACTATAAATAAGCACAAATCACTTTGTTGTGGAATCCAAATGAAGAGACTATCAAAACTAGTTTTATTTATTTATTAATTATTTATTAATAATAACTAAATCACATCAATTTGAGGAAATCAAGATCTTGATAAATTTATGCCACATTTTCAATATTTGTAATAGAAATACATACTTTTCACCTTATTAATTTTTTTGACAATTTCATACATGTATGCTATGTACTGTTGTTAATACACTCTCTCATCTCATCCTACTCCTGCTAATCCCCTGCTTCATCCCCGCTAGGTACAGGGGGCTTCATGAGCCCATCCCACATCCCTCATGCAACATCAAAGGGATCAATTCTGTGCATGTCACATGCATAAGGCACAGCTTCTGTGAGTTCAGGATGTAATAACTAATAAAACATCAGTTATTTGATTCAAGTTGTCAAAATGAACACAAAATGAAAATGGTCATATGAAAAATGACATACCCAGAGTAACTGTATCAATAGCACATTTCATCCCATATTATGACAGAAGGCCTTCATGATCAGTGCACAGGACCGTGTCTTCTCTGCTCGCATGCTAATTATTCTTTCCTTGTCATGCCTCCCTGCTGTCTTATTTAATAAAGCACACACATATATAGTAAAATAATAATATAAGGGTGCTTGACATAAGTCCAGAACATGTGTTTAGGCTTGGTTTCAAGCCACACTCAAATTTATTTCACCTTCTTTTAGCTGTATGAACTTACTGATTCAATTTCTGATCTTCATTTTCTTTCTGTACGATTTTTAAAAGAATCAAAAGGATAGAGTTGACATAATCGTATTTTCATTTTGCTAGAAGTATGAATTTTCATTAAATACTAACTTTTAATGAGCGTGTTTTACAAGAGATTTCCCTTGATTCATGTGTTGCTTCAACTCGAATCCCTTGGTTTCCCCCACGTGCGGTTTACATTTTCAGATCACTACCACAGTCACCTGTTTTTGCTTCACAATATGTTGAGGCTTCATCTTGATTCCTATCCTGTCACTTCAAGGGGAACTTGAGAGTTTGTCAGAGCGATGGACGATTTTACCCAGTGTGTAGGTTAGTTTCTCTCAACTTGATACAAACCTATACATACCTGGGAAGAGGGATTATCAATTGAGGAATTTTGTCCGACATATTTACCTGTGTACATGGGGGTGGGGTTCTGGATTGCTAATTTGTGTAGGAGGGTACAGCCCACCATGGTCTGTGCCATCCTGGGCAGGTGGGCCAAGGTTGTCTAAGAAAGGCAGCTGAGCAAGCCATAGGGTGCAAGCCAATAAGCAACATTCCTCCGTGATTTCTGCTTCAAATGCCTGTCTTGAATTCTTCCCTTGGCTTCCATCAATAGTTGACTGTACCCTATAAGCCAAATAATGCACCTTCCTCACGTTGATTTTGCTCAGTATTTTCTCATAGCAACAGAAAGCAAACTAGGACACAACCTCTGGAATGCAATGCAAGTGTCATTCTCTTTCTGTGAACAAACAAAGAAATGCACTGAGAGAAAAAAATACACACATACACACACTTTCTCTCTCTCACACACACAAGGAGAGAGAGAGAGAGAGAGAGAGAGAGAGAGAGAGAGAGAGCTCACAGTCATCCAATCCTTTCTGAAGATACATATTCTCAGTGACACAGAACATATTAACTAACAATGGTAAGCAAACTTTATTATGTTCTGGAAAATTTAATCAAAGTAACTCAATCTCTACAATCCTTCACATTTTATTTTATTTTATGTGTATGTGTGCATTGCCTGCATGTAGGTAGTGCACCTGTATTTTGCAATGACCAGGGAGGACAGATGAGGCTGTGGGATCTCCTGGAACTGGAGTTATGGACAGTGGTTAGCTGCCATGTGGGTGCTGGGATTTGAGCCTGGATCTTCTGAAAGAACAGCCAGTGTTCTTAACCACTGACCCATCTCTCCAGCCCCAAATTCTTCAACTTTCTAAAGTTTTATTTTCCTTATAAGAAAATTAGGTGAATTGAAACAATTTTCTGAGGATTATTTTACTTGTCACTATGTAAGCTTAGATTTGTTCATGGATTTATCTAATTTTTAATTATAATGCTTGTGATGTTATACTATTTTGCATATAATAATATTCAAGCATGCTGGAATGGAACTGCAGGTGTTTTAAATGAGCAAATGACTTTATTTTATATTTAAACTATCATAAACACACTTAAATCATGCTGCAGAGAGAAAATAAGCATTCTTATAATCACTGTACTGATAGCAAATATTGTATTGTGATGCATACAATTCTTAGATATGCAGAATAAAGCTGCACATGTCTAAGTCAAGTTCCAAATACAGTCTAGTGCTAAGCAAGATTCAATAGCTCCAAATATTACTTAATGAAAACAGAGTAACTAATATAAATACTTATATTAAATATATTTACCTGTTCTAGCCTAAACTGGAAGGAGAAAGTAACAGTGTTGGAAGCAGAGAAAAATTATTAAGAAAACGTGGTCATTCACTGTGGTCCCCTTGTGCAGTCACACATCACTAGATTGTCATTTAATAAGTTGTTTTCTTTTTGAATAGATGAGTGTGCTGCTACAGAAACAAGCTATCAGTACGAACAAGAAAAATCACTGTATTAAATTACAGTTTTGTAGATAGAATATACTGCCATTCATTCTGAATTTTGTGAAAATGTGGGTGAGACTGCTAAGAAAAGTTCACAAAGATCAACTTCTTATTTTCTATTTGAGAAAATTCTTTCCTAAAATAGCTGCAGAAAAGAAACATTTTTTAAAATAAGCAATGTGAGTCAATATCCAAAAGAGTTTTCAATTCCAGCTACCGAAATTTTGGTTTCATCATAAGTACAATGTAAAAGAATGGTTCAAAAAAGTATTTATTCAGAGACACAAATTACTCTAAAAGTAATAACAAATGCAAGTCTCATCTGCAAATATGCCCAAGTTCTCGTAGAAAGCATGATGAACAATCCGGGTGAGTAGATGATGAGTTATACTTTAAATTTCCTCAGCACACCACTTCCATTCTGAATTGCATTCCTTCTCCTAGTTAACTGCTACTCAGATGAGCTCAAATCACTCATCCTTCAAGCCCTGGCTAAATTCCAACTGTCTTCTTTAAGTAAACCTGTCTAATAAATGCTCTATTTTCTTCAATGCAGTTTTGATACTTACTCCCTTTGATGATTGAGATGGCATGTTTTTTACCTTACATATTCGTTTGTTCGTACTTTATAATCTGAAATTCAGAGTACATAATCCTAGACGATAAGATCTAGATGCCAAACATGGTAGTGTTCACTATAACATGTACACATCCTTACAGAAATATGTGCAATGATAACAGAAATCCAGGAAAACAATAATCACATCTTCTTGAAAAAAAATAATCTCAAGATACCAGTAAGGATAAAACTCATGTTTAGTAAAATATATGGCACGTTCTAAGGGAAAAGAGAGGTAAGTGGACTTTGGAATTGTTTTTTATGATATTTTCCAGGAGAAGTAATAGTAAAAACATTCTTTCAATTCCTACTTTATTGTTTGATGTGTGTAGATGTGCACTAGTGCTGACTTTGGGATCTGGGAAAGTGAGGACCTAAAGATACAATGATTAATATCCTCAAACAATTTCTTTCTAAAGCTTAGATATTGTCAGATTGAGAGAACATGGTGTAAGGTCAAATTTACTTCTGGAAGGCATACATGCTGTCCAGTTCCCTCCTCCCACCTCCTTAAGAACACCTGAGGCAACAGTTCTCCAAAACTGCCGTTTGGAAAATCCTAACAAGTTTATTGTACTTACTAACTGAGCTTGGGGTGCTGGTTCGCTTACAGAAGAGTTAGTGCCCCCACCGCATTTACAGCTGCACTGGAAAGTCCACAGTCAAATACAGATCCTGTGATCTCCCGACAGCCACACAAAATGGCGAGAGGCCTGCCTCATGGTGTTTTGGGATTATATATCCTTAGCCCCGCCCCCCCATGCAGCTAAGGTAAACTGATTGGATGGGAAGGGTAACTGTCTCCCCCCCACACACTCCTTCCGAGGAGCCTGGGAAGGATGTAGGACTATAGCTTGCTGACACAGTGGTCAGAGGAGCTTCCAGGTAACACATGGTGACAGAGACATAATAGTAGTAGCATCCTACAGTGATAAAGAATAGATACCTTGAGTCACACTGAAGACAGACATGGCATTAGTAGGCTCTAATAACTCCCAAAGGGCATAGAAATTGAGCAGCAACTCTAACAAAAGAACCAGTACTAGGAGACTACACTGTACCAGATACAAGGTCACAGTTGCTCTTGGTTTGGAATTTTCAGAGCAGAGAGCAAAGTTGCTACTGAAACTGCTTTCTAAGGCTAAATATTTTGTCCTTAAAGAGTGGACACACAAACCATGTGCAACACAGTGAGAGAGATCTGGGGTCAAGTTGAAAGAGAGGGGCACTTCTGTGTATATGACCTGGAGACTGAGCACCCTCATGTCTCTCCTCAAGCTGCTGGGATAGAAATCTGATAAATATGGAAAAATCTAAAGTGTTGCTTCTTTGTCAGGTTTCATAGATATAAAAATAGTTAACCTTAACTACGAATTTAGGAATAGGAAAATAAAATGAAATAATTAATAGGAAAAATGCACTCATGAGTCTATGGAAAAGACAATACTTAATAGTAAAAGTCTACTCTGGCGGACAATTTGAACAATATCAACTTAAGAAATAACTTTTAGAACATTTCTAATTTAAATTCTCACAGTTCAGTGCAAAGCTTAATAACTTTTGGATTAGGAAAGAGATAAGAAAGAAGCAAAAAGATGAGACTATCAGGTTATACATTAGGTACAATAAAATTAGTAAAACAAATAATAAGTTTAATCAAATAGTTTCAGAAGTCAGAAGAAAAGCTAGCATACCTACTAATATGATACTGCCTAGGAAAGAGGGATAAAGCCAGGAATGATTATACAGTAGTAGATTAATACTAAGTTTGAAAGTCTTCCTATGTCAAAGCTTTGAATTCATACGTAAGAAGAGTTCACAGAAGACCTGACAGCATTAATTAAAGAATGCTAGGTCTTAGGCATACGTAGAAGAAATGTTGCACCTTTAAAGGCATTAAAAATAATTCCTATAAGCACAATATAAAAATTAATATCTGGGCCAGAGAGATGGCTTAGCAGTTAAAAACACTGACTGTTCTTGCAAAAGGCCCAGGTTTGAATCCTAGCACCCAGATGGCAGCTAACAGCTGTCCTTAACTCCAGTTCCAGGGGATCCAACAGCATCTTCTGTCCTCCGTGGGCATTGCACCACACGGGTACACTTACTTACATGCAGGAATAACACTCATACACATAAAATTTTTTTTAAAAAAAGAAAAAAAATAATATCCATAAGAGTGAAAATATTTGGCCAACTGCTGTCTATGATGATAAGACTTGCGAAGAGCAACAAATATGAAATGAGATTTTTAGATATAGCCAATGTGGCAATTTAATATAAAGTAGAAGGAGTCATAAATAACTTTAAAAGTTAGTATCATATATGCAATTAGTAAAATGCCTCATCTATAAGTTTCTCTAATAGAAAGGCAAATATTCAATGACATTCTAAATATCTGAAAGATTAAAGCTTTAATTTTTAGAATTGGACTTTTATACTAGAAACGTGTATCAAATAAAACTGAGAAAATCATATGATAATGCATATTTCATACAAAAATAAAATTTCACATGAACATGCACATTTTGTTGAATTTTTAAATGACAATAATGATACATCAGCCAGATCAAGCTATGGTCTTTGCTTAATGTGTGAAACTAAACAGAAGAAAAAAAAAGTTTCCACGAAAGATATCAATTAGAAGTTGTCTCTCTATAACCTGATGAAAGAGAAAAGTAAGGCTAGAAAATAATAGATTATGAGGAAAGGACTAAACAAGAAATAAAATGTGAGATGCATACATTCTTCACTGGAACCTCCGCTAAGAGCAGCAAATAACTGTTTCCAAGCAATGCTAAGGTGCTGTCACGAGACCAGGGTCAGCAGTGCTTGTCAGGGAGTGTGGGCCCCTCCTGGGCACAATTGCCACAAGAACTGACTGACCTGTGGAGACATGACTAGTGCTGGCTGCACAGTGGAAGGAGAAGTTCAGGTGGGGACACAGAACTGTGCTGTGGGACATGAAAGAGGAGATTCTCCATGAGTGCCCTGGAGTGAAAGACCTGTTAAGGAACCATGCCCCACACTGCCTGAGGCAGCCATATTACAGCGCTCCCAAGAAGTGTGCCCGGTGAAACTTGTGCCATCTCATGAGGAACATGAGTATGCTTAGGTAAAACCAAAACAGCTCAAATTTGAAGGCCAGGAAAGACCACCGGTAGTAAACGCATGCAAATGAGCCACCTGCACAAGGCCCCAGTGCCTCAGTCACAGAGAGTGGGGCTGAGAAATGACATCACTTAAACACCAGAGCTAAGCTTGTATCTGGCAACAGGTAAGTCACAGGCTGGAGAACGCGTATAGAAAGTGGGTTCCCACAAGGAGATTGGTCTGCATAGGAAGGACATACTCACACAGCTTGTTTGAATTATGCAGACTAGCAGCCTGCTCTGGTGGCTGAAAAAGATAAGGTCTTGGGAGAAGCCACATTCATTCCAAGTCAGGAAAAAATACCAGTTGAGGCTGTATCTTCTATTCAGTTTCATTTATTGTCTTTTCCTTTTTTTGTTTTGTTTTAGGTTGTACCACACCTGAACAGCCTTTTATGACTTTTTCTGCATCTATTCTTTAGAATTTTCTTTGCTGTTTCTCTTATAGCACACATAAATTACCTTCCGTTCATACTCTCCCCCTCTTTCCTCTTCTCACATTCCCCCTTCCTTTTGCATCTTGATTATTACTACTCTTAACTTTAATGTTATAAGTGACCTTTCCCCCCATCATACCTCAGTGCTGCTGTCCCTTCTCAGGACTTCTACAGCCGGTGTCTTCACTCACAGTGTATCCAGCCCCAACTTATGTCTCTGCAGCCTCGTCAGTCTCTCTCCAACTCATAGGTCTGTGGCCCTGGTGTCCATACAGCCTTCTCAGGAGCTACTGCTGGCATTAGCCTGGAGCAAGAAGTCTAGTACAGGGCAGGGTGTGGTGCCAGGTAGGCAGGCTGGGGTCCAGGATGGAACTACACCCAGGAGCATTTGGGGGACACAAATTAGATTTCATATACCTTAAGAAAAATACAGGACATGAAGTCTGGACAAGGAGGTAAGGTAGGGATGGAGATGGGGAAGGGAATCACAGCATGATCATAATGCATTATATGAAATCTCAAAGAATTAAAATATTTTTAAATTCTTAGAGTTAAATGAAATTAAATGCTAGAAAAATTTACCAGAGTAAATATCACATAAAATTAACATACATAAATTGATAGTTTTTCTATATGCCAATGATGGATTTACTGAGAAAGAAATAGGGAAAAAATTACTACTCCTGGTGGCTTAAAAAAATTCCTAGCTAAGAATAAACAAAGCCAAGTGGGTGAAAGAACTCTTTTATTAAATGTTAAGACATTGAAAATAATTGAAGAAGAAACTAAATTGGAATTTTCCATTCTTATGGATTAGCAGAAATAATATTGCGAATATATATATACTGTGAAAAATGGTAGATGCATTCAGTGTAATCTCCTTCACAGAACCAGAAAATAACCTTAAAATTAATCTGGACACAAAACAGCCTGATAGACAAAGGAATCTACAGCAGAAAGAACAATGCTAGAGCTATCATGAAAGTGGTCTCAAAGTATTCTATGGCAGCACAACAGCATGGTATGTATATTAGAGTGCATGTCTGTGTCTGTGTGTGGAGGCACATGTGAGAGAGAGAGAGAGAGAGAGAGAGAGAGTGTGTGTGTGTGTGTGTGTGTGTGTGTGTGTGTGTGTGTGTGTAGGGCAATCAACTAGAAAGGGGACCTTATAAGAGGGAGGAGAGATTTTTAGGGATGAGAGAGAATGCTAAATAAAAAGCTATAGTATATCTGTGATTATTGGACGTGAGATCAGGGAACAAGAGTGGACTGGGGGTGAGGGAGGGGAGCAAATGAGAATAAAGTGTGCATGAAATTTGGTTAATAAGTGAGAATAAAGTGTGCATGAAATTTGGTTAATAAGTGAGAATAAGGTGTGCATGGAAAGGCCATAATAAACTATTTTCTATGCTAACAAAATAATTAATAATATTAACTTTTTGGCACTTTTTTTGAGATAGGGTCTCCCTGTAACCTTAGCTGGCCTAGAACTGTAAGCAGACAAGTCTGGCATTGTTCTCATAGAGACCTGCCTGCTTCTGTCTCCCAAGTGCTAAGATTAAATGCATGCACTACCATGCCCAGCTAAAAATATTATTTTTAAAAATCATAAGAAAGTTGTAGTTATAGTAAACACAGCACACAATTAACTCTAAGATGTAACATTAAACTGAGGTACAATAATTCAATTTAAAGTCTTGGAAGCTATTAAGAAGCTGAAAATGTTCAAGATGGATGGATTGAGGAAGTCCACTTCTACACTAGCACAAATGCATAAAGCAATCGCCAAACACTGGACACCAGTACACATGAACTTACAAAGTGCTTCTTGACACTCTATTTGGATGACAAGATCACTGGTGTTTACATTTTCTTTTTTTATATTTCTGAACTTCAAACAATTTTAAAGATACATATCCATTGTCTAATTATGAAATGTTTTCAATAAAAAGCAAATGTTAAGGAAATACATAAAAATAAAACTACTTTAACGCATATGATGATTCCATTTACTTATAATCCATCTCCTTAATGTATAGAAATTAGATTATTCCTTTTAGTGTAATGGATACAAACATTCTGTGAATGACTCTGGAAGCAGCTATCTGGGTAAGTCCCAGCTGGCTATGGCTTGGCCGAACCTGGAGCCAGTCATGATGTGTGTGCACCTACATTATTCAGTATGCAAATGAGCTTTACTTGTAGTCTTTTGTTTCCTTGGAAAAGCAAATGAGCAGGAAATTGAATTTTTGAGACAAATGAAGATGTCCGAAGGTGTGCTAGCTTCTGAAGTGAGAGGGGTACATGCTGGATCTTCGGTTTGCACTTGTTAATTTCAGCATAAAACAAGTATCTGCAGAACTGGAGGACAAGCCACACTGTAGAATTGAAGAGGAATTGTAACCTTGATACTGCTTCCAGAGGCCTTGGAACAGCTTTGGAAGTAAACTCAGGACTCTGTACTTAGGACCAAAGTGGGAGACACAAAATGTCCCTGCGAGAGCCTTCCTGGAGAAGGCATTGAGGTAGGAGAAGCAGCGTCCAGCAGGGCCTTGGTCACAAACGAGAGTAGAAAATGCAAACGATTGGAAACACTGTGTGGTAGCTCACCACCAAACTGGTTCAGTCTCTCCTGCCAGCCTCTTAAAGGTTGCCCAGCACCTCTCCATACACTGAAAATAGTCACCCAGATCAGGCATTTGCTCCTCATCTGGTGTAGGCATTTCTCACTGGTCTCATTTGCTCTACATGAAGCTGCTTTTTCTCTCATCCTCCTCCATTGCACCCATGCCTTAGTTTATATAATTATTGTTTTCATTCAACTCCAATGTCACTTCATGAGAGAATAGAATACTCCAAATATGTTCCTCAAAGTAACCACTAGTACACTATAAATATTCTGTTCTCCATTCTGAATCACTTTTTTTTACCTACTTGGCATAATTGTTGTAGTTTTATTTATTCAGTTTACGAAAGTAGCTTATTATTTCATGTTCGTCATTATTTTCTGTTATGATGAGTTACAATAATTGAAATACAGGCTAAAAATTTAAACCTGGAATTGTTACTTCATCATGGTATCATATAATACCTTATAATTTGATTTTAAAAAGTTTAAATCAAAGATAGATGAGAGTCATTTTTAATTGCTTTAGTTCTTTAGTGTTCATTAACTTAAAACATTTCATATTTGCATGTTTTTATATTAGTATACATCTTTAGACTCTGAGTGTTCTGCAATACTCTCCCCCCTCCGCATTCAACTCAGAAACTCCAGCTACCCAGGTACTTTGGGAAACACAATTTTAGAATTCAGAGTTACTTAACTTCATTTGTCTGTAAAGCATATAGAAATGGACTGTTCCCGAGTCAAATTTGTAGAGGCTCCAATTATGTGAGATGTTTCCTAAGAAATATAGATGTTTCCCACACACACTTTTAAAAATCCATGGGAACTGAGTAGGCATTCAGTACCAGAAGATATCTAACTTAACAAAAGGCAGTGTCTACCATCAAAGAGCCCAATGATGGCTTGGAAAAGTGAGTTTACTGATCAGTTTAATTGCTTGAGCTCTGCTAACATAAACTTTTTGAAAGACTTAAATGACCAACTGACATCAAATGACAGCACTATGCTGACAAAGTGAAGCCTGAGGATGAAGATATTATGTGGGGAGATTTATTCAGCTTTCAGTAGTTATGGGAAAGTGTTTTAGAACTTTAATATTCTCCTTTGTCACCTTTTAGCAGCTCCTCTTCTTCTGACAAAATTCAGAAACAATATAAAAATTATTTTTTTAAATGCTGTATTTTAATTTGATTGGCTCATTTTATTACCCCCATGACAATTTTTAAAACTATTTCAAATCCATTGTGAAATTTTGTGCTTGGAAATAATAGATGCTTTGTAATTTATAAAAGGAAACTTTCTTTCTCCATGAACAATCACATCCCATTGT
Organism: Nannospalax galili; assembly: GCF_000622305.1. Classification (NCBI taxonomy): domain Eukaryota; kingdom Metazoa; phylum Chordata; class Mammalia; order Rodentia; family Spalacidae; genus Nannospalax; species Nannospalax galili. The sequence continues at coordinate 3,914,243 of NW_008329138.1, read as the reverse complement.
TCATAACATTTCTAATCATGTGTGGTTATGTACAAAAATCTTGAAAAATACTGCTTTCCTTGGTTATTTAAAGCTGCCAATTTGCTCAAGCTTATTAAAATCAAGGCTAAATCATTGCATAAGCAAAGTCTTAAAGATTTAGTAGAATTGTCACAGGCCTAAGAATAAATTAAAATGTAAAACTTGAACTTGGAAAACGTTAAATGACCCAACTAAAGCATTAATGCAGGATAAACCTAATCTCTGTAGGACAGGAATGAGGCTTTACTAGCAACTCTTTCAAGAATCAATAAGTGTGAGTGAACAATACTAAGTGATATGTTTCACACTCCATCTGTTAGTACACTTAACCTGGTTTTCTCAAAAGAGATTTGGTGACCTTGGGTAGAAATAGCCTGATACATTAAAATATAAATTAAATGTCTCTTTTCAAATGACTTTTTCTCTGCATAATCCATTAGTATCAAACTTGATTTTTCTCAGTTTAAACAAATGATTTCTTTTGACTATGATTCAGTTTCAATACAAAAATATTTATGCTATAAAATCTGAATAGACCATCCAAACTTAAACTATTCCTTATAATATTATCCCTTGTTAAAAATAATTCTCATTAATAATTAGTCATTTGTGTAGTCTTAACAAACAGGTTACAAGTTATGCTCTAAGGAAGAAACTAAAGGTATATGTTTTATCTGGTGATTTTATATTTAAATTTTTAAACTTGTCTTCCATATTTGCTTGTTTTGCTGTCAAGTTAGTTACTTGGTGTAACTAATACCACTTAAAATCCTATGTAACTTTAAAAAGTTTATTATTTAAATTCTGTCTTCATCAGACTGTATTAGATTATAATCTTCTTTGGTCAGATTATCTATTTGTTCCACTTTTGACAGCATATCACAGACAAGGAATTCATCAAGAAACACTCCTAGCCCCATCATCTCACCACTGCCAAGTAAAGATGCTTTGCTTTTACTAACTTGGGCTCAGCAATCCCTGCTACTTAGGGGATGCTTGTTCTCCACTTTCCGGCTTCCTTGGTGATCCACTTCAACATTTTGATTATTGAATTCCAGTGCGGACTTGATCTTGGTTCTACAATTACCCCCTCTTCTCACACTTACATAACATATATGGTGGGATTTCCTTTCTCATTCTCTTAAAACTGCTTATTAAGTCCATTCCTCTGCTTCCAAAAAAGGGAGTAAGAATTATCCACATCTGGTACTTGAATAACTATTGTTCATGACTAATTTTTGCTCTTAAGAAAGCATTTTAAATGGTGGAAAAATCAGGGCAAAGATCCAGACATACAGACCCTTTGTCAGCTCATGCAGAAGCACTCTAGCCCACGTAGAGCACCCTTGACTTCATACAGGCTATCCTTATGAACCTGCTAATATGATTGCGTGTGTTCATATCCACATAATGCAAATGTTAAAGAAATGTAAATTATTTAAGTTTATAAATAATACTCATTGATGTGAAAATAAATTTAAACATTAAAGACAGAAGATAATATATTGACCACTATTGGTTTCTTTTTTTTTTTTTTTTTTTTATTTTTTTTGTCCTATTACAATTACTTTATTGGGCCTAATACATATAATAGAGAACATGCGGTTGGACCAGGGATAGTAGGGAGGGGATCTAAATATAATCAAAATATATTGCATGAAATTAACAAATATTTAGAAAAAATATTGTTTCATTTTTACTTCATTTATTATTTATTTGTGTGTGTATGTGTGCATGTAATGCATGCACATATGTGGAAGTAAGGGGCAACTTGCAGGAGTCAGTTCTTTCTTTCAAATATGTGAACTCCAAGAACCAATCCTGACCATTAGGCTTTGTGGCAAGCCCCTTTACCTGCTAAACCATCTGTCTGACCTTATTTGGTTGCATGTCTGAGAAAAAGTTTGTAAACTTATACCTTCAGGAAAAAATACAAATATCATATGGCAGTCAAAATGTCAGGAAAGACATAACAATGAGAATAAGGATAGACTGGAATTGTACTTTGATTCTTCATAGGAGACATTGTCACTGTGTTTAATCAAACTGTGGTAGGTGCACATTAGAATTACAGAGATAATTACCAGAAACATACTAATACTTTTACTCTCCCATAAAATATTTTGGGGAACATGAAAATGGAGGAAAAGAGAGTGAGTGTGAGAGAAATTGAGGGGTAGGGGAAAGGAGAGAGAGAAAGAGAGAGAGAGAGAGAGAGAGAGAGAGAAATCAGCCCTAAATCCAGTCATCTGTAATGAGCACTCTGTTGGAGCAATCAGCATTGTCTTGGTGTTTACTGAAGTAGAGAGGACCAGTTACACCACAGGGACTAGAGCCCAAATTACTTGACCATCTTCACCTTATGAAACTCCAGGGGAAGAAGAAAGAAATTAACAGCAGGGATAGAATGCTGAATATCCAAACAACCACTGTTAAGAGAATATCACTGGTATCCTGTCAATCTTTTTTCATGAAATACACAAAATACCCATTGTTAGCAAACAAATATATAAAATGATCAGTTGACTCATCAAGAAGTCAGTTATACTCAGTACTGTGTTTATAACTTGCCCTAATTTTTTCCATTTGAAAGAATAAACCAGGAGGAATAAGATACTAGAGATGGTCCTCAGGTGAAATTGCTAGTTAACGAGGTGTGCTGAATAGTTTCTTCAGCCAGTTATAAGCGGCTTCAGACATGCTGGCTGTTTCAAATGAGCCACGCAGTGCCGAAATGAAGATAGAAAATGCTACTTCTGAACAAGATTTGGGGGACGCTCTTAATGCACTAAATGACATTATGCACAGTTGCTTGATGAGACCATTTCGACATTTCCTAATTTCTACTACAATTTAACAGTTACAGCAGACCTGGTTTCATTGAAATCTGTTGTGAGCTTGGTAATGAATTCATTCTACCTGTGCTAGACCAAGGATTAAATAACTCATTTTGACTTTAAATAGTTGCCAATCCTATTGTCTTTCAATATTCAACATTTTTGTCTGTCCAGTAAATTTTTATAAATTATTTTCCTCCCAGTGTATCAAAGTTAATGTCAAAGAATAAAATTACCTAACTCTCACCAAACCAATCTAAAAATAAAACCAAAACAATTGAAGTGTTTCTTCCTTAGAAGAATTTGAAACTTATCATTTTCTCTATTAAATGTACTTTATGTGATAGTATAACATCTATAATTGAATTAATATTTTAATTTATTTTTGTACTGCTTGAATTAGACAGACTTTAATTTTATGCCATTGGAAAATGTTGAATCACATCAATAATTCCATATAAACCCAAATAGTAGTGTCTTTAAAATATGCTACATTAATCTAATGCTTTGAAAAAACATATTTCTTTATCAATTTCTGGGGTAGATTGACCTTTCAAATTGTCTAGTTTTGAAAACTTTGGAAGCACTTTGAAATATAACATAAAATTTGTAAATAATATATCTTTTTATATGAATTTAGAACTTGCAAACAATTTTATAAGATTCCCTTGTGTTTATGTTTCATTCTACACAATAATTTATACTTTGTTTTAAAGGCATGTTTCAAAAACGATAGTCTATATGACTTTGCTCCTGAACTTAAGCTTATGTTTCTCAATAACTAACAAATCTCCAGAAATTTGAGGTTAGTGATATAGAACTATAGCTATAACTTAAAAACTAACAAACTAGCTCCATTTAAGGATGTCATAGATGCTTAAATTTATTGCTGATTAATGGTTGTTTATTATTTTTTTCTGTCTCTGCTATTGTTTATATTATCACTTTATAGTTCAGTGTCTCAGCAGTAGCACTGTGGCTGACACAATGATCCCAAGTAATGATCTACTCTCAGGATTTCATGTGTCTTCGTAGCATCTTTTATAGAATTTAAACTCTTTATTTTTAACTGTTTCATGTCCCAGACAAAATTTATTTTATATATAACTACATTTTTCTTGTTAATATAAGGAAACGATGAGCCCATAAAAAGGCTAATATGTTAGTGTTTTCATTGACAGCTGAATGGTTTTTAGAGGTAACTGGATCATGCATTAATCAGCTGATGGGCTCATAGCTGATTGGAATATTTGTAGTTGGGGACTGTTCTGTAAAGCACTGATGTATCACAATCAGCCTCAACTGCAATGGACCCAAGTGACCACAGACTGGTACCACTGAAGCCATGAGTCAAATACTCTTTCCATTACTACTTAGGTGGTTTTTCACAATGACAAAGAAGTAACTTTTGTACAAGATAAATAAAATAAGACCTAAAAGGTTTGTTGGGATAAGTCAAGACTGCCTGGAATGTAGAGCATGGCCACCAAGCCGGATACCTCTTAGTGAGGATGGCAGGAAGCTGCCCCACTCCATTCTAGGGACACTGCCTCTTACCCAACAACCCCCAAGCAAAATTATTAAGCTTCTAATCCTTTAATCTTAACGAGGTCCCTTGTAGATTATGCAACTAGAGGACAGGACAAAGGCCACATATCCTTAGTAGTCCCTTCCCTCCTCCTACCTGTCCACCTGCCAGAAAACCAACCACACCTCCTTGCCCGTGAAGCTTTCCTATATAAACCTCTGATTCTGCCACAATAAATGAGCTGTTGACTCACACAGCCTCCTGGGTGTTTCTTCCTGTTGTACTCACCACCGCCCGAGGCTCCCCCCACAACTTCCCATGATGGGGGCTGATGCACAATGGCCTCCCAGTAGCAGCGGGTTCAGGCTGGGGGTACTATTCTTGTACTGTTTGGCTATCTATCCATTTATTCATCATTAATACTAATTTTGATAATGAAAGGAGAACTAAAAGTTAAACATGTGTGGACACCTATTATCTACGGAAAACCATGCACGACAGGTGACAGATAATGTTTTGAACAGCAGATATGAGATTCAAGGTAAAAAAAACTACTGGAAATAATTTAAAAAAGAAAATTGCATGTTGGAGTCTATGGTTTTGAAGTTAAAAGTTTGAGGGGGAAAAAAGTAAACCAAAACAATATTTAATAGCATAAAGCAACTTTAAGATAACTTCACATTTCATTTAGATGAGCTACTGTAAGGAATCAGAGAGAACAAGTAGAAGCTGGTGCAGAGGTGTTTGTGGTGTGTGTGTGTGTGTGTGTGTGTGTGTGTTTGTGTATGTGTGATCTGTGACTACTGATGTCACTGTTTCTCCTTAGCAGAGTGCCCATCCTGCCACCTGTTCCAGACAATGCCATTTCCACAGGAAAATAAAATCTTTCAAATTAGCACCTGCTCCTCATACTTCTACTTTCATCTATGTGTATATCTTTGTTCTTCAATTTTATCATTTTAACCTTTGAAATTTGTACCCATTATGCCACTTTTATTTGTAGTCTTCCTTATCATATCAGAAATGTCCACTTCTATTTGAACTTTTCAGAATAAATAATGATTTTTTTCTAGCTGGTATTGCAATTTATGTCCTATAATTATTGATTCATACATTATATTATGTATATATGAATATATTTTATTATGTATACATGTGTACAGATATTTTAATACTTTCCCTTGTCTAATCTAATGCTTCTTCTAAAAGGGTTTTACAAAGAGCTGGAGAGATGACTCAGTGGTTAAAAGCACTAGCTACCCTGACAGAGAATCTGTCATCTGTTTACCAACATGCACATGGCAACTGTAACTCCATCCAAACATTCGTAATTCCAGTTTTAGGGGATCTGATGCCCTCTAATGACATCTCAAGGCACTGCACACACATTGTGCACTTACATATATGGAGGCAAAACACTCATGCACATAAAAATACAAATAAATAAAAAAATTAAAAACAAAATATTTTAGCAAATACTGTAATAAGATCAAATACTGGATCATTAAAACCTATATAGTAAAGTTTTTTTATCAGACTAATATAATACAGAGATAGAATTCTTTTGCATGATTTTCTTCAAAAAGTTTAAGGTCATTGGGAGATAAAAACAAGCTGAAATAATAATTGATGTTTGGAAGAATGTTTATCAAAATTTCCCAGTAATCTTGTCTTCACTCCAGATACATTAAAAAAACAAAAACCAAACAAAACAAAACAAAAAAAAAACAAAGCATTCTTACGATGGTAGTATTGTAGGAAAAGAAGGAATATACATCTTGTAAAAAGAATTTGGGCTTAAGAGCTTTGCTGCATCCTGAATCTCATCACTAAAATCATAAGGCTCCAGGGATTGAGTGAACCATAAACTTCATCTTTCCTAGAATGCCACCCTCTGCAATCTCTTTGATGCACTAATTTACTGGACAATATACCAGTGAGATTATTGCTCTAATTCACCTTAATACCACCAATAATGAGAACTCATTATCTGTTAAGGAATCCTCTTTAATTTACATAGAGGTAATGTGGTGTTTGGATAATTTGGAATACTCAGGTTTGTGTGTGTGTGTGTGTGTGTGTGTGTGTGTGTGTGTGTGCATAATATTTGAGTCTATTCCTTTACATTCCTTAATAATTGATGTCATTCACATCACTCTTTTTTTCCATTCAGATAGCTTGATCTATTATATTGGCATGGCAAGACAGTGAAGGAAATCAAGAGTTAAGCTTTTTCAGGGTGGTTTATAAAGACTTAAGATTTTAGGAATAACTTTAGCAATTTAAATCAGAAACAGAAGTGATGCTTCTAGTCTAGATCTGATTCCTTGTCCTTAGGAAAGAGGGTGTCAGAAAGCGAAGAGCTCTTATATATTAACATGAGTCCTTAAGAGACACAGATACTTCCAAGTCCAAGGTTTTTGTTTAGTTTTTGTTTTTGTTTTTTATTTTGTCACTTTTGTTAAAAAGAATACTAAACAATATAAACTTGGAATACTTTTGAGTAAGCAAAATATAAGGAAAACAAATAATCTTTTACCTCAATAGAGGCTGAACTTTGCAAAATCTAGATTTCCAGTCTCCAAAGAAACAGAGAAATTTGAAGATGAGAGAAAGTATTTTTAGGTGTGAAAAGAAAATATCTAACACAAAATTTTATAGGAATTGTGGAGCAGGTTGGAGGCTTGTTTGGGATTGATGGTCATGAAATCAAAGAAAATCAGGGACCAAGAATGTCTGTCTCTAGGATCTCCATGTTTGTACCATGGTGTGCTTCAGAGGAGCCAGGTAATTTGCATATTGCCAGTTTACTAGCGTGTATGCAAACAAAATTTTGAGAAAATAGAATATGGAAGCATTGTACTGACCTACAACTGACTGTTGTACTCACCTAGGGTTATACATACCTATATAAAAAACAATAGACCTTTTCTTTCTGTGAAAAGCACTGATGAAATAACTTGCAATACATTGAAATTAGAATTAAAATTATGCCACTAGGAGTTGGAAAGATGGCTTAGAAGTTAACAGCACTGCTCTTGCGTAGGACCCAGGTTCAATTCCCAACACCCACATATTGGCTAACAATCACATGTTACTCCAGAGGAACCAACACTCTCTTCTGACCTCCATGGGCACTGCACACATGACACAGGTACACTTACACACATACAGGCAATATACTCACACAAAATAATAAAAATAATAAAATTAGGCCACTAAAATAAATAAATAAATAAATAAATAAATAAGGATAAGTAAAAAGTGATTTTATTTTGTAGGTCTATAATTTGAGGCTATTAAATGAGAAATTTTTGAAGAGTGTTTCTGAAATTATGCACTTTATATAAATGCAGAATGAAAATTTGAATATGGGAATGGATTGATATGTTAGTATAATGAATTTCAGAACCTCTTTAGAAAAATATTGCTTCCATTATACATTAGTGTTGAAGGGTCACGTTTTGTTGGAAGACAAGATTCTGGTTCTGTGCTGTTTAGAGCAAAATTGCTTTAATTGGTGCTGCTATATACACTGTGTGTGTGTGTGTGTGTGTCTGTCTGTCTGTCTGTCTGTCTGTCCATCATGGGAGTTTTAACACGAAAAGTAATTTAACATTATCAAGTAATTTCTGTATGGCTATGGTGCTGGTTCTTTATCCTTGAGGCACATGGAGGCATGTGGACTCACAAAGTGCAAGGCGTGCATGAAGCACCCAACTGTCTATGTGTTGCATGAAAAATTATCATAAAGTAATTATTGCCAGTTTAAGCAATACTGAGAAAGTCATTTGAACGGGTCTGAAAGTTGCCCATATCTTATAACTTCATCATTATCATTATGTGTTCCAGCGATCTTGATTAATTAATGACACCAAACATTAATTTTTAGAAAGATGCTCTAGAGAAGAAGCAAAATATCCAAAAATCTTTCTGTGAATTTGTAAACCAAGCACTTATTCTGAGCTTGATTCATTTGAGAATTCTTTTAAAATAGAATCAGGCTTTGGACTGGAGAGATGGTTCAGCAGATAAGAGCACTGACTGCTTGCCTCTGACCTCCCACTGCTTCCCTGGGCCTGCAGGACCCACAGGACTCTCTCTGACCTGCAGGCCTCTCTCTGACCCGCAGGCCTCTCTCTAACCCACAGGCCTCTCTCCAGGGTAAGTCTATCATGCCCTCCTCACCTTGACTCCCCCAGCCTCATTCACTCTCCTATTTCTCCTGCCGGTCTCTCCTCCTAGCCTGGGTCCTGTCCTATTCCTTCTCTTGGTGCCCCGGACACTTGGGGAACCACCACAGTTCCTGATCCTGTGCATCCAGACCAAATCAGTGCCTTCTCGGGTCCCCAGGAGCACTCTGGGCCTGGGCCCACCCTCACCTCCCTCTACTTCCCTGGGCCTGCACGACCCACCATCCTCTTTCTTGAACACTGGGGCTGACCTTTCCTCTTCCTGAGCCTTTGCATCCAGACCAGCCCAGTTCTTCCTTGCAGTCTCCAGGAGCCCTTGGGGCCACTGCCCACCCCTATCTTCCTTTGAATTTTTGGGTGGCATGGCCACCAGCTGCCCTAGACCAGCATCTTTCAAAGGCCTACCTCTGACGCCAGTCCAATCCTCAAATTCCTGAGGACAAAATCTTTCCTGGAGGGAACCAGACCTTAGGAGAAAGCCTGGGAGCATCTGACTCTCCTGAAGACAAAATCAATCTGGCCACTCCACTATAAAATTGAAAGAGAGAAATGGAAGCTTAGACTAACCAGCTTTTCATGCCCCAATAGTAAACTACAAAGACACATAAAGTTCACAAAAACAAGTAGACCTAAACTTGAAGGCTTGAGTCTCATACAAGAATCAGAAACTACAAAAGAAATTCACATGTCAAAATCACAGAGAAAAAATAATAACATGAAAAACCAAAATAATATATCCTCACCAAATACAAATAGTCTTCTAGAGGAGGACAATGAGAACCCCCTAGAGGTAATGCAGGACATGAAACAAATGACAAAGGCACATAAAGTTTACAAAAAGAAACAGACCTTAACTCAACAAAGGAAGTCTTGCATCTCACACAAGAATCAGAAACTACAAAAGAAATCCACATGCCAAAGACCAAAATAATATATCCCCACCAAGTACCAACAGTCCTCTAGAGGAGTACAATGAGAACCCCCTGGAGAAAACACAGGACATGGAACTCAAAAGAACAATTATAAAAACAATAAAAAGACTTCAGTGAATTTAAAGAACAAAGAAATCAAAGAACTAAAGGAAGATAGGGATAAACTTCTGAATGAATTCAGAAAAGAACTTGAAATATTGAAGAATACTCGGGCTGAAATGAAGAAGGAAGTGAAACACTCAGTAAGCCAATTAGAAACAACAGGAGAAAGCCTCACAAATAGGAAGAATGAAATGTAAAACAGAGTATCAAGACTGGAAGACAGAGTGGATGAACTAGACCACTCAAGCAAAGATTATGAAAAATTTAAGAAATCACAAGAATGGAATATACAGGAACTGTGTGACACCATAGAAAGACCAAACTTACAAATAATAGGCATACAGGAAGGAAAAGAATCCCAAGACAATGGCATGGATCAGATCTTCAAGAGAATCGTGGAAGACAAAATTAAAGAAAGACATGCCCATACAAATACAAGAAGCATACAGAACACCAAACAGACAGGACCAGAACAGAAACTCTCCACGGCACATCATAGTAAAAACACTACATGTACAAAACAAAGAGACTATTCTGAAAGCTGCAAAAGAGGAACAACAAGTCACATATAAAGGAAAACCCAGCTGACTTTTCAGTGCAAACTATGAAAGCCAGAAGAGCCTGGACCAAAGTATTCCCAGTTTTAAATGATGACAGATGCCAACCCAGATTACAATACCCAGCCAAAATGTCTATTATATTTGAAGGGAAAAGAAAAATCTTCCATGTCATAAATAGGCTGAAGGAATTCATGTCCAAAAAACCAGCCCTTCAGGGAGTTCTGGAAGCAATACAAAGAGCTGAAGAAAGGAATGACTATACCCAAGGGGTTGCAGAAAGAAATCCAATGAAAGTATAAATGTGGAAGGTACAGCTATGTCAAGAATGTAAACAAAAATAAAAGTGACAGGATTCAATACTCATCTTTCATTAATAACTTTAAATATTAACAGACTGATCTCCCCAGTCAAAAGACACAGACTAGATGAATGGATTAAGAAACAAAACCCATCTTTTTGTTGTCTGCAAGAAACTCATCTCACTTTCAAGGACACACACTATCTTAAAGTGAAAGGATGGAAAAAAAATATACCAAGAAAATGGTACTAAGAAAAAAGAAGATGTATCTGTTATACCTCATCCACAGGACCCCAAGAAGACCAGCAAGGACCCAACACACCAAAATGCAAAAGCAAGGTTTATGGTTTATTCGGGCTCAAGCTCAGGCTCTCAGACCGCACCAATATAATGGATCCATGCTGAGAACCAGGGTGGGGGAAGAAGGCACTCTTTATAGGTTAGAGACAAAGGGAGGAGGGGAATAACAGTGTCACTTTGTGGTGGGTCCAAGAATCCCGCACGCACCAACACACTTTTAAACTGATCGGTTGTACAGGATGCAGTCGTGGAGGTTTTTTATTAGAGGGTTCTGTTCTCAGGGTTATGGAATGCGCTGGCCATCTGTGTGGTCAGGGGCCTTCATTTTTACTCTATAGGGCAGTGTCCATGCCCGGGGTTATCTAATCTATAGTTTCCTGGAAGGGGAACAGCCGGGGAGGAGTAGCAGCAGGTGAGCATTTCGAGCATTATACAGAAGCTGAAAAAGGCAACCAGTGGGGTGTCAGGAGGGGTTGAATGAAGAGGATCTCTAGGTCCTACAGTATCAATTCTAATATCTGAAAAAACAGACTTTAAACTAAAAGTAATCAGAAGAAATAAAGAGGGCCACTTCATTCTGAGCAAAGGAACAATAAATCAAGAAGATATTACAATCATGAACATATATTTACCAAACTCTGGTGCACCCAACTTCATAAAAACAATACTACAGGATTTTAAGAGCCAGATTAATCCCAACTCATTAATAGGGGACTCCAATGCCCCACTGTCTCCATTAGATAGGTCAACAGGGCAGAGAGTTAACAGAAAGACATCTGAATTAAGCAATATAATATATCAAATGGACTTAACAGACATCTACTGAGTATTCCACCCAAACACCAAAGGACATACTTTCTACTCAGCACCCCAGGGAAACTTCTCCAAAATCGACCATAAACTGGGGTACAAAACAAACCTCAACAAATACAAAAAGATTGAAATAATTCCATGCATTCTATCAGACCACAATGCAATAAAGCTTACAATCAACACCCGAAGAAGCCTTAATCACCACATGAACACATGGAGATTAAACAACACACTCCTGAGTGATGAATGGGTCAAAAGAGAAATTAAGAAAGAAAGAAAAGTATATCTGGAACTAAATGAAAAGGACAACACAACACAACAAAACCCCTGGGACACACTGAAACCTGTCCTCAGAGGGAAGTTAATAGCTCTAAGTGCCTATGTCAAAAAATCAGAAAGAACACAAATAAATGACAACATTGCAACTCAAGACACTTGAAAAGCAACAGCAAATGAAACCCAAACCCAGCAGATAAGAAAAAATAATAAAAGTCAGGAGAGAAATTAATGAAATTGAAACAAAGTAAACAATACAAAGAATCAACAAATTCAAGAGCTGATTCTTTGAAAAGATAAACAAGATTGACTGACTGCTATCCCAGTTAATCAAAAGAAAGAAAAATCACTTCCAAATCATCAAAATCAGAGATGAAAGGGGAAACTTCACAACAGACACCAGAAAGATACAGAACATCATAAGGGAATACTTTAAAAGCATATATGCTACTAAATTTGAAAACCTAAAATAAATGGACAGATATCTAAAGGCATGGGAACCACCAAAACTAAACCAAGAAGAGATTAGCAGCTTAAACAGACCCATAAGATAAAAAGAAATCGAAACAGTAATACAAAACCTCCTGACTAAAAAAAAAGCCCAGGACCAGATGGATTTATAGCAGAATTCTATCAGACATTTCAAGAAGATCTACATCCAATACTACTTAATTTATTCAAAAAGATATAAATGGAGGGAGAACTTCCAAATTCCTTCTATAAAGATAGCATCTCTCTAATACTAAAGCCAGGTAAAGACACAACCAAAAAAGAAAACTATAGACCCATATCCTTAATGAATATAGATGTAAAAAGTCCCAAGAAAATACCTGCAAACCACATTCAGACACACAACAAAAAGATCATCCAACATGATAAAAGCAGCTTTATTCCAAAGCTGCAGGGATGGTTCAATATACATAAGTCAATAAACGTCATAAATCATATAAATGGGCTTAAAGACAAGAACCACGTGGTCATTTCAATAGATGCAGAGAAGGCCTTTCACAAAATTCAACATGCATTTATGTTCAAAGTCCCAGAGAGAATTGGACTGGAGGGAACATACCTCAACATAATTAAAGCCATATACAACAACCCCACAGACAACAGCATTCTAAATGGAGAAAAACTGGAAGCATTCCCACTGAAATTAGGAATAAAACAAGGCTGCCCACTATCTCCACTTCTCTTTAACATGGTGCTTGAAACTCTTGCAAGAGCAATAAGACAAGAGCAGGAAATTAAAAGAATAATAATTGGAAAAAAAAGAGATCAAATTATCCCTTTTGCAGATGATATGATATTATATCTAAGAGATGCCAAAAATCCCACCCGAAAACTCCTAGAAATTATTAACATGTTCAGTATAGTGACAGGTTACAAAATAAACCTACAAAATTTTGTTGCCTTTCTATATACCAATGACAAGCAGTCAGAGAAAGAGCACAATGAAAATTTTAAATCGTTAAAGCAAGAGATTGAGGAAGACACAAGGAGTTGGAAGGACCTCCCATGTTAATGGATTGGAAGAATTAATATTGTGAAAATGAACATCCTACCAAATGTCATTTATAGATTCAACACAATGCCAATGAGAATCCCCATCATATTTATCAGAGAATTGGAAAAAAAACATCCTAAGATTAGTATGGAAGCAAAAAAGACCTCGGATAGCCAAAGCAACCCTGAGCACTAAGAGCAATG